>NW_021604663.1:3142718-3173813 GCF_004785775.1 Grammomys surdaster | reverse complement strand
CAAAGCAGGGAGAAAAATAAACTGTACATATGATTTTCAATAAAAGTTCTGGTCAACAGACAAATATGTGTGGGATTCATCAAAATTTAAAATACATATGGAAGACAAGAGCCCCAGCAATGGTTAAGTTCATTCTGAAAAGGAGCAAGATAAGTAGGGGAGGAGAGGTGGGACTCGCTCTCCGAGATATTAAAACTGTGATAGAGGGGCATTGATGAACAACGGCAGCAGCTTGGGACAGACAGCCACAGGATGGGGTGAAGGGCACAGGTCTTCCTGCACAGCTAGGAGTCTCATCCAGACAGAAACAGAGCTGTAAATCCAAGCAAAGTTATCCAGTACATTCCGATAGCTGCTTGACCATATGGAAGACGTAAGTAAAATTAGATCCTACCATACTCTGTCCAGAATTAACTCCAGAGATACTAAAATTCAATGTGAAAAACACAATTCAATAAAGCTATGTAAAGACCAAGGATGTAGCTCAGTGCAGACTACCATGTTGCAAGACAGAATATATGTATGTGTGTATGTGTATGAGTGTATGTGTGTATATATGTGTATTGTTTGTGTGTATACATATGTGTATATGTATGTGTCTATGTATATGTGTATATATGTGTATATGGTGTGTGTATGAGTATGTGTGTGTATATGTGTGTGTATGTATGTGTGTGTGCATGTATGTGTGTATGCATATGTATGTGACTATGTGAAAACATTTAACATCTTAGTAAAACGTGATTTTATGGGAAAACACAAAAAAACAGGAACTATGAAAAACATATACTTTATCCCATCCAAATTAAGATTTCTCACAGGGAGAGATATCAAACATTAATCCACAGACTAAAAAGACAACTTTGGAGTTATCACACAAGTTTGTCAATGAGCAAAGCACAAAAATATACAAACAATGTTTTCCAAATCCAACAAGTCCCCAAGAAATAGAGAGAACACAAACAGGGGACAGAAAGAGAAGTAGGTTAAGACTTTGAAGAGCATTGAGCAATGTGGGCTTGCTTTGAAGATCAAGGGGAGCCACTGCAGGTGGAATGTCTAAGCTGCCTCATGGAAAGTCATCCAGCAAGACAGGCTGGCCCAGAGGGCAGAGGCCCCAGTGCCTAGAGCGGCTGACCCACAGTGAGGGCACTGAGTGCTGACTGAAGTAAGAAAAGAGGCAGGGCACACATAAGGGTGGTGGGGCATCACAAGAAGCCTGTGTTTACCACACAAACTTCTGCTAAGCACCTACTGTGCACTGCCTTTGTATAGAAGTGAAGGCTCAGGCACATGCTTCTCCTGACAGGAGCAGCACAGTTGAGGTGAACAACTGAGTGGGCAAACCTCTAAGGGATTAGCTGGTGTGAGGGCTTTGAAGACAAGACAGAAAGAGGAGCTAAGCTGGGGAGGTGCTTGTGTAGGGAAAGGGGTTGGGTGCCAGGGCACCTCACAGGTGACATGAGGGTTAAAGGGAGAGGTACTGGAACGCCACCGGAGATTCTGAGTCTGGAGCAGGCAGGATATGCTTGTACCAAAAGCCAGCTCAAGAGGAGGAAGTGGGCTCGAGAGGGGAGACCCAGTCTGGGGATTCAGCAGGCAGTTACAAATGGGACCAGAGGGGCATGTGAGATATGCAAATACAGAACACAGTGAGTAAGGAGTAGGTGGTTTGTGCGTGTGTGTGTGCGTGTGTGTGTGTGAGAGAGAGAGGGGTGGGGAGAGGGAGAGAAGGCCTTTTCATGCTGTATGATTTTGGCAATTCTTGGGTCCACCTGTGGTTGGTGCTTGCTCAGTAGCAAAGAGCAGCCATAGTAACGATTACTGAATGAAACCCTGAGTACTTTTCTGGAACTTTCCTCTTGCTAATCCATTTAGTCTTCACTGGGACCCTATGAAGTAGGTATGCTATTAGACGTATTTAAAAGATGGGAAAACTGGGGCTGGCCAGTTAGATTTCTCAGCGTCCCGAGTGGTAAGGGGGAGAGAATCTGGCGCCTGGCTCTAGCATTCTTGTTGTGGGGAAGGAGACTAAATCTGTGCTCTTTGGATCCCTTAAGAAAGTTGGCTAAGGGTGGCTGATGGCACAAGGTGGGGACCGGGAGAAGAGCTGGGTGGAGAAATTAGAATACACGTGTAGAGAGCACAATATCAGGTCACTCTGCAGCCTGGCAGCTGATGGGTAACTGGCTGTGCCAGGCGATAGGGACCACGCATGCTGTGTACCCTATAGGCTCTGTCGGTTTTCGAGGGGCAAGGAACACACAATAATGATGGATTCAAAACAGCTAAGCACCACTGTTTCCCAGAGATTCGGGATGCGAATATAGGCAAAGGACTTTGACTTGATGTGCTCCCTTCTCCGTTTGAACTTTGGGACTAAGCAAATCTTTGAGCCCTGTTGCCTGTCCCTCTGTCCCATTGTGATAGTCTGTCTGCTATTTCGCCACCATCCCACCCTGAGCTCTAGGAATGTGATGACGCAGGAATGTGGTGCAGGTGCAGGTATAAAATTCTGTTTCTGGAGCTGGCTGACTGTCTCTTTGGGAGCACAGTAGCTTGGGCCTCAGCAGACTAAGAGCATTGGAGGCTATTCCTGGAGTCTTCAGAGTCCTGAGTCCTGAGTCTGGGTGATCCTGGAACTCAGTGAACTCCGACTTAGGGTGTCCCTTTAGAGCAGGCTACAGGTCCGGGCCCTCGGTTCACGGTGACTCCACTGTGAAACCACCCCAATCCGCTCTCCGGGTTTACACCGGTCCCGGGGCGCAGGAGGCCGGGAGCTTGGAGCGGGAGGAGCAGCCCGGGGCGGGCTGCCAGGGCGAGCAAGCGAGCGAGGTGGGGGCGGCGGGTGCAGAGCTGCGGGCGGCTGCGCCCGCGGGTCACTCTTAGGTTGGGCAGCAGTGACAGGGCACGGAGCGGCAGGGCGCACCATGCCCACGTTCGACCAAGCACTGAGGAAGGCGGGCGAGTTTGGGCGCTTCCAGCGGCGCGTGTTCCTGCTGCTGTGCCTGACGGGTGTCACCTTCGCCTTCCTCTTCGTCGGCGTGGTCTTCCTGGGCAGCCAGCCCGATTACTATTGGTGTCGCGGGCCGCGCGCCACCACGCTGGCCGAGCACTGCGCCTGGAGCACCGAGGAAGAGTGGAACCTCACCACGCCGGAGCTCCACGTCCCAGCTGAGCGCCGCAGCCAAGGCCACTGCCACCGCTACCTGCTGGAGGCCACCAATACCAGCTCAGAGCTCAGCTGCGACCCACTCGCTGCCTTCCCCAACCGTTCCGCGCCTCTGGTGCCCTGCAGCAGCGACTGGCGCTATGTGGAGACCCACTCCACCATCGTCAGCCAGGTAAGCCTGACTGTGCACCATCGCCCTTCACACAGCAAGTGTAAGAAGGTGGCCTCCAGACTAGGTCCCTGGAGTCTTCATGACTTGGAGACCCCACCACCTTTCAGGACTTGCTAGGTTCTAACCCATGTTTGCAAGTGCTGCCTTAGCAAACCGTGGGAAAGCCTTTCTTTATGTCCCTGTCCTAAGGAGCCAGCTAAGAGAAGATCTGGCTTTAGGTAAAAGAAAAAACTTTCCTAGAAGCCAACTTGGAGACACTTCATATGCACCTGCCTCCACGGTTGTCACTGAGATGTGTTGGCTCAGTGATTGGAGATTATGGTTGGGGAGTCCTCTGCCTTCGGGCGGGCGGGGTTGGACTACGTTGGCACGCCTGGGTTGGCTTTACTCCAGGGGCCACAGGAGAGTGGGAATCGACTTTGAATTCTTGAAGATAGTGCAACTTCTTTCCAGTGTCCAAATGATTATCTGACATGCAGGGGACAAAGGTCGAAGCTCTCCCGAGCAATAATTTTGGTAAAACTGCTTTGGGGACAAAGAGCAGCAATTTAAGAGAAGTCAGGAAAGCTGGGATATTGGAGAGAGTTTATGACTTTTTCCTGGTAGTAAATTATAGGAAGGCAGCAGGAGGGGGCATCTCTCTCCATTTACTGTGGTGGCTGCTGGAACCTGAGGAGGAGGAGGAGGAGGAGGAGGAGGAGGAGGAGGAGGAGGAGGAGGAGGAGGAGGCAATCCCTGTGCTCTTGAGGGGAGGGGTCTCTCTCTCGCTCAGACCCTAACTGAGTCTGCACAATCCTGCACTTTGAGTTGTGAGGCTTTCACTTTTTAAGTCTGTTCAGAAACTGCTTCAGAGGCACCTGGTCCACGAAGGAATTGTTTGGCCGAGTTTCACCTACTCATAGCTCTACTTAGTCTTTGTAAGATGCTTGAGTGTACTCAGGTAAATGGAGAAAGAAACACGTTTGTCTCTAACTTAGTTCTTGTCCAAAACACTTGTTTAGATAACAAGAGAAACATACTAACAGGAGGCAGAAACGCCCATTCTGTAGGAACACAGCTCCGTGAAGCTGTGCTTTCTCTTAAGGCCATATGTGGGTGTGGTAGCCTACTCGGTGAAATTCCAAAGACCTTGCCTCAAAAAAATAAGACATTGTCCACTGACTTCCACATGCACATATACGTATGAACATATCAGAATACATGTGCACCCTCCTCCAATGAGCATGCATGCGTGCTCGGGTGCATGCACATACTATATTAAAAAGTGAACATTAAAAAAAATAACCTTCAAAAACAAAATGCACACCCACCCTAGAAAGGTTGGCATGAATGAAGGTGATCCTTGGGTATCCAAGAAGAGGGTCATAGATATCTGTGAACAAATACTCTGGCAGGTGCTTCAGGAATATGCTGGAGTTCCAGAGCCAATAGGACATTGTCAGAGTGGGTAACCACTCTCAAACATGGTGCAGAATGGCAGGAAGTCAGTAGATGGTCCTGACAAGGTCTCTAGGGAGCTATGTGGCTTCTGTCTGTCATTTAACTTTCTCATCCCATGCATGCCATTATTGTTACTAGCAGGTGACAGCTCAGTGTGCACAGAACAGTGACCAGACTTCTTCAGGGGGCAAACTGAAGTGTTATTTAGGATGCTTCCCTTAAAGTTGCGGATGAGGTTTTGAAACCTCCTGGAAATATTTTCTTTTCAAACTCCAAATAACTTTAACTTCCTGTGGTACATCGTTCATGTGTTTGTCTCAGGTGGAAACTCTCCACAGAAGTCCTGCCCACTACCCAGAGTAACTCAGAATCTCACAGAAACCTCATAGGATTCCCAGTGCTTTCTTTGATTTTGAATATGAACGAAGTCAGTATTGTTATTTTAAATACTATCAAAGTAATGAAAAGCCCCATAGTTCCTGCTTCAGCTAGTGTTATAAACCTAGGATATTGATATACAAAGGGTACACATTGGGACAAGCTGGATTCGGAAGTGGACAGGCTGCATATGATACGTGGTCCTTGAACCAAAGTGGGAGGGGCATGGGGGGATGTGATTGTCTTGGCTTTGTAGAAGGAAGAGCTGAGGCTGGTCATGTTAGGGACCCTACTAGGGTCCCATCCTGTCATGGAAGTTGCCATGGGTCAACCTTAGTTCTGTGTCACTATGGTGGTCCTCTAGTCAATGCAACCTTTGTTTTGTTTGGTAGCGTCTGAAGCACAACAAGCCAGGCTGGCTGCTGGGGGAACTGTGACTTCATTTGGTGGGATGGGTCCTTATCCTGATGAGAACATGGTATATGGGTCACTTGGAACTTATCCACCTTTGTGACGCCCTCATAACAACTGGAAAAAATTCCAGGGAGTTAAGTCAGAAGCTGCCCGTTAATTGTAGGCCAGTTCCAAGCCACCTCCTACCTATGATGAACCCCGTCAATGTAGACTTCTCTGCCCGGGGTTTCAACCTCATCTGCTTATTAGACATTGGGCAGAATCAAATGTAATGGAATACAGACATTGAGTCCGAGTCCCTACCCACTGGATGCGTCAAGTTTAAGATTGATGGAGGGGTTTCTGAATCCTTACTAGCATCAGGAAGGAATGAAAGACCATCTCTCGACCTCAACGTGTTTCCACATATAAAACAACTGTTACTCCATCACTTTTCTTCTAAAATAAAGGGAAGGTCAGTTTGAGGGATTTGGGAGATCTGTTGAAGAGAGTGCTGGCTGCTTCGTTCTCAGGCTTCCTCCTCTTCCTCCAAGTACCTGTTGTGAATGCTGTACGGCTGTCTTAGGATATAGGCCAACTAGGTAGAGCAAACCCCCATAGTGCCAGCCTAATGCTGCTCTTCCTAAGGGTCTGCTAAGCATGTCATTGAGCTTTTGTATGTACTGGGGAAGGGAGTTAGCTAAGCCACAATTCTGGCCTTGGCAGTGTCTGTAATTTGCAACAGGCACTTTAGAAAGAAGTACCAGGGCCGGAGAGATGACCCAGTGGTTAAAAGCACTGGCTGCTCTTCCAGAATGGGTTCAAGTTCCAGTACCACATGGCTGGTGTAACAATCTGTAACTCCAGTTCCAGGGGATCCAAAACCCTCATCTCACCTCCGAGAGTACCACCAGTACGAGGCATGCATGTAATGTACAGACATACAAGGAGGCAAAGTCTACATTTAATTTTTCTAGAAAGAACGTCTTACTGTATCGCTTGAATGTGTAATCTCGCTAGTGCCTTCCCTCTTTTTAGCGGAATTAACTTGATCATTAGAGTTGTAACTTGATTGGCTGCTGCATTATTCCTATAAATACTCAATGATGGTAGCTTCTCTTCTTCACTGTATCACTGTCTCCTCGTTACTGCACGTTGGTGTTCAGTTTAGGCTGGATGCTTGAGGGGAGAGGAGGGAAGGATCCCGGAGGCACATCAGAGCCTCCGATGTTGCTGTCGCTAACCAAGTGGATGAACCCAGCCTGTCATCTGAATGCTGTGTTTGAACATAAGATATTTTCTGCATTGATTCTTCATGTAGACAAGTTGCTTGAGAGTTTGTAGAGGGAGAAACTACAAATTTTGTTACCTCTCAATCTATAAATTCCCCACACATGAGAATATAGGGTGTTCTTGGTCCAAGATGACAAGACTGCAAAAGAGAATGAAAGAAAAAGAAATTAACACATCGAGACAGGAGGCCATTTTCAGTGCCTCTATGACATTGTCCCTGAGCTCCCATGAGCCCTCTCTGCCGTGGAGAAGAGCTCCACCCCTGTCATTGTTAACTCTGTGCCTTCCTTCTTGATTGTGACCTGTACCCTTTCCTCTGCTCCTCTTCATCCTGGAAACACTAACTCTCTCTGCAGCCAGTGAGCTGCTCCTGGTCCTTCAGAGGTCTTCAGGCTTCTACTGCTTCTGGAGAGGCCACTCCTGGCTTCAGTTCTCATCTCTAGAGCTGCTTCTTGCTCTCCCTCAGCTAGTTTCCATACACCAACCAGCACATCTGCCTTTTAGCATTAACATAAGATGTGTATGTTAATTGTTATTCCATTCTTAGTGTTTCAAATTCTCATTGTTATTCCATCTTTGACTCATACCTTATTCTTAGAGGCTTATTATTAAACTAATTTAAGGCAGCTTTTTAAAATTTGCATTCTTTCTCATTGTGGTATGGTCAGAGAATGTGATTTGTGGGTTTGTGTCATACTGATTTTTTTTTTTTTTACTTTTATTAACTTTGCTCTGTAGGCCTGTCAGAAATCAAGTGTTGTAAACGTTTTCACGCTTGGGAAGAATGTTTGGTCTATAGCTATGGTGGGGCGTGAGGAGGAATAGGGTTTTACAGACATTCAACAATCAACAGTTCTCCTGTTAAAATATCCTATATTTGAGTTAACGTTTTGTATATTGACGATCAGTAATTACAAAATCTTCTTATTTTGCAGGGCCTTTCAGTTTCTAGACTTAAGATTTTTATGCAAGATATAATTGTACCAAGTATGTGTGCGTGTAAATTTAGGGTTTAAAAATTCCTCATAGTGAATGAAAGCTTCTAGTATTAAGACCTGATCTAAGGTCCAGGATATGTTCTGTCTTGATATTATCTGATACTAATACAGCAATTCCAATTTTCCTTTGATTAATATTTATCTATAATTAATTTTTTGTCACCTTGAATTTAAAATCTCCTGTGTTCCAATAGTTCTGTGGGGGCTCATAAAATATACACAAGATGATTTTGTTCTTATTGAATGGCTTTAGTTAGTCAGCTTTCCGTTTCTGTCACAAAATAACAGAGATAAGCAACTTATAAAGAGAAAAGGTATATTTTGGCCCATGGTTTCGGAGGACTCACCCCTTGGTCACTTGACCACATCCCTTGGGCCTGTGATAAGACAGCTCATCATGGCAGAAGTCTGCATGTGCACCACCTTGAGGGGATCTGGAAGCAGTGTGGATAGATACCCTACTGTAGCCTTCAAGGGTATACTTCCTTGTACTAAGCTTCCCCTCATAAAGGTTTCACTGTAGCCCAGTAGAACCCTGGGCAGTCAAGGGAGCACCCAAGGTCCAAACCTTAGTACCTCTTGAGTCATGCAGCACCTGGTCTCTTTAAATGTGTTGTGGTAGTGAGTAGCTGTGGGCTCGCTAGACCCTTTTCTTCCCTTCTCCCATTAATGCTGACCTTTCTGTGTTTTTCCTTCTGTGAAAGCAAATTAGACTTGTCTCCCCTCCCCCTTTCTCTTCTCCCTTTTGTTCCCGCCTGCTCCAGGCCCCACTCGCTCTGGCCCAAAAGTTTTATTTATCTATTTATTATATGTAAGTACACTGTAGCTGTCTTCTGTCACCCATATGAGGGTGTCAAGATATCATTACGGATGGCTGTGAACCACCATGTGTTTGCTGGGATTTGAAGTCATGACCTCCAGAAGAGCAACCAGTGCTCTTAACCACTGAACCATCTTACCAGCCCATAGGCTTATTTTCCTTACTCCATTTTGTTCCTTCTTTGATTTGTTGGGAACTGAGGTCCTTTATTTCAACTTTTCTAGAGACTGTTGCTAGAAATGTCACCAAGCTTATTTAACAGAGCCTATGTGTAATGCAGGGGACCCTGCTCAAAAAAAAAAAAAGATTATTTATGCATATGTATGTGTGTACACGTGTGAGCTTATGTGTGCCACTTGCATGCAGATCAGTAAAGAGCGTTAGATCCCTTAGAATCAGAGCTGTAAGCTGCCAAATGGGTGCTGGAACAGAACCCTGGTCCTTTGCAAGAGAAGCAAGTGCTATTAACCACTGAGCCATTTCTCTAGCCCCCTAGGCCTTCTCTTAGACACTCTAGGAAATGTGGACTGCTTCAGTCCAGCTTCTGCTCCCCAGTCTGTAGAGTACAATTAACCAAAGTCCCATGTCTGTCATTTTATTATCAATTCATGGTTTTTATGTTATAGTTCATAACAATAGCAAAATTAAAGTTATGAAGTACCAACAAAACTATTTTTATGGCTGGGAGTCACCACAAGATAAGGAACTGTATCAAAGGGTTGGGGGCATTAGTAAGGTTGAGTGTAGTAAGAATTTGGAATTCTGGTTTCTTCAAAACTCACAGAAATACTATAAGAATGTGTTTTCATTTTAATCCCAGGTGTGGGATGTGGGACTACTTTGCATTGTTCACAGTAGCTGACTATGATTTGCCTCGTGCTCTAGCCGGGGTGTGATTTTGCCAGATGCAGGTAGTTTCTATGATTGTGTGACTTTTGGAATTCTGGGAACTTTTCAGAGATATAGAAAATGCTAGAGCCCTGAGAGGCAGGGGTGGTTGTGGTGGTTGGTGGTCACTCGGGGAGGGTTGGTTGTGATTTGTTAGTAGTTGTGCTCAAAGAAGAAACAAGAAGAAAATAAATTAGATTCAGAGATTTCTTTCTTTTCCTTCCTCCCCTCTGTCCTTTTTTTCTTTCTTGTCTAGTGTGAGAGGGATGAAGGGATAGAAGAGGGGTGGAGAAGGGTGGAAAAAAGAAGAACCCACGAAGTATCAAACACCAGCTCCAATTTAGAAACACAGATTTAGAGCATACTTGTAGGTAATAAATGTGTTTTGGTTTTGCTTATATTTATAAATCTTTATTCCATCATTAGTCTTAAAAGTCAGCTTTACCAATGAGTGCTCCTCTGTCATCGGCTGTCTTTCCTTCGTTCTTCTGCCACTGAAGTCCTAGGCTAAAGGGCCACCTCAATGGGTTCCAATATGTCAGGTCCAGACACCTGTGCTTGAAGAAAGCAAACAAAAGCAAGGGTGGGATGATGACACACCTGGGTAGCAATTCCACAGCAGGAGCTATTACTCTGTATGACAACCACAAAAATTAATAAGAAGCAATAAAAATTAATGGTAAACTAACTAGAAAAGAGTTTAATTGACAGACAAAGTGAGGAAGATAAAAGAGTATTTCAGCCGGTTGCCAGTGTCCTGGCATGCACTGTCAGTTCAAGCAGGAATCTCCTGGGCGGGGCGAGAGGGCTGCAGCTGAGCAGCCTCCACCAGACTCTGGTTGATCACATCTCAGGTCTGGTCCTTGGAGAGGCCTTATTGTTGGATGATACAAACTCGTTCCTATGAGATGCTGCTCCTGCTTGGGGGTGATCTCACCAAGGGGTGATCTGTGAGGCCTCTACAGCCCAAGGCGACTACAGTTTAGGACAGCGGAGATTTTGGGGGTCACCTTTTCAGGCTTCTGGAACAGAATATCATAAATGCTGATTATAAATACCTTAGTTGAGCCTTCACGCCACTAACCTTGAAGAGTCTTGACGATAGGTTCTGGACATTGTGTTTGAAAACTCGCGCACTCTGACGGATTAAGATGACTGTGCAGGCTTAAATAGGTAAGTGGACCAAAGTGGAAGAACTGGATACAGAGAATGTGGTCAGGAGCACAAGCCCCCATCCTGCTTTGATACCTGGAGGGTCCAGAAGATGACCCAGTGTTCTTTAGAAAAGGCCCTTGCTTAATCCTAGCTCTTCGCTGAAGAATGTGGGCCGGTCATGCAGCTTCCATTTTGCTCTGGGGAAAGGGGTCTGTTTTCACTCTGGCTGTCCTGGTGCGGGCAATCCTAGAGTTCTCTAAAACACAGCAGGAATGCATCAGGCACTCAATGCTTCTTGAGTGAACAGGTGTGTTTTCTCTGTATCCGGCCCTTAAATCACGTCTAAGTGATGCTCAGCCGTCTTCTCTTCTGTGTGGCCTTTCCGTTCTCTAGCCTTTCCTGTTGAGATTCTACTTAGACCTAAGTTGGACTTGCTTTTTCTTTCCTTCATGACTTTCTCTCCTATCGTCCATTTCTGTATCTATAGGTACAGTCTGGATTCCACTATCCATTCAACAGTCAAAATTTCTGCTTAACCCATCCATTGAACCTTTTTATTTTAATGTTTTTGGTTTTGTTTTTTTTATCCGTAGTGTTTGTACTATTTTAGAGTATGGCTAATCATTTTTGGTGGCCATTCTTCTTGCTTTCTTTCTATTTTATCAGTCTCTTTCATTCGTTCTCATTCATTTAATTTCAAATAAAATTGCCTTCATTTCATGTGTGGCAACTACCTGATCTCCTTGGTGTTCCAGCTCTTGCTTGTAGCTTACTGTGTGTTCAATGATTGCCCTTGGTCCTCTCTGTAGGAGCTTGGTTCCGTCCATGCAGAATTTCTCCTCACCCCTTTGGAAGCTTGGAGATAGGAGAGGTCTGGAACTCGACCTCCCTTCTAGACAGACTGGCTAGACAGCCTGTTATCTGTCTTTATTTGAAGTATGAACTTTCTCTTTACTTCCTGAAATACTTCAGCATACGTCCATCGTAGTAACTATTTCTTTCAGCCAATGGCACATGTGTTTTAGTAGTATATTTGTTAATGGAGTAAAATCGGGAGCCTACTGAATGGGGCCACCCCATACAGTGTCTGCTCTGCAGTCTAGGTACAAAGACCAAACAGACGCACCATCCAGTGATGCTCATGGGACCCAGGACAACCAAGAAAGTGTTTGCAACAGGGGCTCCATTGTGGGATGTGTGGGAATCCTTCCTGCTTCTGATGACAGCTGGCGTTCTGGATTATCCACAGCAGTGCTGCTAAGATTATTTACATTCGGTGCACGCCAGGCACCGGGCTAGGCTGGAGATACAAAGATGAGTCTCCTCCCTGCCCTGGGCCTGGCAGGGAGAACTGTACTGACAGGACAGGAATGTGAGTAGACCGATGCTTCCTCCTCATGGGTCCCAGATGACCCAGGGGAGAATACATGTTGACCTTGATCTCAGCCTCGGGTGCCAAGGAGGTGTCCAAGATGAAAGTGACAGTAAATGGGGTGTTTGGTTTTCACCTTCCCACGTCTTTATCTTTCTTTGCTCTGGCTTGAGGGCCCCTGAGCAGGGCTAGCCATGCATTCCTAGGTCCCACCTGTAGAGTTTGGAATCCAAAGACGGGGCTGGGTTTAGAATTCTTCCTTCCTTTCAAGCATCCTAGGCCCATGCAGCTGGTCCACAGACCTCCCAAGGAGACTCGTTCAGTGTTTTTAATGAGGAGTGTGATGAGACCCTTGTGACCGGAAGATAAATCAGCAGTAGATTCCCTGTGGATTTTGGGGTAGACATCCTATCCAGTAATCTCCTGGAAGAAGTGCTGGGTCTTGTCTGACGAAATGCATTTGTTTATTCTGCAAAATCGTTGTTCCCCAGAGATAGGCAACATACTGGAAGATTCTTTGACTTTCGGGGGGAGGCATAGTTGACCCACACTCTGAGAATCTTGATGAAATTTGAAGAGGGACTTTTAGACAAAGGCACTGCCATACGAATACCGAACAGGTGTGGCCTCTTCACAATCTATTGCTGTCTATGTCATTGTTGTGTGTCAAATCCCAAAGCCAAGAACGGTTTACTCTGGTTCACAGTTTAACTCTGGTTGCCAGTTTGGTTCCACAGATCATCACGGGGCAGTAGTTATGGAGGCAGGAGCAGGAGGCAGCTGGCCCCATCACATATGCAGTCAGGAAGCAGGGAGGGATGGACACTGGTATCCAGGTCCTCTCCTTATTACTCATCCCAGCCCCCTAGTTCACGGAAGGGTGCTACCTATATTCAGGGTGGGTCAGAATTAATTCAATCTAGAAAATTCCTTACAGACATGCCCAAGGGTTTGTTACATAGCTGATTGTAGTTCCTACTAAGTTGACAGTGTTAAGCATCACAACAGGTTAAAAAGAGTTTTGTATAAACATCTTAGTAGACTGGAAAAAGCAGACATATCTTTGAGGATCAGATGGCTCTGGGCCTAAATCCCAGCTCCTCGCTCTACCAACTTTAGCAGTAAGTCCAGCGACTACTCAAATTCTCTTTTTGCCTCTGGAGCAGCTATGTTAAGATTTCCATATGAAATTTTCCTTAAAGATCCATGTGTTTGAATGTCTGACACCCAACTGGCAGCACCATTTAGGGAGATTGTGGGGTCTAGCTGATAGAAGTAAGTCATTAGGGGTAAGCCTTTGAAGACCAGATTTGCTGTTGGTAATATCTGCTGTCCGTTGTAGCCTGAATTCTCTGCTTGCTATCTGATACCACAGTGTGAAGGGCCACAGCTGCCTGCATCAGCTGCCACAGACTCCACCATCTCTGCCGTAATGGACTAAAGCTTGTGAGACCATGAACCAAAATAGATGCTTCCTTCCTTGAGTTCCTTCTGTTAGCTCTTTGGTTATAATAACATAAAAGTAACTAGCTAGTGACCAACTAAAAGTAACTAACCCTTCCTTAGTGGTTGTCTGATGTGAGCAGGTATGGTGGCTACCATTGTATCTAGACATTGACCCAGCAGGCAGGGTGGCTACAATTGTATCTAGACATTGATCCAGCTGCTCTGAACAATTGTTTCACATGACCTTGTAAGGACTTTTGAGTCAAGTTGAACCCAAGGGAAAGGAACAGACAGGGAATAAGGTGACAGCCAGGTAAGACCCTGGAATTGAAGTTTGCAGACCCCTCGTCTAACATAATAGATCACTAATATGTTTTCCTTAAAATAAATAAATAAATAAATAAATAAATAAATAAATAAAAGGCCACCAATTCCTTAGGTAGTAATTTGCACTTGAAGCTGAGAATACGAGGACTCTCCTTCTGAGATGTGTAGCTGGCTCACATTGTCTAAGTCTCTTTGTGGCTTGTAGGGCAAGGTGACCAAGTACTGGTCAGTGATGTTGGCGGGATCTCAAACGAGCCAGAATAACCTTTCCCTGTGCGTGTGTATCCTACCTGCTTCTTTCCTCTGGCACTTGGTACCAGTGACCCTTGAAGCCCTAAAGGCTGAGCGACAGCTTGGATGGAAAAGAACCTGAGAGTATGCAGGATGGCAGTCCCTCCCCTAACCCTCTCCACTCCACCAATGAACCTGCATGGGAATATGAGACTATGGATGAAATCAACCTTAAGTGATTTTTTTTTCCATGGCAGAGAAGGTCTCACGTGTATCGGGCTGGCCTCAAACTCTGTGCAAACTGGGCTAACCTTAGAATTCTGATACCTCTACCCCTACAAATTCCCCCCCACCGCCCAGCCCTCACCACCCTCTCAGTTCTGGTATTCCAAGAGCATGTCACTACATCTAGTTCAGAACCCAGGGGTCCATACATGCTAAACAAACACTCTGCCCTCTGAACTACATTCCCAGACCCAAGAGACACATTCTAGGATGTAAACCATTGTCTGCTATAGCTCTTCCTGCGAGCCAGTTCCAACTGCTGCATTTTGGTCCATTTCTTTTCAGAGGGATGCTCATGAGGCTTTAGGCTCTAATACAGCAGCCAGCAGCGGGGAGGTTGGCTCTTGTCCTCTCTTGTCTGGCGTACAGGAGTCTGGGTGATCCTGCTCACTCACTTCCTCTACCTCTAGGGCTCCTCTCCTCTTTCGGTTGTTTGTGACCCTGGACCCCGTGAGGCACGCCTACCCTCACATAGCTCCTCACATGTACCCTTTCCATTTCTCAAAACGCCTTTCTTCATTCTTCCTGGTTCATTCCAGGTTTCACCTTAGCCTGCACTTTGAATTGCCTTGCATGGAAAGCATGTCCTCCGGCCCTCACCCCCTCCCTGGAGCCAGGGCTAAGTCTCTTTTTCTGCCCCATATTCCCCACTGAGTGTTGATGAGGTGAACAGCTGCCTTCCTCATCAAAAAGAAGCAGGCATTCTGAACCCTCTGCTCGACACAGCACTTAATAGATCTTTGTGAGGTAATTCATGAGTGGAAGAAAGAGACCCAGCGGCAAATTCAACCTTTGTTGTAACTATATCTAAGCTAGCCCTGAAACCATCACAGATTGACAGAAGCCATTTCCTCCTGACACTGCAGATCCTTAATGACCCACGATGAGTCCTTGTGTCTCTCTCCACCTTGGATCTGTGAGGTGTGACTGCTCATCTTGTGGTCAAGATCACGCACAAAGTCTGCAGCAGGAGGCTCAGCTCCTCGCTTGACTGGTCTCAGCATGCATGTGGGCTCTGTCGTCTGTGGAAGCTTTACTTGAGGGATGTGACCTGGCATATGAAAGGAATGGGGAGAAAGGAACTGTTGGCTTCCTGAGCTCATCATTTTTATGTGCTGACGTCCATTGTGCAGAAAAGACTTTCCTCAGCTGTCTTGGCTGTCCTCAGCAGGCTTGTGTCGTCAGCAGAGCCTGCTGCAGGGGAAGCTGGGCACAGGAGCAGGGCTGGGCAGAAGCAAGGGCCACGTAGGAGCTGGTGTTTACAATGCCAAGGCGCAGCTGGACCCTCTGCCCTCTAAGGAAGTAGAGCCAAAAACACGCTACCCAACCTTCACAACAAAGGGGAACCTTTCCAACGTTCTCTCTACCCACCCCACTCCCTTAAACAACAACCAAGAAAGGAGTTGATTTCTACTGTGTGAGAGGAAGCAAACTCCTTCATGTTCTTGGTAGAGTGCTTTTAGAGAGATAAATGACAGGCAGAGGGAGCAGGTGGCTCCTTTATCTGAAGGAGAGATCTGAAACTCAAGACTTCTAAGAGGCTATATAGCCTCTTGCTTTCCTTCTGTGTTTGTAATAAAACAAAACCGTTTGGGGGCTGGTTTCTGGGTGATAATGAAGAGCTACAGTGAGAAAGGAGTTTAGGTGCTTCTAAGAAAGGAGGTAGATGTACATTTTTTTTAAAACCCTTAAGCTGTATGTTGATTTTGGTGGGTGGGAGGCATCTGTCAACAGCCTTCAAAATCAAGAATGGGGATTCAATCTCAGCACTTCACTCTTCAAAACTGGGGTCAGGGAGGAAAATTAAAACTCAGGCAGGAACGTGGGGACTACTGGGGAGGTGCTTCTAAGATCTCTGATGCCAATCTCTGACTAACCAAGGAGGCAGACTCTGTGGCAGGAAGGCTACAGATCCCCACAGGTTATCTGTGTGGGGGTGCTAGCCTCTCTAGTCCCCCCAAGGTAACTGGTCATTTGAAAGCTGACCTGAGGCTCATCTCATTCCTCTGAGAGCTGAATCAGTTTTCAGGCTCCTGAGGTATTTAATCTCTAGCCCTAGGTCTCAGAGATACCAGATCTATGTGCGATTGGTCAGGAAGATGTCTTGAGATGAAGCTAACCTAAACCATGGAGGTGCTGAGTTTCTGAAATCAACATGGGTTCACCCTGGCTTTGCCCTTTCCTCCTGGTAGGTTTGCTGTGCCACCCGTGGTGTTGACAGGAGATCTGGCTCCTCTGCTAAGCATCTACACCCTCACAGATAGCAAAGGGAGAACCTGGCACAGGCCGTGTAGCCAGTGGAAAATGCAACGTGGAGACAGAGTAGGCTCAGGCCTCAGCTTTACAAACATAGATGTTTGTTCTTCTGTCAAGCCCAGTCCTCGGGGGTGAGGCTACAGCATACACACACAAATACACACACACACACACACACACACACCATACACACATACACACACACACCATACACAAAACTCTGAGTTGGATCCCCAGCACTGCATAAACTGGATGAGGGAATACATGCCTGTAATCCAAGAACATGGGAAGTAGACCTAGGGCATCACAAGTTCAAGGCTACATAGGGAGTTCAAGGCCAGCCTTCAATATAAGATCCTGCCTCAGAACCAAGCAAGGACAGAAACTCCGAGTAAACAAATGAACAACCCAGTCCTGGGAAGTAGGGGCCCTCCTTGGTAGGATTGTCATAGGTCAGAGGAGGTAACTGAGTGACATGCAAGGTGACAACAATGGCAGAGACAGGGCAGTTAAGACTGCACTCTGTGAAGAACTGTACCAGAACTTCAGAAGTCCATTCACAGTCACGGCTTTCACTCCAACTCTGTGAGTGATCTTCATTCATGGAGTGATCCTATGGGACTGAGCTGAGACACACACACACACAGGTTAGTGAGGCACACCTCTGCGTGTGTCTGAGACGGATGTTTCCAGAGTCATTTAGATCATGAGACTTTTGTCTTCATAATGGGTCGGCCCTGTCATAGCGTCGTACAATGGCAGCTTTGGGAGGTAGGGCTAAGCTGGAAGAGATTACTGCAGGTGTGCTCTTGGAATTCATGTCCTGCCCTGCTTCCTTCCTCCATCTGTCTCTCTACCTTCTGTCTACCACAAAGTAGTTTCTTTACCACAGGCTCCTATCACCATGTTGATCTGTCCAATCCTATGGGGCTAAGTGACCATGGACTGAACACTCTCCAACTGTAAGCCAAATGTATCATTCTTTTTGTGAAATTATTCTGCTTGGTATTTAGTTCGCAGTAATGCAAAAAATAACCGATGCAATACTGAAACATTTAACTTTACATTGCTCTTCCCTGGTATAACATGCAGTATCTTATAGTAATTTTGGTAATATCGCATCTGCTTAGGGGTGACTGTAACTTTTTGATAGGTTTTGTTGCTACTTACTTATGAGTAATAAAATCTGTAAGCATACGATACTGTGTTTTCCCATTGCTCAGAGATAGTTTGGGTTGAAATTTAGGAACATCAAATAATGTTCAAATCAAATCTCCCTCTTCTGGGGATGTTTCCTATTTCTGTGTAGGTAGGTAGCATGTGAGAGTCATCTTCCCTTTCTACCCACAGGACTTCAGAGTTCTGGTGCAAACCTCTTGCTGGAAGCTGCTTTGGCAGCTGTGTGTTGAGCTGAAAGTCTCCTGTCTTTGCACAACTTCTTTCGTACATATAGAAAGAGTAGGTTTTGCACATAGACCTCATTGAGTTACCATAGCATGAGGTGTGTTTGTCCCCCACTACTTCAGTGGATCCTTAGAGAGTGTTTCTCATGTTTCCCCTTGAGATGTGGAGGGCAGAAAGGTGGAAGGAATGGTGGCTTACCATGAAGTGTATGGTGGTACCTAGAAACCAACATGCAGAGTAAGGCCTCTACCAGACTCTGATGGGATTTTGAGGTCCCCTCCTCAGAGAAAGAATGGAACACCTGGGATGTCACAAATGCTCAGACAGACTGGGCTCCATCCCTTTGGCTTCTGGCATCAGGGACCTGGTCACACACTGAAGGGGCTGAGGGTGCTATGGTCCTTCTGAGAGAAGCCTGAGCTGTTGTCAGGGCCGCGTTTTATAAGTAGCTTACAAACCATTCTGAGGTGTGTGATACCCTAGTCTAGGACAGGCCGCATCCTCTGCTTCCCAGTGTTCCATGTCTCAGATGCCTTTCCCAGTCATTGCTCAGCCCAGTGTACGCACAGGATGGCTCTGATTTCATGATCTTTCTGCCAACTGGAAGCGGTGGGCAGCCAACAGCTCAAGATGAAAGGCGATGTGTGCGTCTCCAGCTCCAGAGGGAGATGCACCGGCAAGCTGATACCTGTGAGTCACAAACAGAAAGGATCAGGTGTCAGGGTTCCTGTCTGAAAACTGATTGTAGCACATTGCAAGAAAAGGGAAAGTAAAAACAAAAAAAATCACTTCTTTGTTATTATATATTTTTTTTAAAGTGAGGCCTCTCAAGTGCTATTGAGGAACAAGTTTCTTTTCACTGCTAAGCTGGGTTTTCAAATTATAGACTCATGGGGAAGTCACATGGCTTGCCCAAAGTCTTAAACAGCTACAATAGAAAAGTGATTGGAAGTAATTCTAATTAATTCTGCTTCAACTTTTAAGAGTATTTTAAAGATTATATGTACGGGTATGTACTCATGAGTACAGGTGGCTACAGAAAGCCTAGGAGGGTGTAGGATCCCCTGGATTTACAGTTACAGGGGGTTGTGAGCTACCCAGCATGGATGCTGGACCTCTAACTCAGATCCTCTGTAAGAGCAGCATACATTCTTTCCAGCCTTGGCATCAACTTTTTAAAAAGTTAATTGAGGAAATACATTTCAGTTCTGGAGCATAAGAAAGTGTATCAAAACCCTTTCCTAATGAGACATCTGTCTGTTAACATGTGTCTTAGTTAACAGTGATCTGCTGATCATGTGACCAGTTGGTCGTGTCACCAGTTTATCAGACGCTTCTTTTTTTCCACACTAGATCAGATACAATGTAGCTCGTCACTGAGGCAGTAAAGTGGATAAGGGCTTAGGCTTACTGGGAACCTAAGAGCCGGCCTTTGTCGGGGGGGTTCTTGAGCTCCAGTTTGTACAAACTGGGCATCGAATTGTGTGGAGTCCACTGCTGGAGACTGGTATAAATAACTCATGCACAGTGCTTGTCGGGTTAGGTGGCACAGCTAAGTGCTGGCTAAGGTGGCGATTGTCCCTGCTGGTGACAGAGTGAAGAAAGAAGCTGGGACAGGCCGCTGGAGTATGGAGATGGGCACAGACAGCAACCCCTGGCTTGAGAGGACATTTGCTGATCATGATGCCAAGATCCCAGTGTAGGAACCTGGCACCACCTACTCTGGAGCTGTCACACCGGAGCTTAGTAAAGACTAAAGTTAAAGACCCAGAGTTGGGGCTAGAGAGACAGCTAAGTGTATAAAGAGTGCTGGCTGCCAAAGCAGGAGGACCTGAGTTCGAATCCCCAGGACTTTAGGCATAGATAGACCTGTGCATAACCTCAACACTCTGGGGACCAAAGAAAGAAGGGTTTGGGGGGCTTTCTGACTGCCAGTCTAGCTCTGGGTTGCAGAAGCAACACTGTCTCAAAGGAAAACAATGGAGAGTGATACAGCCAGACACTGAAGTTCTCCTCTGACCCCCATACATGTTTGTTCCGCATATGCATAATGCATGCATGCATTCTATACACATGCTCACACATATAAAAGAAAGACCCAGGACTGAGAGAGCCTCAGCCAGCAGTCCCTCCTCACCAGATGGCTATCATGGCTAAATGAAGGGTGTGCATGAGACAGGATTGTGGAAGGACACCTTCCCACCCCTACCCTTCCCTCACACACACTCACTCCCCTTTCTTGCTCTCTGTCACTTAATGTGGCTTTCAGCTCCTCACTATACCTAATCTGCTCTGGGACTGCTGAACCCAGACTTGTCCAGAGCCCCATATGATGCTCTGACTGGAGAATGAATAGAGGGGAAAACCCAGAGACATCAGGATGCTATAGTCACAGTTCAGTGGGGCTTAAAAAGTGGGCTGCAGGCTGTATGGGAAGCCTGTAAGGGAATGAGATAAAGTGAACATTGGCTTTCTGCTTCACGGTCACCTGGCTGGGGATAAGCAGAGGCCTCCCTGTCCTGATAGGCATTAATTGTTGTGAGGGCAAGCCTGTGCTACTCACAGTAGTTCTGTATGCTAACCATATCTGATTCCCCACTGCCCCAGCACCTCACAAACTTGATTCTTAACACACACCTCCAAAGAACCCAGTGCTGACTAGGCTAAATAGGGAGCCTGAGTCAGTACTTAGATCTCTGTGCCGGTCCAGGCCCAGCTCACCCTTAGGGCTTGCTTACTGCTCCTGCGGAGTCAGAAGAACCAGTTCGCTGATAGCTAGAATCAGGAAACGGGGGGTGGGGGGGGGAGGAAGGCAGATCTTTACCCAGCTGCTTTCACAGCAGTGGGTCTCAGGAGAGGATCCCAGCAGTGTTAGTACGGAAGTGACAAACAGTCATATTTCAGAGCCCGAGCAAGACTATCAGCCCACAGTGAGTAGGCTAGCCTCCTCCCATCCTGAAGGACTTCTGTGTCTGCACGTGCCTTCTGAAGTTAAGTTGGGGTCAGTCCCAAGTCTCCCTTGGCACTGATGAGCCACATCCTGAGTGAGGAACTAGGCAGGAGAAAGATCCATGAGTAGAACCACAGGAAAGGAAAAGCCATAAAGGACACAGGCCGGAGCCAAGCCACCAGCCCTCAGCTGTCTACCACTTCACTGTGTTCCTGAAGAGGCTTGCTCTCCCCTGGAGACGAGTCCATCAGCGACTCCTACAAAATGAATCTTCCCCGACCCTTTCTTCTTCTGTTCCCTTGGTTCATCTCCTTTTCTACACTTCTGCCTCCATGCCCAGAAAAGGCCCCCAAGCCCATGTGAAATTGTCCTGCCCATCTGATGCAGGAAGTCATCCCATCTCCTCAGTCTTCCTGTGCACCCTTCTCCATCTCTGTAGCAGCTTCTACAAGTCAGGTGCTCACTGGAGCACCAGACACTGCCCTGTGTACCACAGACACTGTTTCTTCAGGGTTAGAAAAGCCAGAGTAAAGAGGGCTAGCTGTATTTATGTATGTATGTATGTATGTATGTATGTATGTATGTATATGTTTCAGATCACCTGAAAACCTAAATCCACTAAGGCACTTGCGCCAAAGCTCAGCCTGGTGCCCAATTTGGCAATTCTGTGGCCTAAACTGACTTTGCCTTCTCCATCGTGTGACTGATGCATATCATAGCACATTGGGTGACTTGAAACCTTTGCGTTTCCCCCAAAGGGTGTGACAATAACACACCCTAATACCAATTATCTATACACAATGGTGCCTGGTTGTTCCCAGCACTCACTGGGTTCAGTTCTAGGGGGACTTTCAACTTCTATTTCTATGTCGTTAGCTGGGCCTGCTTCACCGGTAGTAAGGCTTCAGTTGAGCAGCCTGTTTGGAGCTGGTGTGTTCAGAGACCCACAAAGAGAGTTCTAGCCCAGTAGTTGAATGAAGGATGATCTGAGATATACATTGAAGCCCTCTGGTCCAATGCAGAGTGCAAAGCATCTTTGGACAATTGCTATGGTTGTTCAGTACCAAGCCACAGCCTGGTATCATTTTTCTTGGGGATGTGAAGACCCAAGAGGGTTAATGTCCCGAGTGACTCAGAGGCACACTGCCCACCCTATACTGCCCACCCTGCACTGCCCTCTTTGGAATGAGGATATCGTTTTGACAAGAAGCTCTCTCCATTGGATGACATCCCCCAAGTACCCTTTTAATGAATCTGTCGAGCACAGGCACACCAATATACCAGAATAGTTCATGCCTCTCTTCCAGTTTGGTGAATAGGAAGAGTTTGTATCATATTTCGGGGTGCTTGCAGTGGTGATCAAAATACCCCATTGTGCATGCCATATTCAGACATGGTAATGTGTGAATGTAATTCTAGTTGTTAGGAAGCCAAGGGCAGGTGGATCACCAGTTTGAGACTAAAGCCCTGGGCTTGATCCTTGGCCTAAAAGCAAATACAACCACTACCACCATCACCATCACTGTCACCATCACCACCACCACCGCCACCGTCACCGCTGCCACCATCAAAGCATTCCTACTGTAATGGTGAGTGTTGACCATGAACATTGAAATTTAGGATAGGGCTGAGCTGAATTTTCAGGTTGCATTGTATTGCTAAACTTTAATCTTTGCAAGTAGCTTAATAGGGGCAGAAGAGATGGCTCAGAGATTAAGGTCACAGTCTGCTTTTCCAGAGGACTTGGGTTTGATTCCTGGAACCTACATGGTAGCTCAAAATCATCTGGTAATTCCATTCCAGGGGATCTGAGGCCCTTTTCTCATCTCTGTAGGCACCAGGCAGATGTGTGCTTCATAGGTATAAATGTGCATGAAACACGCATAATAATTAAATAAAAAACATCCACAAACAAACAAATAAAAGTAGCTTAATATCCAATAGAGACAAAAATACTATAACAAACTCCATTTAACCTTGGGGCTAAATTTCATGCTTAGAAATCTCTTTTCAAACGCGGTTTTGGGGTTTATTTTATCTTGTATGTATAAATATTTTGCCTGCATGTATATATGTGTACCATGTGTGTGACCGGTGCCAGCAGAAATCAGAAGAGGCCACTGAATCCCCCGGAACTGGAGCTATGGATGGTTGAGAGCTATGATGTGAACCAGAAACTTCATTCTTAATTATTAGAAAACATAAAAACTATAAATGCATTATTAAACCATACTGTTGTAGGGGAGGAGACTGCATTACTCAATAGGAAAGAAACTATATAAAAAGGCATCTTTCTATATGAAGTTTTGAACTGGAAGAAAACCCCACAGTGTAATTAGTGGAATTACCTTAACAGATTGTATCTCAGCACAACAGGGGCAGCAACTAAATCCAGCCTGTACGGGTTGACAAGTCATGGTCTTAAGAAATAAAACACTTAGAAACACGGAGATAAGGCTGAAACCCAGCCTCATTCTGCAGGGTGGATGCTGACCTCTGACCTAGATTCTGTGCTTAGACATATGATGTGCATTTGAACAGTGACATTTTATTGCATGTGAAGATGATCAGGCAGGAGTGGCAATAACATTGTCAAACAAAGCAAGGTTAATTCCTGGCCCTTCTGGACTGCACTGGAGAGGAGTGACCTTTGGTTGGTCACATTGCTAGGTCTCTTAGGAGAGTAGTAACAATGTTTCTTATACTTTTGAGTGTTTATAACTGTAGTGGGTTTTTTTCTTCTTGTGTAGTCAGTTTCCCATCTCACTTTATATCATGTTATGGAGACATTTCTCCTTAGGAAATTTTGTGGCCATAATTTACCCATGATAGCCACAGAATCTATCCATGTCAAAACATATGCAGGCTGTAAATTATTTGAAAATGTTAAGTAGCTGTCTTTTCCATCCCCTCTGATTCTCTGTAGCCTCTTTGCTTAAGAAAGTAAGCCACTATAAAAGCTCTGACCCTCCAGCCATAGTCAGATTTGAATATTGTCCCAAGTGACACTTTCCTAGTCAGTCACAAGTAAGACCGATCCTGAGTTATTTCTAATCTTAGGTCTGTGGTTAATGTGTCTCGTCTAGTCACTTGTTTCTAAAAAATGTAGCCTTTCTACCTTACCATCATGGCCTTGGTGATAGACCATGGGGTGAACAGTGAGCTGGGGCAAGTGTCCCTATTTATCATTAGTTTGAAGAGGAAGAGAAGGAGGAGGAGGAGGAGGAGGAAGAGGAAGAGGAGGAAGAAGAAGAGGAGGAGGAGGCAGCAGTGGCAGCTAGGCATAATGGGTCATACTTTTATTCTCTGCCTTCGGGAGGCTGAGGCAGGAGGATCAGGGACTGAAGGCCAGCTTGGGTTACAAGAGATCTTACCTCATAACCCACAAAAACAACAAAGGAAAAAAAGAGGTAAGAAACAAATATAAAATTATAATATTTATTTGGGAGAATAAAGGTCTACAAAAAGGTAAGTCACTCTGAAAGGCATTAGACAAGAAGTTAAGAGAGAAGCATGGGGTCAAAGCAAGAGCAGAAAAACAGCTAACGGGAAGAACTGACTATGGAGACTGGTCCCAGCCCAGGGCCGCATCGTACAACTACAAGGACCCCTCGATTCAAAAAGGGGAAAGTATGCACTGTGCGGTAGACTGTGTTAAAGCAAACCCCAGTGATAGTCAGATAAGGATACAAAGTATCTACCTCATACTACACTCAATGGTGGATGCGGGGACTTAAAAGCCAAATGACAAGTAACCGAAAGAAATAGAGGCAGGCCTGACCACGTCAAGGAAGGAGTTTTGATTCATCACTTTAGTGTTTATGTACACACATGTGTTTAGAGTGTGAGCATGTTCTAGAGACTGGCATAGTGTCTTCCATGGAACCTGGAGCTGCCCAGTTCAGCAAGACCCGCTGGCCAATGAGTGTAAAGTTCTTTTTGCCCTTGTTTCTCCAGTTCTGGGATTACAGGGGCTCATCACCACACCTGACTTTTTATGAGAGTAGGAGAATTGAATACAGTTTCTGATGCTTGCTTGGCAAGAATGTGGCTGGCAGAGCCATTATTTTAGCCCCAAGGAAAGGGCTTTTAAAACAAGAATCTATTCAGAAGCCAATTCTATAGACATTAAAGGATTAGATTCTAATTTTTAAATAACAATGAAAACAGTGGCCAGTGATAGAACAGCATTAGATAGAAACAGGCAGCCAACGTCTGTACCATTGTGTGCCGTACACACCCAGCACTTTAAGGGTACTGACTGTGCTACCCAGGGTTACACACACCTCATGAGTGCCCTGGGACAGCTCAAGCTGAAATACCCATTTTGTAGAAGGAGGGGATAATACAGGGAATGATATAATTTGCCTTTGGAAGCCCTGGGATTGGTGCAGGAGAACTAGAAAAAAATACCTACAAGGTCTGAACTTGTATATGCTTATGGATGATTCTAGAAAAACAAATGGAACTTCTGTAAACTTACAAGAAAGTCTTGAGAGTAGGCAAAGGGCATAGGAAGAGATGTAGCAATAGAGTGTCTTTCCTCACAAGGTCCCTCTGCACTCTGATGTACTGTAGTTGATAATGATACCATGTGCCCTAAGCCTAGGATAAAGTTAGTGTCCAGTGTCCTCAAGCTGCAGATGTCATGATCCTCTGTAGCCTGTTCCTTGGCCATCTCAGGAGCTGTGTGGTGCAGGCATCCCGCTGCTTCAGGATAGCACAGACCCCAGACAGGTGAGGCTATCTGGGCAGCTGCTTGCCCAGATCCTGACCATGGTTTTGTATGTGTGCAGGTATCATTTATGATGGATAAGTCTATACCTTTAGTAGCTGTGTTATCTGAAATGTTTTGGGGTTTTTTTTTTGAGGGGGGGAGGGAGGGAGGGAGAGAGAGAGAATTTGTGTGTGTCTGTGAGTTTCTGAATCTTCATGTGTGTGTTTGTGTGTCTGTGTGTGCCTGTGCATGTGTCTGTATGTGTGTCATCACTGTGTATATATCTATCTGTTCGTGTGTGCTGCTGTGTGTATATCTGTCTATGTGTATCTCTCTGTGTGTATCTGTGTGTATCAGTCTGTTGTCTGTGTATGTGTCTGTGTGTGTGTCTCTCTCTGTGTATCTGTGTTGTGTGTGTCTCTTCCTGTGTGTGATTTTTGTCACAAACAAATTTTTAGGCATTGATTTGTCTTTAGAGGGCACAAAGGCAATGGATAGTGCTCAAAACCTTAGGCCAAGCAGATTCTCAAAGTCCTCTGGGTAGGTGAATCTGTACAGCACCCTGGGACAAGATGTGCTGGCTCAGCTTGTCTTCCCCTCCTCCCTGCCCCCCATTCACTTGCTCTTTCCACCATCCTCTCCATCCTGTGGTCCAAGAAGGCAACATCTAGGTTGGGGTGGCCTGTGAGCTCATTTGTTAGGTCATCAGAAACCAGGAGGGTTGAAAGGTGGAAACTGAGTGAAAGAGTTCTTCCTCTGCCCGTCCTGGCAGCTGCCACTCAGGGCAGCGGATTGATGGAGCTCCACGGGACTCCCAAAGGCTTTTCTCTGCTAGGGATCAAATGCTCTTCTAGTGCTGGCAGGAGACCTAAACATGGTTGCCTGGGGTAACACACAGCAGCAGCAATGTGGGAGCCAGAGGTACACAGTGGGCATGGGGTCTGGGGCTGCTAGGTAATATAGGTACGAGAGGTTTCACAGGGCTGGGTTTGCAGGTAAGTGAGGCAGCCAGAATCCTTGCCTGTTCCCTCCAGGACAGATAGTACACATATCTGCCCCAAGTCTTAATGGGCCTGTATTCCCAAGCTCTTGCCTTCCTACCTCCAAATTCTTCTCTGTCATGGATTCCCTTCTACCATCTTTTATCCACATCAGTGGGCACCTTCACAAATGTCCCACTAGCTCTATGCCCTCAGTCTGCTCCTGAACAAGATGCCTTGAACCGCCCTTTTTGTAGAAGCTTCCCATAGGATGCTGTGCCCAGCATCTGGACCCCAATTTCTTCCATTGCCTCCAGCTGAGAATCTCCTAAGGCGACAGGCCAGCTACCCTGATTTTTCCGGAATTGAGGGAGTTTCCTGACAGGGATCTGTCAATATTAAAACTAGGAAAGTCCCTAGCAATTGAAGACGATTGGTAACCCCATAGAAGCCACACATAGGAAAAAACGATTCACAAGATATAAAATAATGAAATGTATTCATGCAAACAGCATGGATGCTTAATAGGGCAGAAGGTTTAAATATTATAGGCAGTCATTGGGGGTGCTCACTACAGGGATGATATATATATAAAATAGGAATTGAGAAATACTGATGACATTCCTTCAAGTTATAAAAAGAGGCTGGGATATAAATCTGTGTGTACCACGTGATATCAAACATGCTTTAACTTCCGTGTGTGTCACATGATGTCAAACATGCTTTAACTGTGTGGTAAATTGAGGGATAGAGGGTACTGTCTGCCTGTGAGGAGGCCTTGAAGGGGACAGTTATTAGTCCTGTAGCTTCAGAATGAATGGATAGCCTTTTACCAAGCTCAGAGCTAGAGAAAGCATGAAGCAGCCACGTGGCCGTGATGGGCACCTTGCTGAACATGGATAGCAGAACACAGTTTGAGTCTGGGCAGCAGTAACTGCAGCTATGCTCAGCCTGTGGAGTTTCTGGGCAGCGAGTTGAAGATGTCTTCCCTGAAGCACACAGAGGCCCTTCAGCTCCTTCTCAGAGTCTCCACAGAAGAGGCCCTGGGATCTTTACTCAGAGCACATCAATGACCTCTGGAGCCTTTACAACACGCTCTCAGGAAGGAGAAGGTTATCTACAGGGCCAGTCGTGTGAATGGGTCAGGACCATGGCTCTGACAACCACAGGCCTTGCTTGGAAATTATTACAAGGTAATTAGAGGATAGCAGAAAAGGCTTGAAACTTAATCTGTTGTTGGTGTTGAGGGGTGGGGCTTTGTGGTTGTCGGGATTTGCTAAGGTCATCTGGGTAAGCCCAGTGGTTCAATCCTGGTGGCTTTACAAGAGAAAGGGATGCCAAAAGATGTATGTGTGCATGTACATATGTACACACCCCCTGCCTCTTGCCATTCGATACCCTGTGTCACCTGGGACTCTAATGGCAAAAGGCTATTGCAGGATGTGAGCCCCTTGACTCACTAGAACTGTGAACAAAATAGTCCCAATCGTCCTTCCTGTTCTCCCTCCCTCTTCCCCCCTTCCCAAATAGGCCATCTCTCCAGCCACGAGAACAGTTTTTCTCAGAAAATTGTCTATGCTTCAGATATTTTATTATAGTAATGAAAGACAGATTAACACACAACAAAGATTATTTCCCTCAAAACTGAAAAGGAACATGCGCCATTTAGCAGAAACTAGTATTTTAGTATGACCTATAGTTTTTAAATAGTTATAGTTTTTAAACACATTGACCACACTGCATTTTCCTTCATCTAGTGTATTTGTTTTTGATGGCTAGAGATGGAATTTAGGGCCTCACCCATGCTGGGCAAGTGTTGTACCCCAGACGCACACCTAGCACCCCGAGTTTATGTACATTTATTATCAGTGGATTTTTTTAAACTGTGGATAATATTTTTTTATTTATTTGATATTAAGTATTTATTTGATTTTTGAGTCAAGTTGTTATTTTTTTATCTGGATGAGACACTATTTGGGATTTTCTTGATTACTACAAACTGTCACAAAAATGTATTAGTGACTTAAGTTCTAGGTGCTTAAAATATATTACCTCTAGCATCAAAACAGCTAAAGGCATGGCAGGGTTAGAAGTATAGCTCAGTTGATAAAGCACAAGGACCTGAGTTCAAATCCTTATCACCCACATAAAAAAGCAGATGTGGTAGCATATTCCTGTATTCACTGCACTGAGAATGTCTATGCCCAGGGCTCCAGTAAGCCTCACTGTTCTTCATGTCCCTCCTTGTTCTTGATCTTCCAAGAGAAAAGAACAGGAGGCAAGCTCAGGGAATGCCACGGCTCACCCAGGCTGTGTATCCACCAACCTGTTTCACCTTCGCTCATTCTGTGCTTCTCAACATGCCTCCCTTCCCAGACAGTCTAACAAACACATCTACACAGACAGGTATCACTGGCCGGGTTTCAGCTGGCTGGTGCCCAGGGAGGCTTCTGGAACCACCCAGAATCTAGAGATTGTCTTCAAAGAAGGCCCTGTTTAGTAAAATGTGGAATGAGTTTTTTGGAAATTATTATGCATCTAATTATCTGAAGCACCGCTAAGATTCCTGAGCACTGACTTGGGATGTACATGTTCTCTGGGGTTTCTGTATTGATGATCTCACTTTCCTGTTGCTTGCTATCTTTTAACCCCCATCTGTGTTTGACCAAGCTCAGAGCCTAACATAGCATGTCAGTAAATTACCCTGAAGTGCCTATGCCTACTGTAACCTTCAACATCGGGCCAAAATCTGTTAGCATCTCTAAAACTCATAAATGACACTATGGCAGGATGCTAATATTTTCTAGATGATTTTACAATTTTATCTCATTTGTAAGTCATGCGAAAGGTGTCAAAATTTTCCACTATGAAGGAAAATATATTATTATGGTGTTGCATGGTTTCCTAAGGAGACATCAAAAGGTCTATCTTCTCAAAGAGGCCACCAAAAAAAAAATAGAGAAAAAAGGAGCAGTTCTACCCAATTCTTTCTTGAAGATCCAATGAGTTCATCATATTTATTTACAGAAGTGTGGATGACCCAAATGTAGTCACCTTATCGAGCCCAGCCCAGGATGGGTGACAGCTCATGAAAGCTGTGTCCCTGGATCTTAAATACTGTCCTGACGAGCAAGGCTCAGCTTTCTCTCCTCTGTGCTTGAAACACAGTTTGTGTTTCTCTTACAGCATTTTAATACACTTGCCTTTGTATGCCCTTGCACATACCACGTCCCTAATTCCTAGCCAGAAGCAGAGCCCACTCTAGCCCCCTTCTGCATGTACAGTAGTAGTATGTCTTCCTGGAGTAATCCATGAACCTTTTCAATGGATGGATGGATGGATGGATGGATGGATGGATGAATAATGAATGAACCATCTTACTGTCCAATAGGGCAGGAGTTCAGCGACAGCTGAATTTGGGGTTGGATGCATGCCACTGCACAGAGCATCTAAACACTTCAATGTGCGCAGTGTAGACTTCTAATTGCTGAGTCCTGCCATCTTGGTAAGTGTGTGTTGGGAGTGCAAGCTCTGACAGCACAGGGCCAGCATGAAGTCTGCATTCAGTTCACAGTATTTAAGCATTCATTTATGTTGCAGGTCAAGATGGACCCCAGGGCTCTGAGAAGGCTAAGCGGGGCTTTCCTTCCTGTTTGTTTCAGTAACTCCAGAGTGTCTCAGTGAAAACAACTTGTACATGAAATGCCTTTATTTTCCATCTAGAACCTTGTGTAACTGTTGGTCACAGGTCCCATGTGACTGAAGGGTCTGTGAAGTCATGGGAAATTTGCATACTACGTTAACTTTGACTGGGGCCTGGCAGACCCCACATGTGTGTCGGAAAAGATGAAGTCTCTCTTAACAGGCTCACACCTGAGCAAGGACATTGCAGGGGTTGGGGGGAATCCTTAGGAAAGGGGAAGACTGCTTAGTGATGTGGGGGTCCTATAGATAATGTCTCTCTACGTTAGGAACTATTCAGAGTTTGCGATTTGGACCGCTTGAATTTAAGCAAGACAGTGCTTGCAAAGCTGTGACCTCTCTGTATAGCTCGCTCAACAACTCCATTGTCTCTGGTAGCCTGGGTTGTCCTTGAAGCTGTCAGTCTTTAAGCCTGCCCAGTACTGTGCCAAGATGAAACGTTTTCCTGATTGCAACCCATTGGAAATGTTATGAAAACAATTCTGTTGTCAATCTGACTTTTGCTCTCAGTGGCAAACCAGCAAACCACCGTGAGAACAATAAACAAAGTCAAATGGAGAAAAAAGAGAGGAGGAGAAAGAAGAGGAAGAGGAGGAAGAGGAGGAAGAGGAGGAGGGAGAGGAAGAGGAGGAGGAGGGAGAAGAGGAGGAGGAGGAGGGAGAGGAAGAGGAGGAGAAGAAGGAGGAGGAGGAGGAGGAGGGAAAGGAGGAGGAGGA
>NW_021604663.1:3127827-3142618 GCF_004785775.1 Grammomys surdaster | reverse complement strand
AAGGAGGAGGAGGAGGAGGAGGAGGAGGAGGAGGAGGAGGAGGAGGAGGAGGAGCCATCCACATGGTGTGCTAAAAACACTGGAGCATGGCCCAATGGTTTTCTGTTGGAGTCAGGAAACAGATTTTATTCCTGTGGTCATTTGTTGGGTGACTCTAATTACAGAGAAGAGACTTTCGTTTCCTCTCCAACTCTTCTCACTGCGTGATTTGTCTCTAATAGTAATCATCTCAGTCAAACGGGGACCATTACGTTTGTACCTGACACTCCCTCATGTTCACATTAACAGAAGTCATTAGGTCACATGATTAGTCAGTATTCTTTAATTTGATGTAAGAAGATTCTAGAGCAGATGTCAAAGTAAAAACTAAGCATTCTATGAAGTTAAAAAAAAAACCAAAGTTAAGCCAGGAAAAGATCAAAGATTTTGACTCTGAAGGCTACTTTTCATATTTTGGAAAAGTCAGATTTTTCTAGGACACTGGTGATGGTGTTGTCAGGTGGCTCCTTGTATCCTCCACCCCTAAATCACAGACATGTTCTGAGAATCAGTTTAGTCACAAGTAAAATTATACAATTGAGAGTTTTCTGGAAAAGACATGATGTGTGGTCAAAATTAAGTGCTTAGCATCAGAGGTAAGTGATGTTAGCATCTGCAAAGACTGGGGGCTTGCGGGGGGTCTCTACCCCAGGGACTGTGTTTTACCAAGGCGCTGAACAATGATTTGAGAAGCAATGGAAAACTGATGTTGCAGACATGAGAAGCTGGGACTCAGAAAGGAAAGAGCAATGTGAACATACTACATATGCCTTCTGAGGCTGAGGCAGTGAACAGTTGGGCCGGGAGCTTGGTGGATGTGTCAGGGCATTCTGGGAGGGGTCTTGAACTGAGTGTGAGGACATGAATCTTCTGTAGTGATTCCTCTGAGGTGAGAGCCAGCTTAGATCACAGCAGATGTCTCCTATTTCTATCATAACCTCAATACACTCACCGGCTCCCTGAGGCAAACTTGTATAGAATCATTTCTTTGGCCTGTCATCAGTACCTTATCTGAGTAAACAAGCATTTATCTGTATGGCCCTAGGGAGGGTCACTCCTTTAAGATCCAGGTAGGAGCTATTACTTCAGATGGATTATTTGGTCTCTAATGAATACATCTCCTGTGGGTCCCCTTTCACAACATTGATGTAGGAGATTTTTAGCATATCAGAGACCCAGGTACCCTGGTTTTGAACTTTGCATACTGTGGAAATACAGCAGAACTAAGTACAGCAGCAGCCAGCTCTTCTCTGCTAGTCAAGCTGACCGTGGCCTCTGGGACTGAGAACATTGTTAAAAACATGAGTGAGTATTGTGTATGATTTAAATGAATACTGTGTTAGAGATAAGTTAGAGTGTATTGTCTCAAGCCCTAAGACTTGGGTTATCCTACACTGTCTTGAGAGTTTCCACATAAACCGTTTGGGATACCAATGTGATTGAACTTCAGAAAAATGTCTTAATGTAAATTTATTCACTTACTTTCCTTAGATATAATTTACAACTATGAAGAAAAATAAGTCCTTTGTTAGAAAAAATAGTCATAATTTGTCCACCAATCTGGGACAATGATGAAGCCAAACTGTTGGCCTTGGAAGCAAAGAGAGTTCTAGAACACTCTTACCTCCACAGTTCCAGTATCACCCTGGTGACAATAACATTTCATTCAATCATGTTTCCAATCAATCCTGTGAAATCAAGAAAAGTTGAAATTCTCTGAGTATGTACGCACAATGTCGGGAGTTATTCTGTTTTCCTTTAAAACACAGAACATTTGTTTTTAAAAATGTTTCTGTAGTCTAAAAGTATTTTTCATGTGATTTTAAAGTATGGAACAGGGCAATATTATCAGACAGGTATTATTTTACAAAAAACCAAAGTGTTCATTTCCACCCAAATTGATTTGTCTTAGAAAAAAAAGGAAGTCTTTATTCAGATTGACACAGAGTGTGCACCCCTAGCACATGCACAATACAGGATCAGAACGCAGAAGGTTTGAGCTAGAGGAACTAGAATAGAACCATAAACGGGTTCACCAACAGGAAATTAGCTGGTAGACCAACAGGAGATTAGTTGACAGATCAATAGAAAGTTAGCTGATAGACCAACAGGAAATTAGCTGGTAGACCAACAGGAAATTAGATCACAGACCAACAGAAAGTTAGCTGATAGACCAACAGGAAATTAGATCACAGATCAACAGAAAGTTAGCTGATAGACAACAGGAAGTTAACAGATAGACAACAGGAAATTAGCTCATAGATGAACAGGAAATTAGCCCAGGGTTTGACAGTGAAGGGAGCCTGGACAAGGAGTAGAGGAACCCTTATACTGAGTTCTCCACTGTGGGTCCTCATGTCATACAGATTGGGTGGCAGCAGAGCAGGGTCCCCCGGCTCTGCTCACGCATGCTCCCCTTTCTGATAAAACTTCCGAGAGGTGCTGGCCCATGGACAGAGGACGAATTTCTTACTATGCCTCAGAATCTTCATCATTTCTTCATTGGGGTCTTTTATCTGAAAATTGGGGAAAAGAATCCTATAAATTCATGATTCTGTGACTCTTAGGTATTAGAAATTAACCTCTTTTTTTCTTAACTAAAAGATTTTAGTTTCTTCTTTTTATTGGTGTGTGGGAGTGGTGAGCATCTGAGGAACCGACTGAGACCATCAGGTTGGCTCAGGAAGGACCCTCATCCACTGAGCCATCTCACAGACCCTACCAGTCAGTATTTATCTCTCTGGATGTTGTATTGATTACTTTAGGCTGTGACAAATGCCTGACAGAAAGCAACATGGGAGAAAGAACTTAATTTGTCTCATAGTTTGAAAAGGAAGAGTCTGTAGTGGGTGGGAAGGCATGGTGGGGGAGGGGTGTGGCATAGCTGGTCAGTTTGCATCCTGGTCCCGAAGCATCTGCAGTCAGGAGGCAGGGGTGGGGTGCTGAAGCTCAGTTAGATTTCTCCATTATTTCTCTTTATTCAGTTTGAGACCCCAGCCCATGAGATGGTACTGCCCACATTCGGAGTGGACTTGAGCCGACAATTGTCACTGTCACTTTAACTGCCCTTGTCATGTTTCTAGTTGTGTATAGCAGTGTTTCTTGGCTCATTAAACCAGGTCCCACCTGTTCACACCACCCAGTGTGCTCTGCATCCTGCCTGCTGACACAGGCCTGGGTGTCTCCATACAGGTGCCTGTGTGGACACAGCCGACCCTTGCGATGCAGCAGTGGATCAAGTCCTCCAGATGTTCACATTTCAGGGTGGTGTGCTTTGTTTTCTGCCTTCTGGTCCTTGTTGTTTAGTTCCATTACCACATTTTTTTTCTTTTTAATAAGACCTGCCCTTTCCCCCTTCAGAGGTGAACCCTGAGAAATTTTGGAAAGGAAAATGAAAAGAGAAAAATGAATGAGAGCAAAGGGGCATGGTTTTAAGGATGCTTGTGGCTCAACAGAGGATAAGACCATCTCTGCAGCCCTGGGATTATGAGCATACACCACCATGCCCAGCTTTTTGTCTGGGATCTGGAGATCCGAAATGAGGTCCTTGCACTAGCTAGTGCTTTGCTGAGACTTTGCTTCAGTCCTCTAATGAAACCTTGTCCTACAACTCCCCAAAGCCTGGCAACAGATGAAGGAGCAAGGGGGGCCTTGTCTCAAGGAGGTGCAGTCGAGGAGGTGGGATGGGGTGAGGGGAAGAGCAGAGGGGTGGGGAGGTGGATGCACTTCCTGTAGGGAATCCCAGACCCTGAAGACCCTGCTGTGCAGCCATGTAAAGCAGAGAGCCCTGCTCTTCCAGAAGATGGAGATCCAGGAGGTGGCAGGCACTTTACAAAGCATTCTGTCCTGGAAGCTTGGGAGCATCCCATGGAAAGAAGTCTATTGATGATTCAGAGCAGTTCATCCAGAACTGCACTGCCCACTGGATCCTGACTCCCATTTTAGTGGTCCATGATGCTAAGGATGTTACAAACCTCCCTCTGAGCCCAGGCATCTGATCCTTACTCAGAAAGCTGGAAGGGGTCCAGGGTCTCCATGACCCAGTCAGATGTGGGTGTCGGTCCTTCATCAGACACTGAATTGTTCACCAGACCCTACTACAGGACAGACTGGACCAGTTTTTCTCCCAATGGACCAGTTTTTCTCCCAATCCCTCAGTCTTCATTAATGGAAGGAAAGGGTGTTTTCCAGGGAAAAAGAAAGAATAGAAAAGGGAAGCTGAAGTTTGAATTGTCCTAATAATTTACAATAAACTAGGTCACTAAAAGTCTACACTCCAGGATGTCTATAGGAGCATGATATCTATGACTACAGTGGCCATGCTGTGTGAATGTGTGCAGGGCCACACTGTGGGCAGATAGAAAAGGCCATGCCATGTCTGTGGGTGTGCAGGGCCGTGCCGTGTGTGCAGGTGTGCAGGGCCGTGCCATGTCTGCAGATGTTCATGTCCATTTTCATGTCCATTGTATCCCTACAGGAATGCTCTGTGTTCCCTGTCTGCAGCCCTCACAAAAGGCTTCATTGCAATCTCTCTTGGCTTCTGTGGGTTTCCTCAGTTCTTGGTTTTTCTTGGTTGATACATATGTGTATGTGTGTGTGTGTGTGTGTGTGTGTGTGTGTGTGTATACAGATATATATCCATTATTGTTTATAAGCACAACTATGCCTAGATTAGGGCACACCATGGTCGAGTGTTGCTTCATTATAATCAAGTACATCTGCAGATGTTTCCCAGAGAAGGTTGGATTCTAGCTGACATGAAATTTGAGGCCAGACACTATCAATCAGTGCAGTAGTTGGTAGCTTTCGCACATCTGTTACATACTGGGTTAGATTCTGATTTAGCTGGTCTGTAGTGGGGCTCATGCATCCTTCTGTCAATCCAAGCAATCATAGGGCACACCCAGTGTCAAAATCCACTCAGCGAAACCATCAATCATGTTATTATCGGCATCATGTTCACTGATCATGGTGTAATTAGCATCCTTTAATGAAGGATTCTCACATCTCAGGCGTTGGATTAAATCTTCTGTTCATCTCATCTCCTCAGCACATGATAGGGCACAAAGGGTTAACAAAACTCACCAGAGGATCCAGAGTTGGAAGAGAGGACAGAGACAAGTCCTCCAGGTCGTTGGACCCCAGAACCATCACTTCTCTTCCCCGAGCCCCAGTAGGAACTGTGAGCCTTTCATCTTTCATCCTTGAAGCCTGCTATTTAGAGAAATTATAAACACATCAAGATGAGTAACTGCATTTCTTCACTGCCAAGAAATAAAACAGAGGGATGAGCCATGTGTCCTCCATGATGGGAGGGCACAGGTTAGCCTGCCAGGGGACGTGCAAGTTGTCAAATCAGGCTAACACTTGGATTTCTCCCAGTGTCACAAGCTCAGACAAAAAAAAAAGCCATACACGTGAGACATCTCTACATATCACTGCATTTTTGTTAATAATGCATTGACCGTGTCTGTGATGAGCTTTAGAGAAGGTATTGGGGACCAGTGGGTTCTGTGAACCTCTTTCTCTTGGGGAGCCTCTTTGCACTGAGTTTTGTCACTGGCCTCTGGGCAATCACCATAGGCCCTTCCAGCAGCAAGTGAAGCATGTTCACTTTGGTTCGGCACCAGACTCCCCACCTGAGTGTGTACAAACCATCCCCGACGATGCCCGCCTTGCAGCCTGCCCCCAAGTGGCCTTCATTGCCATTTCTTTTCATCTAAATCCAGCTTGGCGTAAGTGTGTCTCTTGTGCCTGCCACTCATTCCTCTGAATCTCTCCCATTTAGATACTCCGTTTAGATCTCAGCTGGCATATTTTTTGCTTCATATAAGTTGCCCTTGGCTTTCAAACGTGTAACAAGCTGCTCACAAAGACATAAAGTAGATCTGCACATCCGCCGTGTTCCTCCCCAGCCTCAGCTGCTTAATGCATTAAGGCAAGGTCGCCAACTTCAAGTTAGCTAGAGATGCCTGTGACTCATTTTTATACCTGCAGCTTGTTATAACAGTTCATATCTTATATAAGGAAACATTAACTTGCTATTATTAAATGGTGATCTCTACACAGTTCCACCAGATCTTATTAAAGATGTATTTATTATGACGGTAAGAATTGGAGTTTCAACCCAAAGTGTTTTCTTCATTATTATATTTTCATCATTGCATGGCTCTGTTTTAGTGCCTTGCTGTTCATTTAGAATGGAACTTGTCTGTGCAAATCGATGTGCAATTGGTTTGGTCTGTGCCAGACATAGCAGGGGCATACTACACCCAACAATGAAGCTGAAGCTGCCATTGGTGGCTCCTGCCTTCTGGCCCAGAGCTGATTAGGAGTGGCTTCATTTATAACTTGTTTGTTGTTGTTACCCCCATGATTTGGGGAGCAAGCAAGGCCTTCCGAATATTTGGGTTGTTTTTAACCTTACATTTGACCTTTGTGTACCGGGAAACTTCCGTTGCTTTAGCTTTCAGAAAATTTGGAGATTTGCAGACCTTCACATATACCAATAATTTATGCAGGTCCTGTACCATTAAATTCAAAGCAACATAATGTCTATTTGAATTTTAACAGCAGGGAAGTTCGAAGAAAAAGGCCTTAGTTGGAAATCCTTCATAAATACGTGATTTCCCTAAAATTAGCCATGCTTTCTGCAGAATGAGGCATAGGTAGTCTTTCCAGCCTTCTGTGAGAGCTGCCTGAGAGTTTTTATCAGACTGACTTTCCGGCCGTGCCAAGGAGAGCCATTCTGTTAGTCTAAAACAGCTTTGAAGATTAATAAGTAACAGGACAGTCATACATAGACTTATAAGTGGTAAGAATATTTAAATGTTTCTGATATATACACTTTGGAAAAGGAAATTGCATAGGTTGTCTTAAGAGATAGATGTATGTGTTTGTGTCTCTGATGACAATGTCAGTAAATTTGGTGATCTAAGATGACCTATGATCAGTGTTGGGTTTAGATCTCCTGCAGAACTGTCAAACGCACCTGGTGATTTACTGGACAGCTACTAGACTATGCAGCCCCCAGGTGCCACTATCTGCTGCCCCTTCTTTAAACACAGTAAATGTAGCCCAGCTGTCTATTACAGCAGCAGGTAGGGAATGCAGAGAGGACCCAGAGGCTTGGAGTGGCCACCCCAGGATGCTGAAGTGTGTTACTCACAGTGAGCAGTCACAGGGAGCACTTGAGTCTGAAGTGTTTCCCATACAGGAAACTATTGACACTTAACAAAAGAAATCAGCCTTGTGGGAAGAGGTTAGTAAGAGGTTACTTTCAAATGTGCCTCATTAGGAAAGACTGTATCCTGACCACAGGCACTGAGAGTGACCAGTCCTCAAGTAGGAGAGCATTAGGAGGGAGAGCCATCATAAGTGTGATAGGGGTCCTGAAAGGAGGCCCCCTTCAGTTGCCAAGATTAGGAGAGTTTACCGACTGGAGACAGCATGTTCTTGAAGGGAGAGAGCATCACCCCTCAGGTTTGGCAACAGTATGTTACAATGTATAAAACAGAGTAGGTTCGGCTGTTGCGATGGCTCCGCAGGCAGAGATGCATGCTGTGCAAACCCAACCAACTGAGGTCGACCCCTGGAACCCAAATCAAGATCAAACGGGAGAACTGACTCCATGATGTTACCCTCTAATCTCCACCTGGCATGCATGTGCCCCTAGCATGTGTGCACATACCCCCGCCCACACACTAGTAAGTTTTTAAAATATGAGAATGAAAGCAGTTCATAGAAAGGAAGGCTAAAATGACTTGCCCTTTAGAAGGTCTCTTTTGGGAGATCTATAGGCTCACAACTATAGACAGCCATGATGAGACCCTGGGGGAGAGGATTTGGAGAGAGCTGTTATGATTCTTTCGAGGAGCAGAACTGATAGAATGAATATGTATATACACACACAGACACAGACACACATGTATCTCATTCATATATATATTATATATACATATACATATATATATGTATATATTTGCCACTCTCCATATATATGCATATATTCCATGTTTATAGATAGAATGAATAATATATATATGATTAATATATGTATATATGTATACATAATATATACATATATATTCTTCATTCTATCTATAAATTATTCCTACAAAGATTTACTAGAGAGGCTTACATGCTGTGGTCCAACTATTCCAACAATGGCTGTCTCTTGATGAAAAGTCCAAGAATCCTGTATTCAGTTCATGAGGCTGAATGTCTCGGCTGGTCTTCCATGATGTATTGGGACCCCAAAGAGGCAGGCTCTAATGCCAGTGAAGAATGAACTTGCCAGTGAGAGTGAGGACAAACAGGCAAAGAACTTCCTTCTTGCATGTTCTTTATATAGTCTGCCACCAGAAGGCATGGCCCAGATTTAAGGAAGATCTTCCTACCTGAAAAGATCCATATTTAGGGTAAGTCTGCCCACTCAAATGATTCAATCAGGGATTTCTCACTGGTGTACCTAGCTGCTTGAGTTTTAGTTAATCCCAGATGTAGTCAATTTTGACAGGCAAGACTAGCCGTCACAGAGAGCAAGCACCACCTCACAGTACCATGCTGACCATGCTGATGTCTTGCACAGACAGCCTTCAGATCCCTAGCTCAAAGGGAGTTTCTGACTCCTGCAGGTTTTGAGAGGAGGGATGGAAGAGGTTCCATGTGGCATAGCCTGTGTGGCCTCTGACATGGAGGAAGGCAGTAGACAAAAGAATAAATTTACAATAGAAGGGTCTCTCAGGCTGGGCTATCATGGGGGAGCTGGACCCTGGGAGCTGTAAAGAGGGAGAAACTGGAAGGCCGCGGTGTAGGAGGCTTCCTTGTCAAATGTCCAGGAACTGAAGGGCTGTGGTCTGATTTATGGGCAAAAGAGGGGCAGTTAGATCAGAGATCTAACAGACACAGAAGTACATCAGTACATTTGTTTAAATACACATGTGTTGTTGATACTTAATTTGTACCTTTGCAAGCCAACATGGTCCCAGTCATAAAAATAGAAACCAAGCTAGATGTATTAGGCAGAGATAGACCTAACAAAAGGATTATGTTGAACTAATTAGGAAGGACTAGAAAAATAGGAATAAAAACTGGTAGGCACTGCAGTCTTGGTAGTGAGCCCCTGCCCACACTGATGGCCAACTTTGTCATCCCCATCAGTATGGTATGTATTGGAACACCTAAGAGGTGGGGCTCTAATGCCAGGGAAGAAATGGACTTGCTAGTGAGAGTGAGGGCAAGCAGGCACAGAGAGAAAGCTTCCATCTTCTATGTCCTTTATAAAGGTGCCACCAGAAAGAGTGGCCCAGATTTAAGGTAGGTTATCCCACCTCAATCAGTGGGGTCAGATCCTTTTGCCCACGTGTGGCTAGGTCAGGTCTATAAGCACTGAATGACACTTCCAGCCTCCAGCCTCCGACCTCCAGCCACCGTTGTCATAGCCAGAATAGGAGCAGAAGCTGTATCAAGACCAGAAGCAGAGCCCTTTCTTCTGAGCTCACGTTAGCTCCCTAAACCCAAGCAGCTCCACACTGGCAAAAGAGCCTGAGAAATGCAACGTTTGTCACTGGTCCCTGGCATCCAGAGAGCAGAGAAAAGCAGGCATTATCTGGCCCAGGCGGCGTTCCAAGTATTTTAGAAAATGTGAATAGGCATCTATTTTTAATTAATCCTATATAAATACAGTATATAAAAACCCTTTCTGACTGCTGCTCTTATGGAGGAGTAAGAGAGAGAACCAGTTTTGTAATCAAGAAAATAAGTGGATTTAAAGACAATTTGGGACAATGTAAAGGAAGCCGCTGCCCCTTGTTAAGAGGGCTGCTCCTGCCAGGGGCCATGCGCCTGTCCCTTCTCTGCCTAACCCAGCTATTTAAAGCTCAGCAAGTTTGAAGCAAATCCTACTGTGTGGGATTTTATATCTGACAATGCTTGTTTCTTTTCTAAAGCAAGATGTTGGCTTTTCTAGTAACAATCTGTTTGCTTTCTGAGTTACTTTGTACATTTTTCTAGATGCGTTTGTTACATGACTAACTCCAGTGGGCAATTATAACAGATAACCACACATATGATTATAGAATTAGAATCATGCCTTTGAGAACTTGAATTAATGATGAAAATCCTCTCTAACATATCAGGGTTAGATTGTCCCAGAAAACTTAAAAATTAAATGTCGGTTTCTGCACAGCTCACTGCAAGGAGAAGTATAAAGCTCATTCGGCTTGATGATTGGCAGGTGAAAATCATAGTACTGACATTCCATACTCACATGTAATAGATTAGCCTAACAGCATCACTTATAAGATGCCATTATTCATAGTATACTAGGAGTCCAGTCCCCTGCAAGCATTTAAACTGACTACGAAAATACACACAGTGTATATAAACACGCATGTGCTCCATTTTCTAACTTTGTGTGAGGCATATGTAAACTAAACTCTTGGGCAGGTGGTTGATATATTTGAGAGCCCATGTTTTGAAGATGAATCTCCCCAGATATCTTCATGTGTATTCCTTTATTTCCCCAGTTTGACCTTGTCTGCAGCAATGCCTGGATGTTGGACCTCACGCAAGCCATCCTGAACCTTGGCTTCCTGGCTGGGGCTTTTACCTTGGGCTATGCAGCGGACAGGTAGGTATGGGTAAGATAACTGAGTATTTTATTATTCTGTGCTGCTTGTGTATGGGGAGAAACCCTTTCTATCAACTGCATTCAATTTCTTATTCCACCACCCACAATGTTTGCTTAGACTAATTCTTTCCTTCTCAAACTTCCTCTCCTTGTTCCTTGGTAGGGAAGGTATCCTTGTGGGTCAGAAAGCACCCCAGTGAAATCTGTGACCTTGGGGGCAGTGACATCATGGCTCAGGTGACAGGTGAAGGGTGGAGTTAGTTTAGTCAAAGCAGCCCAGTAGTTAGGGTTTGTTTAATTCAGTCATGAAATCCGCCACTCCACATCTTGCTCACTTATTTTTTTTATTTTTTTTCTTTAATTCTTGTTTTTTGTTCTGTAGATTATGTTAAAATTCTGAAGAGATTTTTTATCAGAATTTTTTTTTATTTCGGAATGAGAATTAATTTTTTTCATGTACATTTCAATTCTGTCCTCAGCAGCTCCGGTTTGGAACTGAATCACATTCTTCCAATTATGAAATGAGACTCAAGCTCACAATCCTCTTGCCTGTCTCCCAAGTGCTGGGGTTGTAGGCATGCAACATCATGCCAACTAGTTTTTAAAATTGGGTTTTGCTTATGTATTTTATCCTGCATGATCAAAAAACGTCAATAAACGTATCTCCTAAGATAACTCCTTGTAGGAGGAGAACCCAGCTCTAGTCAGGAGCTGAGGATCTTCCCTTGTAACTGAGTTAGTCCTTTGGAGTGAATGAGCCAGACTTGAGAGAGGGAGCTGTAAGTCACCCTGCCTCCTGGCAGCACTGACCACCTTTGTGTGTCTTCCCTTCCTCTGAGTGTGCCTGTGATATGTATTCCTTAAGGACAGGATGAGAGGTACTTTAATAGACATATACCTGTCAGGAGACAGCGTGGTGGGGGCTGAGAATGAGGGACTTCCAAGTATGGAGCTTATGGACTTTATGTTGTCATCACTCAGACATAGTGAGCCTGAGGCTGAGCAAGCTGAGAAGCCCTTCCCACATATGGGGTCACAGGACAAACTGCTGCTCCCCAAGTTGGAGAGCGAGGCAGACCCAAGTAACTAACACTTAGTGGGGCAGAGACTCCTGGGTAATGAAAACCTGACCTGAATGGCTGGAGCGTTGGAGGCTTAGCATGTGAACAGCTCTAAGAGTGAAAGCCCTAGGAGATGGGCAAGGGTATAAGTCAATTGTATAGGAAAGGAAGAAGGGAAGGAGGGAAGGAGGGGAAAGTGGGTGGGCAGAGAAAGGGAGGGAAGGAGGGAGGCAGGGAGGGATGGACAGAAGAAAAAAGCAAAATCCAAGGGACTTTAGTCACCACATTCCCTGGAACTGTAGTTACAGATGGTTGTGAGCCCTGTTGTGGGTGCTGAGACTCGAACCCAGGTCCCCTGGAAGGACAGCAGGTGCTCTTCACTGGGGAGCCGTCTTTCTAGCCCCAGGTTCCTGATTGTTTACCTCTTTTAAGTCTGCCAGGTTTTCATTCTGACTATCAATAGAAATTACACCATGTTTCTGTTTATGGTAAATGAATGGAGAAATATAAACCATGCTAATAACCAGAGTAGAACTCATCTATTAATAGCATGCAGGGCAAACTTCACAGGGAATACACAGAGTTAATTATAAATATTCAACAACACACAACAATCTTTAACAACAGAGTGTCAAAATGCAGGATGGCGCCATAGGAGAAACAGATGAGTCCCTCATTGCAGACACTCTAATACTTGGTATCTAAAACGTAAAAATCTAACCAACAGAATATTACGACCAAGATGCGACTGAATTTAACAGCACCATCAAATCTACTGGGTATATTGGGCACCAATAGCAAAATACAGGTTTTTCTCAAATACATAACAGACCTTAATAAAGTTAATATTTTGGGCTATAAAATGATTTTAATGAAATTAGGGGAATAGAAAGACATACCACATTTAATCTTTGTCTCCAAGGAATTAAACCATAAATCTGTAACAGGAACCTGGAAATCCCCAAAATACTTAAAAATTAAGCATTGTACATCTGCTAACACAGAGAAGAGATCTCAAGAGAAATGTAAAGTATTTTAAAACCAGTGAAGATTAAAAAACAACTAACCCGATTTTATGGGTGCAGAAAAACAATGCAGAAGAGGGCTTATAACATTAATATGTTTACTGAAACATAAGATTATCTAAAACTCATCATTTAAGTTTATACACTAAGTAACAACAACAAAGATGACCAAATTAAATTCAAAGTAAATAGAAGAAAATTAATAATATAGATTAGAACAAAAAATCAAATTGAAAACAGTAAGTCAATAGAGAAGATTAATAAAGTCAAAGAAAGTCCTAGTAGCCTTTTAGCTAAGCCAACTAAGAGACAAAAATAGGACTCAAATTAATGATGCCTTAAAAGTGGCTTCAAATCCCATAGACTTTAAAAGGTAGTAAAGGAATAATAGAAATGGCCTTATGGCCCCAGATTTGACAGCCAAGATCATGCGGGCCTGCTCCTTGAGAGATAAAACCCACCCAAACCCACATAAGAAGTAGATCATTTTAATAGGCCTATGTCTATTAAATAAATAGAGTCAATAATTAACCTTCCCAAACAGGAAGTGCCAGGTTCAGATTTGGGGCAGGTAAATTCTACCACATAGACAATACGTTACACCCAGTTGCTTCTATTTCTTTCAGATGATAAAGATAAAGGAAGCACATCCTAACTTACCCTATGAAGTCAGCCTTGCCTTACTGCCAAAACCAGTGAACATATTAGAAGAAAAATAAAACATTAGCTTTCAAAAACAGAGATGCAAAAACACAGGGCAAAGGTTAGAGAAATGGCTCTGTGGTTAACAGCACTGACTGTTCTTCCAGAGGGCACAAGTTCGATTCCCAGTACACATGGGGCAGCTCACAATCATCTGTAACTCCAGTTCTAGGAGATCAGATGCCCTCTTCTGGCCTCTGCAGGCACTGGACACACATAGAGCAGAGATACACTCAGACAAAACACTCGTACATATAACAATTTTAAAACCAAATACATACAGGATAATATATTAGCAAGCATGTAGAACCACAGAAACTGTTGTTCATTGCTGGTGGGACATATAAGGGCATAGAAGGGGAAAAGGTGGTTTGTCAATTTCTTGCAGAACTAAATGCACAGGACTAGAAATTACAGTTTGGGTATTTACTCAACAAAGCTAAAAATATATAACCACATGTAAACTCTCGTGTGGACCTTACAGCAGATTTATGTATAATTATCAGCATCTGGAGAAGCTAAGATGTCCTGCAGTAAGTGAATGGACTTATGATCCGTGATATGTCTAGACCGTGAGATATTACTCCATACTAAAAAGATACAAGTTAGGAACCCTGAAAAGATAGCGAGGCCTTAAGCCTATATCGGTAAGTTCAAGAAGCCAATTTGTAAGACTCCATGTTGTAAGATTCCATCTATAGAACATTCTAGAAAGTTGCCAAGTATGGAGACAGTGGGAAAGTCTGTGGCCTGAAACCCTAGTGTGAACCGTAGACTTGGGTCTACAGTGATATCTGTAATGGTGTCACCTTTAGCTTGTTAACTGTTACAGGTGCATGACTCAGTGGCAGTGATGGGGATCAGCTGCACGTGTGAAAAGAGAGGCGGTCCGTGGGAACGCTGTATTTTTCTGTTTAAATTCTGCTCAAATCTAAAACTGCTTTTAAAAAATAAAGTTGACTTTTAAAACATATTGGTAAATTAAGGCTGCTTCCATCTCTGCCCTTGGTGCACAAATGCAGAAGTAAGAATGTTGTTGTGGATATTTATAAGGAAAATGACAGAGAATGAAGCTTTCAAGGGTCACTGATAATGAACTCTCATAAACCAGTCATCTGTCACAACTACAGGGAACTGATTTGTGCCAGACTAGAGAAACTGATCATAGTACCCTGCCGCTTTGTCTGAGCTGTTTAACTAAAGTTCTATAACTCATGAGGAAAAAAATCAATACAAACACATAGATTAGGAACCTTATAACGAGTTTTCATATTAGAACTCCATTTCTTCTTCTTCTTCTTCTTCTTCTTCTTCTTCTTCTTCTTCTTCTT
>NW_021604663.1:3115993-3127817 GCF_004785775.1 Grammomys surdaster | reverse complement strand
TTCTTCTTCTTCTTCTTCTTCTTCTTCTTCTTCTTCTTCTTCTTCTTCTTCTTCTTCTTCTTCTTCTTCTTCTTCTTCACCACTCAAGCTAGAAAACCGGGGTTTGGTGGGGAGCAAACAGAACCAGAGTCTTGCAGAGCTCAGGAGTTGGAGTTTGTGCAAGGTCATGACTGCAACTGGATGGAGCAGGGTTGTAATGGAGGCTTCTGTAACTTGGCGGGGCTGCTTCGTCCTGCCTCCTCCCCTTTCCTGAGACTCCACCCACAAAATGACAGCAACAGTCAGGACCAGGCCAGCAGGGACCTGCGCTGCAGAGGTGGTCACCACCCGGGAATCTTCAGTCTCAAAGGCATGTTGTGGGCTGTTCATTTTATAATGTCACTCTGGAGACGAGATCCATTTTTTCTGGTTTCATAGGTAGTATTGTCAATATTGTTTACTGCAATGGTAAGTTACAGGGGACATGTTTTCCTTTGAACATTTAGCTTCTTTTTGCATTCTGTCTAACTGTATCTCTAGTACATTAGTGATGGTGTTTAAGGTTCTCTTTCTCCTCTTTCTCTCTCTCTCTCTCTCCTCAAGATATGGCAGGCTCGTCATTTACTTAATATCCTGTTTCGGCGTTGGCGTCACAGGGGTCGTAGTAGCATTTGCGCCAAATTTTTCTGTGTTTGTGATCTTCCGCTTCCTGCAAGGCGTGTTTGGAAAGGGGGCCTGGATGACTTGCTTCGTGATTGGTAAGGCTTGTCCTGTTGCAACCACTCCTCTGTGTGAAAATTAGCATGGGGGGTGTCTAGCTCAGTGTTCCCCAACACTAAATCTTGGACAGCTCTTTGCAATAATCCCACAAGGAAGACAAGGGTTTGGAGTGGGATTCTGGTTGCATCAGAGACAGGAATGCTGTTTTAAATTGGGAGCCAGATTCAGAATATAAAACACTGCTCCTTGCTTGTGTCCCTTTGGTCCAGGATGTTCCCTTTGGCTCTAATTCAAGTTCAAACCAGCCACCTACTTCAAGTGGTGGAGGATTCATAACCAAAACCTAGGGAGAAATCATCTGATATCACTGTCCCTGATCTCTGGACTTCCAGTCCCTCCCACAACTTCTGTATAAGACCCTAGCAGGAGTGCTTTTGATACCTGAAGCAAAGTTCTTTTTATGATGGGAAAAGGAGAGCGCGTACAAGGAGAGACTGAGAGTGACTGGCTGGAACTGAGAGATTACGGAAATGTGTGGCATTTTTAACACGAGCCAAGTCTATGCAGATGTTTGAAATTGTGATATTAGGGCAGTTGAAAGGCAGTGAGTGTACCTGGGATCACTGAGGACAACAAAACAACAACAACAACAAAACAGTTGATGAGAAGGAGCGAGGTCAGGACTCCAGTGACAAAATATCCCAGGTGGATTTCAGAGATCTGACATATCCACAAAGACTCAAACAATGGGATTCGTAATCTAAACAAATGAAAAGCCCTGGCAGAGTTCCCAAGAGACTATAATGTTCAAATCCTTAGAGCTACGGTGATAGTGTCAAGCTAGCTTGCTATGTTTATTTTGATACTTACAATGGCTGTCACAACAGCCATGTTGAGGTGTCCTGAAACCAGCATTGCCCTTCTGATTTGTACCCAGAAGGTGCTGGCTCAGTACCTGAGGATCAGGACAAAGTGCATGTAAGGAACTGAAAAAACTATCTCCAGAACTTCTACACAGGCAGAAGCCTCCAAGTCCTCACATTCTGGAACATTCCAGCAATGCTGATAGATTTTTTTTTAAAAAAAAAAACAGGTGTCAAGTCTGTTTGCTTTGATGCTGAGAACTTCCCTAATCTCTTGGGTCTGTTTCTTTCCAGTGACGGAAATAGTTGGTTCAAAGCAACGGAGGATTGTGGGAATTGTGATCCAGATGTTCTTCACCCTTGGGATCATCATTCTTCCCGGAATTGCCTACTTCACCCCCAGCTGGCAGGGCATCCAGCTGGCCATCTCTCTGCCCAGCTTTCTCTTCCTCCTCTATTACTGGTAATGGGATTTTGGTCATTACCGTATTTATCTTATGACACGTGAATCTACAGTCCAAAGCAACATGCATGCAAAAGAAAGCAATGGAGGGGACTTCCTAAACCTCTAGAAGGCCCATGGCTCAGAGCATCACTGGAGAATTTTGACAACCTAGAGAGATTATTGGCTGCTTGATGGATAGTTGTCACTACAAAAAGTAAAATGCCCCAATACCAAATTCCAGATCAAGGGATTGTGTTATCATTCATCCCTTTGCAGTGATTCCATCAGAACTGTGAGATAACAAACTCGGTATTTCAACATGCAGATTAAAGATCTGTATGATCCATTAAAGATCAGATGAAGATCCATTAAGCAAATTAACATGCTTTGGTGAATGAGATGTTAAGGGTGTCAGAGAATTAAATTATCAAGATGTTCCAGATATATGCATTTGATTCTTACTAGGGTGAGTATAATTTATCCCCCTTGCTGAATTTTAATATATGGGTAAGCCAGGCTCCATGAATAAGGTAAAGAATTTGCCTTTTCCTAAATACTTGTTAGTCTCTAATCCATTTCATATTTGTAATCAGAGACACAGGACTGTAGGGTTCCTTGCTCTTACAAAACATATATACCATGGAGAATTTTTTTTATAGCCAAGTTATTGTTTTTGCCATTCCTTATAAATTTGCAAAGAAATTAATTTCTCAGAGACTGTTTTCAATTCTGAGACCTATCCTAACTTATAGGCTAATCAATCATTACAAGATCATTTGGGCTGGAAAAACTCCCAAGCTTCTGGGATTCCAGGTTTCTAACCTAATTCAAGAATCATCTCCCTCACCAGGGTGGTCCCTGAGTCTCCCCGCTGGCTGATCACCAGGAAGCAAGGAGAGAAAGCCTTGCAGATCCTGAGACGTGTGGCTAAATGCAATGGGAAACACCTCTCGTCAAATTACTCAGAGGTAACGCTATTCATCACTGGTAGTAAACTCTTAAGTTGGGTGGATTAATTCATTATGGCTTCTCTGTTTAATGCTCCTTCTTAAAATTACACACACACACACACAAACACACACACACACACACACACACACACTTTAAGCATCTGACTGAACCATTTTTAGTTGAGGTTAATTGATCATTTCAGGCTATATTTTAATAGTTACTCTGAGGAACTTGAGCTGTATTCTTTTACTGGAGATGTGTAGTGTCTCCTCATTCACATTGGGTTATAAAAGCTCTTGATCTTTCTTCAACATCCGGGTCTTTCCAATGAATCAGGTTCTGCTGCTGCTGTTACTCTTCTGTTCCTTTCTTACCCCCTGTTCTTGCTGGTGTTTGGAATCGAACCTGGAGTCTTACACATGCCAGGCAAGCTCTCTACCACTGAGCCATAGCTCTAGCCTGAAGACTTGTCTCTAAAGGTAGCCTTAAAATGTTATTTATTCATGTAAGATCTTGAACAATATAATATTTTAGTTTTACACTTAACATTTTCTTCTCTCCCTTTCTTTCCTCCTTCCTCCCCTTCCCTACTTCCCACACACACACCCTTTACTTTTTTCTCTCCTTTCCTCAGCAAAAGCCTTTGGATGCCTCTGCCTAACCCCTCCACCCTGACCCCTAACCTTTCACCTCTACACTCCAGCACTAAACAGAGAAAGTGAGCGCCTCACTGTTTGCCCCTTTGGAAGAAGTGAGAAATGGCAAAGATACAGCACATATTTAAAATAACCTCTTGACAGTAAACACGTAAAGTGAAGACCAAGCGAGTGCAGGGTAACAGAGGGGTCTTCACTAAAGGAACAGTATGGAGCAGTTTTTAGAAGTCATGAATCTTGGCTTAAACCTTGAAGAATGTTAGCCTGTTAACACTGTTGTCAATATAGCGTCGTGTTTGTTTTGATAGGAAATGGGATTGGTTGGTTCATCCTTCTCCCTGGGGTGTCCAGGAGCTCAGTAGGCATGCCCAGATCTCTGACTCCTCCCTTCTCAAAGGAGGTGGCGTTATAGCTGCTGTGCTCATGAATGTTTCAGTGGACTGCTTTCAGTGTCGCACACTGGTTAAGAACAAATCTTCAGGTCTACTCATCCGAAATGTTTAGCAAAGGCACAGCGTGGCCTTTTGGAACTACTAATATGTCTTCATTCCTGTTACTCTTTGGGGGAACATTTGTGACGGGAATTCCTCATAGGGAAGAAACAGTCCACCACTCTCCCAACTTCCTTTTATCTCACTGTAGGTCCTCACAGTTGGATCAAGGTGGTGACTACGTGTGTTTAGGGTTTATGTGTGTGTGTGTGTGTGTGTATGCCTGTGTATACATGGGTGCACATACACATGGATGAGTGTGCATGCATGTTGGTGTCAGAGGATACAACCTTAGACATTGTTCCGGTGGCACCTGATACCCTTCTTTTTGAGACAAAGTCTCTTACTGACCTGAAAGTTTCCAAAGAGGTTATGCTGACTGTCCAGAAAATCCCCAGGGATCCACTCGCTTCTGCCTCTCCAAAGCTAGAATTACAGGCCCAACTTTTTTCTACCTGGTTCTGGGCATGAAACTCAGATCCAAATGCTTGCAAGGCAAGAACTTGACTGACTGTGCCATCTCTCTAGCTCCCGGTTTTAATGGTCAAGTAAATTGTTTCCGTTCCCTTAAGCAGGACGCTGAAGACACTGCACACATAGACCCAGGGGTGTAAGATCTAGATCAAGGCTTGTGAGAATGTAGAAACAGCAGCTGCCTGCTGGTGGCTAGCGATCTAATGCCACAGCCATCTAAGGGTGGGCAGACGAGCTACTCCACATACAGTGCTCTCAGAGACTCACAGTAAAGACCATGCTAGCAGGGAGAGCTCAGCATCCTACACGACTGTGCTTGTAAAAGATCCTGAACTTGGATCCAGTGGCCTTTGAGTCATCATAGCTCTTGTGTGAAGCCAACTAGGCAAGAGGTTTCCATCCAAAGCCAGACCTGACTCCCCAAGGAATTTATTATAGAATCCTAGCTGTATTACCCAGCATTTGGCTAGCAAAGCTGCCATCTATTGTTTCTACGTTTCCATCTAACAATGGCTTTCTTTACTGGTTATTTGCTTTAAAGTTTGTTTTAATAAAAACAAATGTTTCTATGTGTAGATGTTTTGCCTACATATACGAGTGTGCATCACATGCATGCAGTACCCACAGAGGCCAGAAGAGGGCATCAGATCCTCTGGGGCTGGAGTTACAGGAGACTGTGAGTTGCCATCTGGGTACTGGGGATTGGACCCGAGTCCTTTGGAAGAGCAAATTTCCAAACTTCTTAACTTCAAAGCCATCTCTCCAGCCCCTAAATGTAAAAAATATATATATATAAAATTTTTAAACATACTAAGATAGGAAAAATAGGTGAATGACTCTGTCCAAGTTTCACATAGACCCACTAATTGCTGACTTGTCACTAAGCTTGAGGTTTCTCTCCTCTACCTTCTCCAGTCCCCTAGATGTGTATCCCAGCTCTCGGGGTGCTGCATCTTGTGAGATGCTCTCTGATGTAGAAGCATAAACAGGTTGATTCAACTCTGAGATCATGGTGCTGTCCTCAGGACACTGCTGAATGAACGAACATTAAGGAAGATACTCATGTGACTCTCAGAATCGAAGCAAATAATCATAGCTGTGATCCAGCTGCTGGGATAGCTATGGGGAGAGCCAGTGGGGAGAGCGGTAGTATCCAAAATATAACCTCAGTAAGAATAAACGATTAAGCCTACCGTGGATACCAACTGAACACCCAGGAGGGCACACCTGTGAGGGATTATCTAGATTAAAGTTAGCTTCTGGGAATGTCTGTGAGGACTGTCTTGATGTGGGAAGACTATCTTAACCGTGGGGAGAACTACACCCTGTGTGGGCATCCCTGACTGTATAAAATGGGAAGAATGAGTTAAGTGCTTGCACACAAGAATCCATCGCTGTCTGCTCTCGGCTGTGGATGTAATGTGACCAGTTCCATTGAGCCTCAGCTGCTGTGACTTCCCTGCCATGATAGGCTGCAACCTGCAACTGTGAGTTAAGTTAAAACCCTTTCCTCCTCTAGGCTGCTTTTGCCCTGGGCTATTTCATCTAGCAATGGGGACAGAAACTGAGATATCTAGTATCAACCAGCTTCCGTTCCCCGATCATCTTACAATGGCCTGTAGCTCTGAGTGCCGTAGCAGCCTCGTGGCATTTATGTATCATGATGGTTGATGTGCCTCTCTGAGTAAGTTTCTCCTCTGCTGCTTTTCCTAACAGCTCTGAGAATGGAGAGTCTTACGCAGCTTTTTTTACTGAAGCAGACCTGTCTGACATGTAGCCAGCCTTTGGCCTCCTGTGGCCAAAGGAGAACTGTGAATACCGCTAACAGAAGAATTGTGATCTCACTTAAATATTATGAGCTATGCGTGTCAAATTTTTTTTTGTAACCCGATTGCCCCATTCTCTGAAGATGACAACCCTCCTGTCACATTGTCAAAAGGTTGAACACAGCATATTGATTCCATTTCTAAGAACCCATTAACACGATCCTCTGTCTTTGTATTCCTTTTAAGATCAGTAGTCAGAGCTAGAGTTTAATTGAGTTCAGGTTTGATATTTTTGGCACGCCTATTTCTTAAGCGGCTCGGTACATTTCCAGCGGAGCTATCTGCTGCCTGCTTGTCTTTTTTGAGGACGTTGCTGGGATTGCCAGTCATTGCCTGGATGGATTAACTCATCGAGAGTTACAAATAACTTTTCATTTCACCCTGCTTGCTACATTTGTTCTTGGGATATTTATATAGATACTCAGGTTTCTTACTGACTTTTGGTTACCCTTGCATAGGGTTGTCTAGGAAAGGAGGCTGCATGCTTAACTCTTACTTTCCCCAAAAATGAACTGGATCCCTAATGTCTTCTAAAAAGCGTTCAATGAGTTGCATTCTTTATCTCCTTGTCAGTTAATTCTCCCATGCCCATGGAGCTTAATAGTGTGCAGAATGCATCTTATGATAACCCGGAAAGAGTGAGCAGCAGCACAGGCGGTTCACTTGACCTCTGACACCAAGATCAAAGCAGGACCCTATCACAGTTTGTGTTCCATAAGAAGCACGCCCAGTCAGCTACTCAGCTATCAGCCACTCAAATAAGTATTGCCGGTGTCGATATTAGGACCGCCCTGAAACCTCATGTTTACACAGTTACCTCACACTTTGCTGTTCGTCTGCATTTCACAATCAGCATATAAACTCAAGGGCATTCAGAGCCAGGGCAGGATTGAACAATGCTTTCCTATCTGGGGAATAAAAAAAAAAGTCTCTTTTCATTGAATCCCGACTTTTTTAAGTTATCATTTTGTAAACTGCCTTGATCTTAGAGACCTCTCTAATTCCCGCCCCATCCTCAAGGTGCCGGCCATAGGGAGCAGAGAAAGGTTAGAGCAGGTAGGAAAGACTGACTGGATTCAGAGCAGCCAGAGGCACTTTGGCAGCTCTGTTCTCTTTGAAACCGCCTTGGCCGCCTGTCAAGTCCAGCCAATCCCTCTGTTGACAGCAGGGTTCCTACAAACCTTGCTTAGGGCTCCCCATGCATGCTCTAGATTACAGAAGATGACCTAGATTCAGTACAAACAAAGGTCACCACGGTCCCAAGGCATTAGCCGATGCACAAAAGAAATGGAAGAAAATGGCTACTTTGGATTCAATCCAACTCGCTCAGAGGGGATATATAATGTGGGCGGGCTCTTCCGGGAGTCATCTCAGGTGTTATCTCTTTGTTCGGAAGTATTTTCTTATTGGTTTAATTTTTCATTGGTATATAGTTGCTGTGCAAAACCATGGGTTTTGTAATGACACTTCAGTTTGACTCTGTTCACATGCACATAACTGCCTTCAGCTATACCTCAAATGAATGCTACTCAGCTCATTGTCCCCAAGCTCCTGGCTGGCCTTGGCTTCGTAGAAGAAATAGCCTTCAACACAAAATACAGGAGATTCAAATATCAAGGTGATGAATGTCCATGGAGAATGTAAGTCCCCGAAACAGAACTGGATGCTCAAATAGGCAGGTGGTTTGAGCTCGTGGGAAGGTTTGTGGAAATTGGGGAGACTCCGTGGATGGGTAGGATTTCCAGTCGTGAGCAGTGTCGATGCAAGATTAGTTTACATTGCTGGACTGGCCATTCTTGGACTTTCAGCATCTGTATGCTGTAATTGTTCGGGTGTACTGAGGAACAGGAATAAAATTCTTGATACATCTGCAGTAGTTACAGCATGGGTGTAGCTACAACATGGTGGGTGTCACAGTGTCTTTAGGGCACCCGTTGCCCTACTAGACCTCTTGGTGAAAGGTCTGGCTACATCTTCTACTGTGCTTATGAGGTTCTAGCATACTCTAGCAACTGATGTTTTCCCCCAGCGTTTACCTGAGGCTAGGGCCAAGTGCTGCATGCTAGGGATTACAGAAGAAATGGGCAAGCATTCTTCATGGTAGCAGACTTGGTCTACGTAGAGTGACGAAGAGCTATCTTTTCTCTTTCTTACTAGGAAAAGTCGTTATCAGGAGTAGTCTCTGGTAGCAATCCAACTGCTTACAACCTCCTGACTTACACTGATGCTATACTTCCCCAGTCTGTGTTAGATTCTGCTACATGGCTTGATCGGGATCTGCCAGGCATAAACTTCAGCTGCTCTCTTGCTCTTCCATCTACAAGGACAGCACATGCTGAATCAGCGTTGTCTCTGGGCAAGAGTCTCAGAATGATCAGAGCCACACTTGGAGGTGCGGCCATACCAGCTGAGCCGAGATGCCCTGTAGACCGTGGGCAGACACTCAGTGTTTCCTTAGAAACTACAGCCTACTCTGTGAGTCTCTATGAACTGTAGAGATGGTGGTGGGTGGGTGTTGTCTTCACACAGTTGAGGTTCACAGAAGTCGCTGGTCAACCCTAACACCACTGTTTTGATTGCTGGAGGAGACAGCACGCATCTGGCTCTGCAGAGCTTTTGCCCGAGGTGGGTCCGCTTACTGTTTGGAAATGCTCACACCTTCTCCCTCAGCTCCATGTGGTGAAAGTCCTCTGGTTCCACTGACTCTGAGTGTGCAGATGTAGATGCTTTGACCTCGTGGTAGGTGGGATGTTTTCTGCCCTCTGACATTGGGCTTGGCGTCCCGGTGTGATTTAGCTAGCGGTAGATCGCCAGATGCCGTGCAGATGGGATTGAATGTGCTCGTGTGGCTGGGTCTTATCTCTGTACTTCACCCAAGAATGAGAGGAAAATATTCCCGGGGCTTACCTGGTGGTCCCAGGGGATCCTGAAAGAATTTGGAGTAGAAGGATTGCCCGCAGCTAAACCAGCCGTCTCCAAATCTGCCCACAAATGGGAACTAAGCAAATGCTGGTTGTTTTATACTACCCAGACTGATGTTATGCAGCCTTATTCATCAGGAGCTGACTAATACACTGAGAGGACAACCACCACTGCACTGAACTGCACTAGACCCTAGCAACTGCCAGTATTGAGGCAGCATTCTTGACTAAAAGTTTTATTATTTAAATATATTTTATACTTTATTTATGCATTCAAGCTGTTTTTTTTATTCTTTAATTTTTTTTGCAGTCCAGTCTTTATCCCCCTCCCAGTCCACCCTCCAACTGCTCCACACCCCACACCCCTCCCCACCTCCTACCCCCAGCCCTCCCCACTCCCTGGGGCCTCAAGTCTCTCAAGGGTTAGGTGCATCTTCTCTCACTGAGCCCAGACCCGGCAGTCCTCTGCTGTGTATGTGTCGGGGCCTCATATCAGCTAATGTATGCTGCCTGGCTGGTGGCTCAGTGTCTGAGAGATCTCAGAGGTCTAGGTTAGTTGGGACTGCTGGTCTTCCTATGGGGTCCCCCTCCTCAGCTTCTTCCAGATTTTCCCTAATTCAACCATAGGGGTCCCCAGCTTCTGTCAAGTAACTGCATCTGACTCTTTCAGCTGCTTGTTGGGCCTCTTGGAGGGCAGTCATGCTAGGCTCCTGTCTGTAAGCACACCATAGCATCAGTAACAGTGTCAGGCCTTGGGGCCTCCCTTTGAACTGGATCTCAATTTGGGCTGGTCACTAAACTGCAGTCTCTTCTCTATTTTTGTCCCTGCAGAAAAAGGGAATACTGAAAACTTGACTGAAGGATTTTAAAAGCCTTTTTCTTCCAAAATCCTGACCTCTCCTCAAATGGGAAAAATTCTGAGAGAGGAGCAGGTTACAAGCGTAGATAACAAAGCCCTGATACTGTTGGACTGAAAGGTCCATGCGCATTGGTGAGGTTTTCATGCCATTCCAGCCCAACCAGCCCACAGGCTTGATTAGGGTTTCTTTATGAGCTCACTGCTAACAGCCAATCTACAGCTTATTAGCACACGTTGCCTCCTAGACATGCTCCCGAGAAGTTCTCACCGTGGTGTGTTTAGGTCACATTAACAATGGATGTCTGAGCTTCATGATCCCAAAGGGATTTCTCTGAGGTCATGATTAATATCAAAGACCCCAAGAGGGAAGGTTCAAACCTCCCCATCTCAGTTACTGGACAGACTTCCAGGTCTTGAGGCCTGTGCTCACTCTGTGTGTTAATGAACTACTGTGTAGACATTAGTGTTTCCATGGAAAAGGACCCTTCAGTTTGAGAAAGCGTGGACAGCCCTTTTCTGTGGCAATGTGGATGTATCTCTCAAAGGGAGATTTTTGTCCTCATAACCTTGGCTGTTTACAAAGGAGAGCTGGGTAGCGATTCTAACTTCAGTAGAACCCATCAGGGCTCTGTGGTATTTTTCTCTGCTGTTGGTATTAAGGTTTGTTTTACTTTTAGTTTTGTGTACATGTGAGAAACTAACATGCATGTGGTACCTGAGGAGGCTAGAGATGTTGGATTCTTCCAGAGAAGGAGTTATAGGTGGTTTGTGAGCTAGGAACCAAACTCAGGTCCTCTGGGAAAGTGGTGTGTGCTCTAATTGCTAAGCCGTGTATCCAGCCACTCTGGCTTTTTTTTTTTAATTGATGTGTTTAGTTGTTGGCTCCAAATTGAGATACAAATATTCACATGAGATGCTGAAGGCTCTCCAGGCCAGTCAGTTTCAGCTCAGGGATGAACTTCTGAAACAGTAAAGGTATTGGAAAGAAACTCCTGGAAACCCACCCAGAGCTAGTTCTCTTCACAGTGCTAATAATACTGGTTCCACAAGGAACACACTCACCCCTACAATGCTTTCTGACATTGACAGCTATGGCGTGCATGATATCACCCTCAGGTATTCCTGGATGCATGAAAGATATTGAGAAACTTGACATCGTGCAACACGAAACACCTTTTAGCTGTGGGTTGGCTTTACAAGGTTCAAACTCTAGGGAATGGTTCGAGTCCTGTGAGTACTTTGTATTGACATGGACTTCTTTAGTTCCCACATCTTTTACCGTTTTGAAAGTAAGACAGCAATACACACTGTAGGAAAGTTGGCTGTGGCTGGGCAGTGGTGGCACACACCTTTAATCCCAGCACTTGAGAGGCAGAGGCAGGTGGATTTCTGAATTCGAGGCCAGCCTGGTCTACAGAGTGAGTTCCAGGACAGCCAGAGCTACACAGAGAAACCCTGTCTCAAAACACCAAAAAAAAAAAAAAAAAAAAAGTTGGCTGTGTGAATGCATGATGAAATAGCCTCACAGACACAGACGGCTCAACTGTGATGCCGGTTGTAAAACAGGCTCCCTGTGCTCCTATCTCAAGCTTGACAAACAGTAATTTTAAGTCGGGGGTGGGGGGTGGGGGTGGGGGGG
>NW_021604663.1:3115496-3115893 GCF_004785775.1 Grammomys surdaster | reverse complement strand
GAGAATCTGCCCAACAGCTGCTAGCCAATGGTCTAGGGAAGAGAGCATCCTGTGGCTTTCATTGAATTAGAGATGCAAATGGCCTGGGCTGAAGGACTCAGAGAAGGCTTTCAAGATGTCTCACCAAGGGTAGTGTTATCAGCCGCAGTCAATAGCAGGGGCCTCTCTACAACTCAAACTCATTTCCATTTGGGAGTAACTGGATCCTGTAGCTGGACTTGGGCTACTTTGTGTATTCTTCTTTCTTCCACCCTTCTCCACCCTTTTCTTCTATCCCTTAAACCCCCTAACACTAGATAGGAAAACAAAAAGTATAGTTTAATCACTACTAGACATCCTGCTGATCAGAGTCAGCAAGTTTGATCTTCACCATTGGGATATCTAATTTCTTTTCCTC
>NW_021604663.1:3112012-3115396 GCF_004785775.1 Grammomys surdaster | reverse complement strand
CCTCCTCCTCCTCCTCCTCTTCCTCCTCCTCCTCCTTCTTCCTCCTCTTCCTCTTCCACCTCCTCTTCTTCCTCTTCCTCCTACTCCTCTTCCTCCTCCTCCTCTTCTTTTCCTTCTTGGCACACAACTACTTAACAAACTAACCAACAACAACCTACTAACTGCAACAACAATCAGCAACTCTCAGGCCCCTAGTATTTATATACCCTCTGAAAAATCCCAAGAATTACAAATATCACACTATCGCAGAAACTTATCTGCAGCTGGCAAAATCACACCTCTCCTAGAACAAGAGGCAAATCATGGTCAGCTGCTGTGGGCAGTCTTAAGCAGCCCCATATGTCACACCTGGGATTAAAACAAAAGCATATTCCCACAATATGTCTGTTTGTCAAAGAAACCAAAATTCTTGCTATAAGATCTTGCCTCTGCCAACTTTTAAAAGAGACCAAGACAGGTAGTAAGCCCACACAAAGGGTGTAGTAAGGTGACAACCAGTCCCCACTCTCCTAGGCTTGGGCTCTTCTTGGATCTGGGTAGGTCTTGGCTAAGGGCTCAGACAGCTGTAGGATAATTATCCACATACATACATGTGGATTTTTGCACATGTGTATGCATGTGTGTGGGTCTTTGTGCATGTGTATACATATGGAGGCCAGAGGTTTACCTTGGGTATCATGCCTTGGGTGCTGGAACCACCTTGTTTTGTTTTGTTTCATTTTTCAAGCAGAGTCACTCATTGGCCTGGAGTTTGCTACTTAGACTGGTGGCCAAGGATCTGCTTGTTTCCTCCTGTTCAGAAATGGGGGAAAATGAGGATACAAGTGTGTGCCTCTGTGCCTGGCATTTTTCAGGGGTACTGGAGATATAACTCAGATCTTCATACTTGCTTGGCTAGCCTTTTACCTGAGCTACCTTTCCACCCTACAATCTGTCCTTTCTAGAGTCCATGGTTGTTGAATATTGTCTTACGTATAGTAATATTGCTGTGAACAGACACCATGACCAAGGTCACTCTTTTAAAAATAATTTTTTTAATTAGTGTCTTAGTTAGGGTTTTACTGCTGTGAACAGACACCTTGACCAAGGCAACTCTTATAAGGACAGCATTTAATTGGGGCTGGCTTACAGGTTCAAAGGTTCAGTTCATTATCATCAAGGCGGGAGCATGGCAGCATCCAGGCAGGCATGGTACAAGAGGAGCTGAGAGTTCTACATCTTCATCTGAAGGCCACTAGAAGACTGGCTTCCAGGAAGCTAGGACCAGGGTTTTAAAGACCACACCTACAATGACACTTCCTCTAACAAGGCCATACCGACTTCAACAAGGTCATACCTCTTAAGCGTGCCACTCCCTGGGCCAAGCATATTCAAATCACCACAACTAGGGGCTCACTTACAGTTCCAAAGGGTTAGTCTGTTGTCATCATGGCTGGAAACAAACAGGCCTAGTGCTGTATTAATAGCTGAGAGTTTTACATCCTGATCCACAGGTAAGGAGAGGAAGGAAACTTGGCTTTTGAAACTTCCAAGCTCACTGATAATATATGAGCCTATGAGGACCATTTTTATTGAAACCACCACAAATACTCTCCAGAGAAGTTCTAGCTGTAGGTAGCAGTTTCCACTTGGGAGAACTAGAAAAATGAAGACTTTCCTTCTCACTTCCTCTGCTCCGTTTGGCGAAGCTCACTGACAGGGGAGTGGATTGAGTTCTAAGATCCACATTGTGACAGTATAGTTGGTAGTCATTCATTAGTTATGTAATCTGGGAGTCAGGGGTCAGCGGTCACCCTTTGTTCCTCAATAGCTGACATTGGCTTTGTCCTTTAGGAGCAGGAGTCTCTTTTACTCCCAACGTCTTTGTGTCTGAATCTGCCTAATGAGATAGAAGGGGCTTTGTTTGCCTTTCTTTATTTCTGCTTTTGAGCAAGCTAAGCCTGTCTTTGATTCTTCATACTCATACTGTGAGAGAGAAAGACAGTTGGCTTTTTCAAGTGTCTTGTTCCTGTGCCATTTGGTCAGCCTTTATGTTTTCCAAAAAATCACTTTCTGTGATACAAATCACTGTGCTTCCTGCTGTGAGGGAATGAGGGTAGGTGCCTCTCTGTGAATACATTGTCCATTGGAGGTGAGGGATGAACTCAGTCTCTGTGCTCAGTCTCAGCACTGTGCTGTCCTGTCCCTGGTAGGTGGTCCATGGCATTCATAACCCCAGGCTTTAGTCACCATGGCAGCAGTGCTCACTCCCTCTCTAACCCATCAGGATGACTGCCTTTCTTCATGAACTCTTCCTAAGATGTGTGTCCTGGGAGCAGGTAAAATCCACTGTACTCCACAGAGGTAAAGGGGACATCGATCCATGAAGGTATGTCCCCACCATGCAGACGCAACAGTGTGGAATTATACTACAAGGAGCAAGCATGGCCAAATCTAACCTCTCAGAGTCCCACCAGGAAGACAGCAAACAAGGTGTTGAATGCTAAATTTTCCTGGGGGAAAAACATCTACTCTTCTCAGCAAACTCAAGATTCCAGTAATAAGTAACTGAATTATTTTCATAGCAGCATATAGACGCTAGCTAATCATGGTCCTTCCTGCCCATGACAACAGGACCTGGTTTAATACATAGCTTGGAATCAGAAACAAATAATGTGGACCACACAATGGATTCTTCCTTTGGATTCAGTGTTAGTGGAAGGAGAAAGATGTAATTTAACACATGCGTAGAAAGGGAGAGGCGTTCCTTTTCCTCACGATAAAATTTGCCTTGTTCCACGGGTCTGAATAAAGAAAATCTTAGAAGAGATCTCTAAATCCTTTGTCAGAAAAAAAAGACGTAGGGACTCTTAAGAAAAGTGGCCAGAACTAAGGGTTTTTATCCTAAGACATTGTTCATGCAATAGCACGTCTTTGTCACCCTCCCCAGGGGCAGCCGTGGGAAGTACAGTGAGTGGCTGAAGCACTTGTCTTCACGTGTCTCCTGTCTCCTAGCGGCTGTAAACTCAGCCACAGGGTGTCTACACGGGTCATGTGACTACTCTGTCCCAGTGGTCTGGATCCTTAGATGCTATGGAGGTACTCCATAGTCCCCAAGCCATGCTTTGTCTGTGCAATGAATTGACGTCTAGCATCAATGTTTACTTCTTCGGGTGAAGGTAAATGCTGCTGTAGTGAGTAATTACTAGGGAACTGGGTGTGATTAGAGCATTTGTGTCTTTACATGTTCTCAGTAAGCTGGGCAGTGGTGGCTTTTAATAGCAGCACTTGGGAGGCAGAGGCAGGCGGATTTCTGAGTTCGAGGCCAGCCTGGTCTACAGAGTGAGTTCCAGGATAGCCAGGGCTACACAGAGAAACCCTGTCTCAAAAAACCAAAAAAGAAAG
>NW_021604663.1:3092265-3111912 GCF_004785775.1 Grammomys surdaster | reverse complement strand
AAGAAAGAAAGAAAGAAAGGGGAGGGAGGGAGGGAGGGAGAGAGGGAGGAAGGAAGGAAGGAAGGAAGGAAGGAAGGAAGGAAGGAAGGAAGGAAGGAAGGAAAAAAACATGTTCTCAGTAACTGGAAATTAGAACATATCTCCTTCCAATCTTTAAATATTTTGCCATTAAATCCTCATATTCAGATAGAATTGAAATTGATGGCTTGGAAGTACACACGAGGCACCTGTGATCACACATAAAGCACATGTTAACACACACAGGGCAGCTTTGATCATATATAGGAATGGGTAAGCACATACAGGGCACCTGGAATCACACATAGAGTACATGTAAGCATAGACAGGGCACCTGGAAGTACTCACAGGGCACCTGTGAATACATAGAGGACATGGGTAGGCACATACAGGGCACCTAGAAGCACACACTAATTTCGTGTGCTTATCGGATGAGTACTGGCATGGCTGGTTTCACCATATAGACTGACATATAGATTAAGCACTCACTCATGTTTTTTCAGAAGCATATGTAAGTCTCAAGTCTTCACCATGTCTCTAGGACCTGACATAGACAGCTCACTAGAAGCTAGTTTACGAATTCACTGTGGAGTTCAGAGCAGGCTGTTCAGTTGTCAGTTGAGCAAACTATAGAACTACCTCAGGCAGGATCACTTACAGTCTCCTGTCTTACCATTTGACATTCTCCATAGTCTAAAGATCACTAACCTCTCAAGTTCAACAAGCTGATTATTAATTGTTGCAGTGAAAATCTTTTTCACATTAAAAGCTGAATCATAGAGAATACAGTCTGATTGGTACACGTCTGAACGCTCCATCTGAGTAGAGCTCCCAGGAGGTTGCCTCAGAAACATATATTGAGGCACACACTGTGTTATCTGTTCATCCATGTATTCAGAGAGTTACAAGGCTCTGTATTGGATGTACTTATTTCTAAAGTAACCTGATAATATTTGTTCTCAAAATGGTCTCCACCTACATACAGGTAGTGCCTTTGTACAGTACTGTTGCCTTTATTCATTATTTATTCTTACCCACTTTCCAATCTGGTTTTGCCTCATCAGTAATTACTCTTCTTTGTGTTTTTGTGTATTTCTGTATTGTGAGTGTGTGTATGTATATGCATAGGAGAAGGGGTAGGCACCCACCTGTGCACATGGAGGCCAGATAGAGGGTATCTGTGCTGTTCTTCATCTCTGCCCACTTGTTCCTTTGAAAAAGGATCTCTCCTTGAGCCTGGGCTTGGGTGTTATTGGTTAGGCTGAAACTCAGCCAGCTCAGTGGTGGTCCTATCCTACTCCCTTATGAATAAGATATGGGTAAGAAGCCCAACTTGTTCCATGCACGGGTCCTGGGATCTGATCTCATGACCGAGCAGCAAGCTCTCATAACCACTGAGCCTTCTCTCCTGTCTCCTGAGTGCTGTTCTTTATCCCACTGTGCTTTCTTTCCTCATATAGATATGTTTAAAAGAACCAAACCTAAGTTTTTCCTTTTATTTGTAAACAAAATGAATTCTGGCATGCTTTAGTTTTGAATGTCTTGTGAATAATCAGAGGCTTTCGAGGGGTTGGAGGATGGGTCAGTCAGTAACATATCTACTGTGCGGACTTGAGGACCTGAGTTCAGATCCCAACACGTATGTGAAATCCAGGTGTGATATCACACATCTGTAACTCCAGCACTGGGAGTCTGGAGACAGGCTAATCCCTGGGGCTTACTGGACAACCAATCTAGCCAATCAGTGCTCTACAGATTTAGAGCGAGATCTCCCTCGTAAAATAAGGTGGAGAACAATTAGAAAGGCACCCACTATCGAACTCTGGCCTCCACTGCATGCCTACGAACACATACATACATACATACATACATACATGCATACATACATACATACACACACAGAGAGAGAGAGAGAGAGAGAGAGAGAGAGAGAGAGAGAGAGAAGAGATTCTAATTGAAATCTAATTGAAGTACAAGTGTCAATTATGAAAGTAATCTATATTTGTTGGACTAAAATAAATCAAATCACAGCTCAAAAAGTCAGGAATAGGCACAGTATAATAACATCAATACACATTACCATGGTGCAGATCCTAACCAAATGGTTGTTAAACTTCACTATTAACACGGTTCCAATCTGGAATCCCAAGGATGTGTGTCCCACCTGCTCATGGCTCACACATAAAAGCATTGCCTCTTTCCCTGGAAAAGGTTCTGCTGTCAATGACAAAGACCACGATGACAAAGTCACTGTGTTCAGAATATTCTGAAAACTGAGAGCCAGAAGGAGGAGCAGCTGGCCAGTCTCAGACGCCATCAAAGGACTGGGACGTCCATTGTGAACGTGTAAATTGATCTCCACACTCCTCCAACATATTAGGATGTCTTGGGTAATTTCTCAGCACTCCCAAATGAAACATTGAAAATGGAGGTGATTCTGAGCAGACTTCTGGGGGCCTCTGTGAGGGTATCTGGTGACTTATTCTCAGACACAGAGTGGGAGTTAGTTGTTCCCTCTCTGTGCCAGTACAGTCATCTGAGTCTGTGCTGTGGGTGAAGAACAGATACTCTAAACTGTCCCGTGACTGAGCCCAGGTGAAGACCAATTAATAAGTAGACACTTTTTGTATCTTTCCCATTTCTGAGTCGAACATAGTTTATAAACTACGATCTGCTGCCCGATTTCTGGATTTAACTCTCAATGAGATTCAGCTGGGGCACTGACAGGCTGCAGGAGTTGCCAAGGAATGGTACCTGTCTTAGCTTTTTCCTGTTGCAGTGAAAACATGCCTGAATGGATGCAACTTAAGAGAATGGGTTTATTTGACTCACAAGTCGAGGCTGTAGTCCACCACTACAGAGAAGTCCCAACAACATGAGAGAGCTGGCCACTTCACACCCACAGTCAAAAGCAGAGAACAATGAACTGACATGTGCACGCTCATATCTGAGAACCAACACATGGAGCCTCAGGTCATGGTCTCCTTTTCAGACAGTCTGTGGCTGAGGAGCCCCCAGACTCTTAATGAGCCAGGAAAGGCTAGGTTATATCTGTAATGAACACTATCAATGTATTCCAGGGTTTAAAGCCACCCAAACTTAGTTCCTGTCTGCGCCCTGGAGGTACACAGAGGAGAATGGAGAGTATCATTTCCTGTAGTCCTGGAAGCCACGCCTGGAGCACTGAAGGAAAAGATTAGTTATAGAGAGTCCTGTAATAGCAGTTTTCTATCATCACCCATGCAGATTTTCAGAACTGGCCCTACCGTGCCACAAGGGACAAAACAGCAGCCTTGTGCCTTGTAATGGGGTGGAGAAGAGGGCACTCAAAAGTATTCAGCAAATGATAGTGGTGATGATTGGCCAGGGCTTATCGAAGCAAAAGGAGAAGAAAGGGAAAAATCCCAAACAAACAAAAACAAACCTACTGAGAGTGTAGGAATATTCCAGTAAGTAACGATAACCAGAAGATAAACACTTCTCTCATTACGGCTAAGGAGATTCGTGTTGATGACTGGTAAAAGCAACTGTGGCAAAGCACAAACACAATTTTAATGTTCTCACAGAAGCAAGCATGAAGACCCTATTCCTAGGTGAAGCAGCCCCAGATTCCCCAGTACACGAAGGAGAGAGGGGAGGTCTGAGCATTAAGGAATGGGGCTCGCTCGAACAAGAAATTCAAGGGAACCAGCAGAAACCAGCTCAGATCCTTGAGGGAAAGTGGCGCCCCAGGTCTACAGACAGGAGATTAGTGGCAACCAAGGGCTGAGAACATGGTGGCAGTAGTAGGTAGGGGATATAGGGTCTCCTGTTTGTAAGAGCTGCAGGAGGAAGGGAGGAGGGGAGTCTTGCCCCTTCCTGTGAAGAGATCGCTGGCACACTGGCACATCCCCTGCCATTCTTAGAGAACACTATCCTGGTGCCATTGCCCTGGTGCTGTGTGAACGGCATCTCATCCCAGCACAGGTGTGAGTCAAACCTGGTGGCTGTGTGGACGCCCTCAGCTAGTAAGCAGGTGGCTCAACAAGTTTGCTTTTCAAGGTTTCAAAGGTTACATTCTTAGGACAGTGACTCCTGATGCATCGGGAGACCAAGAACCAGGGACGATAGGAATTCCGATGGGGTGGGTGTGGGGTGTTGAGATTTATATGTAGCACATGGCACCTTTCCTTCCTCTCCCCAAACCAAACAGCACACCCTTGTCTAGTGTCTTACCCGATTTGCTTATTCAGAACTGAAGTCTGCAAGTAGGCCAGGCAGGCTACTGTCGTTAAAGACCCTGGACATTCTTGATCTTTGACATTGAGAACGTTTCTGTTTCTTAGGGTGATTGTAGGCACCTATGGGAACTCCTGGAAAGTTCAGTAACATGTCTAACTCAGTCCCCCTAACATCAAACTCTGTGTTTCCCATACATCCTGTATGTTGTGGATCTAGAGTTTAAGAAGCAAGTGCTTTCTCCTGTTCCCTGGAAGAGTCTCCTCATATGAATAAAAATAAAACCATTCCCAGCTTTCTTTCTAAGAAATAAAGAAGCGTATCCACATGTGACCCACAGCTGCCTCTGTGGGCCTTCGCTGAGGCTGAGGCTGTGGCTGCGGCCCTTCCTTCGGAGGCCTCAGATAAGAGGCACTGTGGTGGCTCTTTAGTATTGTGCAGAACAACAAGTTACATGGGTGGAGACTGGGACTCCTTTAGGGCTGAAAAACTTTCAGAGTCCATCTTTGCCATAGAGGACCTGGGTACAACCCCCAGGTCTAGGGTGTCAGTCCTTTCCACCCAGTACCACAGCCCCTGATTTCATATGCGTCAGGGGAAAAAAATTGAATTATCCATACTGAGATGTACCATGAGGATAAACCACACAATGGGTTGCAGAGATTTGTTCCAAAACAGTGTACACGTGCCTCGTAAGTAACTTTGGGTGGAGAACCTGTAGAAATGATAACATTGGAAGAGATTAGAGTCAGCGAAGCATGTGAGTGTGATCCATTTCACCTGTCATTTTTATCATTCGTGATGCAAGCAGTAAGCAATGTCAGCTCACCTGTGTGGCTCACTCTTTATTTTTGCTGTGCAGCCCTAGTCCTGGGGACTGGGGGCTCATTCTTTCCTTTTTTTTTTTTTTAAAAAAGACTGATTTATTCAATATACATGAGTGTCCTGTCCACATGCATACCAGAAGAGGGCATCAGTGGGGCTCATTCTTAATTTTGATAAGCATTGTTCATTCAAAAACATCTTGTCACAGATTTTTCTTTGTTGTGGTTGATTTTAAAAAAAAAAAACCTGTAAGCTTAATTAAAGAGATATAAGTAATTTTTAAAAACTTTTTATTGATTCTTTGTGAGTTTCCCATCATGCATCCCGGTCTCACTCATCTCCCCATCCCTCCATATCCACCCTCCACCCTTGCAGCCTGCCCCAAAAGAAAAAAAAAGAAGTAAAAATAAAAGATAAATAAACATCTCACCACGAAAGCTGCCGTGTGTCACAGTGTGTCACACAGTCGACCCTTTTGCCCAAACATCTTTACTTACAAATGTGCACTGCAGTGAGTCAATGGTCTGGTTCGAGGCCTCTGGCTTCTGCTACAACATCAGTACGGGATCCTCACTGGGACTCCGCTCTGATATCCTGTTGCTGCCCTGCGTCATGGAGATCCTTCAGCTTTGGTTCTGCAGGACTGGCCCCTTCATATGCTTCAGCCCCCTTTTATTCCTCCAAACCCCTTCTCAAATCCATGGCCTCCTAATCTTTAAGTATTATTGTTTTATATATATATATGCACACACACACATATTTATAAATACAATCTGTTCATTTAGTGTTGTTAAAGTGAATATAGGTTTAGAGTTGACCTTGGGATCGGTGAGCCCATTGGGTTCTCATAGCTGGGGAAGATTTATTCTCTTCTCTCAGGTGTGTATAGCTTTTCTTCTGGTGGGACTTCGTGAGGTTTCTTGCATCCAGGTTGGCATGTCAACTGTTGTCATTGTTCAGGTCCTGTTTAGGTGGCCATGCTGTTGAGATTTTGTGGGTGTGGCTTCCCTGCCACGTATAGAATGCACTGTCTTCAGCCGGATTCCTGAGCCACTGGCTCTTCCAGTCTTCCCTCTCCTTCTTTCATGGTGTCCCCTGAGCCTTTGGAATAAGATCTACACAGATATTTCTTTGTGTGTTCTTACATAGTGAAGGGTTCACTGCTCTTGTTTCATAGTTTAAGTGTCTCCAAGGGAGCTTGGCAACCCTGCTTCATGGTGAGCGGGCAGTGTGAACCATGGGTAGCTTGGCACGCTGTTCTCTTCATGAAGAGCAGGCACTGTGTATGGTGGGTAGCTTGGCAACCCTGCTTCATGAGCAGTAGGCAGTGTGTATTGCATAGCTTGGAGCAATGCTCTCTTCGTGGAGAGCAGTTGGTGTGCTTCCTGTCCAGGAGTTAGCTGAAGCTCTTTGATGTCAGATACTAGAACCTCTGGTGCTTCTGGGGCTGGCCTTTGTTTGAGTAATGGAGCCACCCACTAAAAAGTGTATGAAAATCCCTGTGTGTCCCCCAGCTGTCACTGGCCACCCTTCCTGCCCTCCAAGCCCTCTTTCTTCGGGTTCTTGTCTGTAAGATTGGGAGTTTAGCCTTGAGGTTGTTGCTGACTGCTCAAAAAAGTAAGCCTCAAGTCTTCAAATAACCTTTGATTCATGCTGACTTAGAGAATAGAAGCTTCTGGAGGGTGGAGGCTGTAGTCAACTTATGATGACATCATCGTTAAATATGTCATGATGGTGAAAGGCTCATGGTCATCTCAATGGACAGGAAATCACCTACTAAGAACCACCAAGTGGACTTACATTGTACAGTCCCCAGCCCTGTGTTTTCCTCTAATCCTGAGGCAGATCCTACATTTAAGAGGTGTTCTTCCCTCCTGAACCTGGGATACTCAACCCCTCAACCCAGAGCTCTGGGAAGAGCAAAGGCTTAGGAGTCGCCAGATGTGCTGGGACTGTCCACTGACTCAGTTTCTTCTGCTAGTTCTCTGAAGAACCTGAAATAAGGATTCAGACCCAAGGCCTAGGACAAGGTGTACTTATTAAGCCCCCGGGTACAGTGGGCTGTTGTTAGACTCCTTATATCAAGTCTCTTGAACCCACTGTCTTGCATATACATTTAAAAATAATTGAACCTACTTCATTTCAGCCTGGGATGTCAGCAGTGACAAACTGATACAAAATATAGTTGTTATACTCAAAATCCTGCATAGAAACGTGAGCTTTAAAAATGAGTGGTGGCAGTTCACATTGGAAAGGGCTTCATGTCATTTTGAAGCATCTCTGTGTGACATCAGTAGCTATGAGTAATGGGTGAATGAGTGGTCCCTTACAAGTAAACGCCTCTTAAATGTGTACGCATATGTATGTGTGTGTGTGTGTGTATATATATATATATATCCAAATATATCCATATATATATATATTATATATATGTATATATATCTCCAAATCCCACTCATCTCCCATATACATTTATAACATACATACACATGTATGTATATATATATATGTGTGTGTGTGTATGTGTATGTGTGTACATATATATACATATATATATATGTATATATATATCCCCTAACACTAATAGCACCCAGCATTGAATGCTTACATGTGCTAATGCCTACATGTATATAGCATCTAACTGGATCTTCAAAATAATAATTAGTATTAGTATCCTTGTACTGCTGATGATAAATCCAAGTCTCATAATGGTTCAAAACACATTGAGTGAATATATGTGTGTGTGTGTGTGTGTGTGTGTGTGTGTGTGTGTATGTATGTGTGTGTGTGTGTTGAGCAAAATACCATATCTCTACCATATCTCTAATGTGACCCTGCTGGATGTTCACCTGAAACTCGGTCTCCATTTGGGAGACTGTTAGCACCACATTTTATAGCATAGTTATTTATAAAGCCTTTCTTTTTCTTGGCAATTTAAAATAAAAATTCACCTTGTAGAAATATAACAGAAAGGTACCAGGAAGACTTGTAAAGGCAATGTAGCTCATCAGAGAGAACTCTTAACATAGCCTGCCTGCCTGTGGATGACCATTAAGGCCTTGGTAGAATGGAAGAATGGAGAGATGGTTAGAGAAAGCATCACTTCAACTTGGTGGGAGGCAAGGAGTACAGTGTTCATAGCTGAACCTTGGATGATACCTTTTTTGATGAGAGCGTTGCTAGGCAACAGGCCCCTAAACAAACAAATGTTACACAGGCAACTCCCTACCCTTTTGTCACAAATCAGAGTCTGTCCCATTTGGATATTATAGAAATATGACAAAGTAGAGTAGCAAGCAAAGTGTGGAAAAAGGGACCACTCGAGATTCTGTGTCTATTAAAGTTCTAAAGAAAGAAACACTGTCCCGACAGAGAGCAGATGAAAGCTACCTTCACCCAGAGTGGAAAGAATTTGGGGAAATAATGAATCAACTTCAAAATCATGAGCATGCACCATGTTGTAACACAGTAAATCGTTAAATAATTGTAGATATATCAGAACTCATAGAGAACTCCATTTTTAATTACTGGGTTTTATTGTATAGAGGCTACAATTTATTAAATTGTGTTTTTAAAAAAAAATGTAACAATCTGGAATAGCATGTCAGATCTTTTGTTTCTGACTCGGACTAGGCAAAAGCCTGATAACCTTTGGCATCAGAAAAGAAACACAGCTACAGAGCAGGAGGTTACATAAAAGAACAGTAGCCACAGACATCATGTGCATGAGTTGGCAGGACTCAGCTCGATGCATTCCATCTAAGATACGGCTCTCCGTCTCTCGAGGTCTTTGGACACCCAGAAAGTGGGTCATCTTTCAGAATATCTGCGTCACTGCAGAGACGAAGCTAGTAAATGAAAGACCAGCTGGGTTCGCTCTACACTGTAACAAAATACTTACCTGCTTGGCAGTCCTGTTAATCTTTCCATTCACTGTGCAGGGAAGGATAGTGGTGGTGTGGTCCTGATTGCTTCCCCTTGTTACCAGAACTTCATATTCTTCTGACAGCTGCTTACACAGTTTGAACATTAAACTTACACTTAGGAAAAGCAGAGTTGAGTCACGGCTTTGTCCCAAATCTCAAGAATTTTGATGTTGAATAAAGGATGCTTACAATGAGTTGTAATTGGAGTGAACTGGAGTGTCGAAGCAATTATTTTAACAATAATACAATTTTGCCTAAACTAGTGATTGAAATAAGGGATTTTTAGGGACTAGAGTTGGGTATTACATAACAGAAAGCCAACTTAAGTGAACTTGAACCATGGAGACACTTGCTGGCTCATGTGTCTTTAGTTCTAGGTCCAGCAGGATTCAGAGGTACCCTAGCCAGGCTCTAAGCAAGTCATGAAAACTGCTCGCCCCTCTCTCCACCCTGACCAGCTATCTGCATTCTTAGCCTGATTCCCCATGGATGTAGGTATCTGCTAAAAGCTATTTGGGCCCACTATCTTGTCATTAAGTTTTTGAGGTGAGAGAGAGAGAAAGTTTCTTTGGGTATCTCTGAATTAAGGGAAGTGGGGGACCTTTTTCTGGAATGTTTTGATCATTGGTCCAAACTGAGCCACAGGCTCATTCTCTCATTAGCTCAGATTGGGACATATGCCCATTTTCTAATTTGTTCAAATTAAGACTCAGATTTCTTGTTGGCCCAGGTTGGGTAACATGCCCATTTCTCATTGGTTCAATTAGGATACATGCCCAGTCAGAGGATACTGTTACCTTGAGAAGATCATGCCTCCCCTGTAACTAGAAGCAGAGACAGCTCCACTGAGAACATGGTTTGATGGTCGTGGGGGGGGGGGGGCATCTGTGTACATAAAGAGGAAGGGGTCAGTTATGAGATAGTCAGGTACACTGGTATTTCATTTAAATCTATCAGTTTTAAGTAGTATTTCTTGTTATAAGGTCAATATGTTTTTAAATTTTTATTCTTGAGTATGCATGTGAATGTGTATGCACATTTTATGGAGGCCAAAAGTTAACCCTGGATGCCATTCTTCAGGAGTCATTCACCACCACTACCCCTGCCTTTTTTTAAAAGACAGAGTCTTTTTTCTGACCTGGAGCTCAAGCATAGGCCTCCCAGCACTGGAATCGCAAGAATACTACAGCACCAAATCCAGCTTTTTTATGTGGGTTCTGGGAAACGGAGTTCAGATTCTTGTGCTCACCGTGAACTATCACCAAATCAACGATCTCCCCAGACCTAGCTGTTTTTAAAAGGATATTTATAGGAAGAAAAGAAGGAGGAGGAAGAGAAAGAGGAGGAGGAAGAGGAGGAGGAGGAGGAGGAGGAGAAAGAAGAAGACAAAAATTCACTCTAGTCCCACTAACTTATAAGAACTACAAATGAGATGATTAATCTCTTTCAATCAAAGAGATAAAAGTATTTTATATCTAGCAGTTAAAATGCAGAGATTGGACTTCAGCCTCCAGATTCATGTACTCACTGTTGAGGTATCATCCTGGGGTCAGATTTTCAATTGTTTCTTTTCTAATAGTTAAAGTTGGTCTATGCAAGTTCTTCCAGCATTAGCCCTACAACTCCCGGGCCAGCCAATGAGAACTCATAAGCCACACCCAGCTTCCTATGTCTCTATAAATAAAGGTTTGTTAGAATCTATGTGTATTGTCTCCGTGCCACTTCCACACCACAGTGGCAAAGTCAGTAGTTTTGAGAGAGAATTGGAAGCTTGCAAATCCCAATATAGCCACTGTGTGGCCCTTTGCTAAGGGACATCTGCTGATCTCGACTGTCTTTCACCATCTGATGTCATCATTCTTTGCTCACATGTCGACTGGATATCTGTCAAAAAGAAACAGACATCTATGGAGCTGGGGACAACCAGGGGAGAGATGCCCCATTGTTACCAGTTAGAGATAATTACAGATTGTGAATGGCTGATCCAGATGTGTACAATCTGTGATCTCCTTTAATTCTGAGGTGCTAGTTTTGGGCTGGGCAAAAAGATGTAGTGGACAGGAATCATAGCTGTAGGCAGCATACAAGGCTGGAGAAGCAATAAAAAGAGCTCCTGCATATTGACTTTGAAAATCCTATCTCCAGCGTGCAGATGTAGAGACAGTGAAGTGACAGTAGAAGTGAACACCGCTGAGCAGAGGGAAGCCTTTCAGGTGGGAAGTCTGACCTGAAAGAAATATTGACTCCTGTTATTTAACCCTTGTGGTCCTGAGCTTGGTTTTGGTTTGTTTGTTTGTTTGTTTGTTTTTTCATTTATCAACTTGAATTCATAAAAATACTTTGATGATAATTAAATGAAATACTTCATGTGCTTAGTCCAGAATTTAACATACACACACACACACACACATATATACATATATATATATATGTTGCCATTCATATCCTTTCCCACATATTGGTCATTTTAATGTGGATAATGTTTCTGGCTGTCAGGAATTGCTGGGTGTTTTCGTGTTTCTTGGTCTCTTATCCAAAGAATAAGAAATAAGGGCTCGCATAGATTTTCAAAAGAAGCAAGGGAAGTTTATTTTCAGCAAAGAGACAAAGAGATAGTATGGATGAAGAGCTACGGCCCTCAACATTAACAACAGGCCACATGAGTAAAGGTACTCTGGGCTCTGGTCATTGTTTGGCACTCTTTTGGTGGGCTTCATAAAAATGAGGAGTTGGTTAATAAGGGGTGTAGCTTGAGTGCTTCTCTATTTTGACTGGTAGAATAGATTATATAATCATTTCTGTACTGCACATGTCTCTTCCCATAATTCATCTGGTTTCAATATTTACATATCTGATCATGCACAGCATAAGATGGTCAATAGAAGCTTCTCCCTAAAAGGTTACTAAAAGGCACTGGCCAATGCACCCCAAACTGGTTCAGCCAAGATTGACCCTTCTGTTCTTCATACCTGAATATATGTAAATATATTCCAATAGAAACTGTCTAAATTTCACCCATAACATGGATGGAGAACCTTCCACCATTGTTCAGAGATGAAGATATAGGTGGGGAGCTGAGAGGTCCTAAGGTTACTAGGTCAAAATATGTGTATATGAATAGTATGTGATGTGGAGGAACTGGGCTGCCAAGTGCATTATTACAAGAGCCAAGGATACATAAACCAAAACCAAGTGGGAATCTCGGCATGCTAAACTGTCTCCTTTGCTTGGCTACCTCAGACAATATATAGAAACTCCTTAGGAAACATTGTGTCAATGAACCATTAAAAAATACACTGTTGTCATCTGTTCCTGCTTGTCTTCTATGTAATTCCCTAGCCTCACTTTGAAACAGTAAGGATGAGAATAGATAAAATACCCAAACCACGTAGACAAGAAAGTTTCTATCTGGCTTACAATTCCAAGTTACAATCCATCAATCTAGGGGAAGTCAGGACAGGACCTCAACCAGCTGGTCATATCATATCCACAGTCAAGAGAAGATAGAATACATGTGTCCTTGCTTGGTCCTTGGCTTCCTTTCTGTCCTCTCCCATAGTCCAGGGTCCAGCCCATGAAATGATGTCACTTACATTCACAGTGAATCTTCCCACCTTGATTCACAATCAGTCTCCCACAGGTGTATCTATAGGCCAACCTGATCTAGAAATTTCCTTACTAAAACTCTCTTTGCATGTGCTTCCAGATTATATTGAGTTGACAGTTGGTCTAAACAGCATAACACCTTTAAGTTTAGAAGGTTTCTTTAAGAGGAAAGTGAGGGTGCTGTCTGGAGAGATACACAGTGATGTGAAGAAACTGATCTGAAGCAGCTTAGCATCAGTCCTGGGTTTATTATCCTCAGATGTTTACCTGAGCTGACCGCATCTTTGTGGATCTGACGTATTGAAAATGCTGGAAGACAAACTCCTGCCCAGGTCTGAAGATAGAACTTGGAAGGGCCCAGAAGTTCAGGAAGATACCTTTAATGTTTTATAGTTTATTAAGTTTACACTGTGCATGTGTGTCCTGATATATAACGCAACTGAAGCCTGTCTTTCTTGCCTAGATCACGGTTACAGATGAAGAAGTCAGTAACCCATCCTGTTTAGACCTCATAAGAACTCCCCAAATGAGGAAATGCACACTCATTCTTATGTTTGCTTGGTAAGTTGACTCAGGCTGGATTTCAAAGCTGATGTCAAGTGCATGGTCATTTCCTTTTGTGTACAGGCTTCCCTGCTCCCTCTTACGTTGCTGTCCTGGTGTCCTGATGCCCACAGGTTCACAAGCGCTGTGGTGTATCAAGGACTTGTCATGCGCCTGGGACTCATCGGAGGCAACCTCTACATAGACTTCTTTATCTCAGGACTTGTGGAGCTGCCTGGAGCTCTCTTGATCCTTCTGACCATTGAGCGCCTCGGACGACGCCTTCCCTTTGCGGCAAGCAATGTAGTGGCAGGGGTGTCATGTCTGGTCACTGCATTTTTACCAGAAGGTAATCTTCCTTCACATTTAGTTGACAGTTCCCAAAGAACTTGACAAAAATTGTAAATGATGACATATGGAGGAGAGGGTAGGGGTCACCTGTCTTTATGAGCTGTGTGTGCTGTTCCTTCAAAAGCTTGCCCCCAGGCATGCTGGTTAATGTCGTTCTGTTTTCTATTTTATGAATATAAAAGTTGACAAGATGTTTACATTGATGCTTCTCTTTACTGAAACGTTGGGTTTGTTTATTGATGAAAAGGTGATTGTGCTGCTCTAGGACACAGTGATGTGATGTGGCTAATATTGTTTAACATATTTCCCAAGCATCTGCCATCCTGTGCCCCAGGTTAGGGACAGAAGGAAGGTGTTACTCTTGGTTTCATATTGTTCATAGCCTATTAAGAGACATGAACGTTTAAATGATGTCGGAACAATAATGTGGTAAATTAATAGAATTGACAAAGGGGGGAGGGGAATGGAGAGGATGGGGGAGAGGGAAGTACTGTGGAGACCCAAGGGAGGAGTCAGAGTTCTTCACTAACAGCCCCTTTCTTCCTACCCATTATTTTCCCCAAATCATGGGAAGTTTTGTGAGTTTAGTAACTACGGCTTCTGTGTTATTGCTAGAATCTGTATGAGGAAGCCAAAGGCTGGCCAGGCTCCAGCATGACTTGGTACTGACTATAAGCTTCTGAAAAGGGGGCTGTGAGCTGCTTACACCTGCAGCAGTTTGGCTGGAAGGAGAGATGTCAGAGCCTAGCTTCCAGTTGGTAAAGTCTAGCTGGGATGGGAAAGACTGTTCCTTTCCGAGATGCTGCGGAGGTCAGTATTCTGGAGCTTGAGGGCTGATGGGTAGAGTTGAAGAGGAGGAAGAAGAAAGGATGGCCAAAGACTCCAGATGCTCAGTGAACAGCACACAGCTGGAGCTACAAAGAGGAAGCCACTGAAACTCCCCCAGCATGGTGTGAACCAGAGCACAGGAGTCGTTTCTGTCTTCTGGGTGTGCAGTGAAGGTTGTGTAGGAAGCCAGGTTCTTTCTGTACAGTCTCTGTGCCTACAAAGGAAGCAGTCTGTCTTTGAGAAAAGCAAGGATCAGGAGAGGCACTGCTAATGTTGAAGACATCAGAGCAGACACTCACGGCAGACACCATTAATTAGACAATGGTTTACAAATTCCCATGATAGCACGTAGAGAAAACAGAGAGCAGATTCTTGGGTAAAACTACAGATGTGCCAGTCCTGAGAACAGGAAATGAAATCGATGTGCAAATCCATCCCCCTGTGATGGCTGATGAGAAGCAGAAACTAGGGTTTCTCTCATTTTCCTCAAGTGCATCGGATTCTCAGGGCGGCAGGGATACAGTCTCCACCAGCTGGTTGGTTGGACGGCAGACACTTCCCCTCCCGTCTGGAGGCTGACATCTAAGTGCACAGTGTAGGGCAGTTCCTCCTACAACCTCTGAGCTAGGAGCCCTTCTAGCCTCTTTCTGTTCCCCTCGTCATTTCTTGGTGTCTCTCCAATCTCTGCTTCTGTCTTCATGTGACCCTCTCCTTCTCGGTCTCTATCCCCAAATAGGATCAGATTCCATGTAAGTGTGAGTTCAGAGAAACACAAATAGCCCACTAAATAGTTAGTGTAGCTTAAAGGCTATGGAGGCTGGGGCTGGAGACATGGCTCAGCCGTTAGCAGCACCGCCTGCTCTTCCAGAGTCCTCAGTTCCCAGCACCCACATCGGGTGGCTCCCAACCACCCGTAACTCCAGCTCCGAGGTATCTGATGCCCACCTCTGATCTACACACACACACTCTCACACACACACACACACAGAGGGGGGAGGAAAGAGATTTTTATTAAAAGAGCTACATAAGCTGAATAATAGGCATCCATCATGTGTATCTATTTAATATTGGTTAATTAATTAATTGATTTCTGGCCACTAAACATGGAAAGGGATACAGAGGAACAATAGAAACATAATTTCTTCACTCAGAGGCCTGCAATTTCAATTGAAAGTTGAAAGCTTAAGAATGCTGTAGACTTCTATGCTTCGGAACTCTCCCTCCCTCCTTCCCATTTTGTGTGCGCATTTATGTGTGTGCAGGTGCACATGTGGGTATGGGTGTTCCCACCCACATGCAGACCAGAGGTTGGCACCGATGTCTACCTGTTTCTTAGGACAGGGTGTCTCACTTAGCCTGCAGTTCGTTAAGGAGGCAAGGAGGCTTGGCCATGAGCCCCAGGGCTCCCTGTCTGCACTTCCCCAGGGCTGGGGTTTCCACGCCACCACACTTGGCTCTTTTGTGTGGGTTCTAGGGGTCAAACCCTGGACTTCATGTCTTTCTACTCACAGGTCTGTTATGATTGGATGGGTCAGAATAAGTTTCAAACTCCCAAACTGAATCCTGTATATGAATAGAGGCTCCTCCCTTGAGCAAGCATGTCTTCCAATTTAAAGGGCTCTTGGCCTTGACTCCAGGGACAGACTGTGACGTTAACCTTAGAAAGCCTTGCCTCTCAGCGGAGCTTGATGTCACCATAGGTCCCTGGCTAACATGCTGATGAGCCTTATGGAGAGATCTGCTCTGGAAATTACTTCTCTGGAAACCTTTCTTTTTATGATCTGAGGATGAACTCACGAAAAGAAAAGATCTTCCCGACTGCTTCTTCTTTTAGGATTCTTGGTATAGAAAGAAAACTTCTGAATTCCGGAGCCTGGAAAGTAGGCACTCTCTCTGTGCACACCCATCTTCAGTTGTGTCTACTCAGTGTGACTACGGACCCAGCAGTAGGGCAAGTCTTTCTTTCAGACAAGATTATTTTTGACTTTTACTTCTAAGTGAAAAACTCTGCATACCCTAATTTACATATCCTTGTTAGGACTTCTCTCTAGACTTTATTTCGGAGCAGATGGTATATCCAGGGGAAAGTGAACGTTACATATTTTTATATTCTGCATCTTTTCTTTAAACGCTAAGCTTCAAGATTCTAGCTGCCTGAGCAAATCCTCCCATGGAGGGAGATCATCTCTCTGTGTTCTCTGACATGACCATGGAAAATGGCTTAAGTGTAGTGGTCATCTTTCATCTATGTGAGCATGTGTGGGAAGAAAGAGGGGAGACAAGAGGAGAGGAGGGAAGAGGGAGAGCGGGGTGGGGGTGTCTTTTGTAGACCAGGCTAGCCTCAAACATGCTATATAGCTGAGTATGACCTTAACTTTGTAATCCTCCTACCTCCACCTCCTGAGTACTGGGATATCAGATGCATACCACTATGTCCAGTTTGTATGTGTTTGGGATAGAACCCAGGGCTTTGTGCATACTGGGCAAGTGCTTTACTAGTGAGCTGTGTCTGCCATCCTTGATATATATTTTTTTAAGTTTAGTTTGATCTTTACCATCAAAAAAAGTGTCTGTTATCAGGACAATCAATCAGGACTTTCTTCTCCATACATAGCTACACATAATTTACATCTGTTAATAAACTGTTTTCAAATTACTATAGCTAATGCCTTTGGGGCTTCACACACACACACACACACACACACACACACACACACACACACACAATCAATCAAAAGTTCGATCTCAGTATCCTGTACAGGAAAGAGTTGAAAGTCTTTAAGGTCAACAGCTTGTATGTAGGGCAGACCATTTCTCCTACCAGGGGGTCAAACTGATAAAGCTTCCTTTTTTACTGAATTGACTAGTTATTTTTGAGTTAACCATATACATTTTTAATGATGGTGGTAGTAGTGGTGTGTGTGTGTGTATAGAAAGAACATGCATGTGTTTTAATTTGGTTTCTTAGTTTTAATTTTTTTTCCTATGGAACAATTTAAGCCTCAGTTCTAAACCTTAAAAGATACTGAACTTACTGATGGGACTCACAATAGCAACCTTGCTATGGCAAAAACAAAGTCTGCCTGATGCACCTACCCTGGATAGTAGTTGCCATGGAAGCAGACAGCCTCCTCTGTGGCCCATCAGCTGCGACCCAAGGCATCTGGCTGAGCCCCCACTTTCCATCTCCAGCAGCACCTGCTCACTGACAGACAAGGGTGGAATGCATTTCCTAGTCCCCTCCTGGCTCTCATGAAAAAGCAGCGCCTAAATAAAACACATGTTTACAGCTGCTGTGTGCCAGAGCAGGTGGCAGCCCAGTACATGAGCTCAGCGCTGACCTACCTCATTCCTTGATTTAACTACTGCTGGGACAGCTGGAGGTATCCCATTCCCTAATACATCAAGAGCACTGGGAAGTCCTCGGCCAGCTTGCCACTAAATCTTAATTAACTGGAGCTTCCCAGCAACGATCTGGGCTCTTGAAACCTCTATCTCTTGTTTGTCTTTCTGACATTTGTTTGCTGGGTTTTTTTTTTAATTTGTCAAATATTCTCTAGAGTGAGCACACATTGCTGAGCTTATTTTTTTCTTTCATGACTACTTTTCTACCAAAAATAATTATGCCTTGTATAGAGCTATGTTCCTAGAATCTAGCACTCAGAAGAATAACACAGGGTTGAGAGTTCAAGACTAGCTTGGCCATTCTCTCAAAAACCAAGGGCTGCTATATACCTCAGTGGTGAGCATTTATTTGCCATGTATAAGGTCCTGGTTCAACCTTCAGCCCAACCAGATAATATAATGCCTAATTATACCTTCAGGAAGGTGCAATGCTTGCCTAGGAGACAAGAGAATGATCTAGTGCTGTGTGAACTTGTGCGTCCAGAGATGCTAGTACAACTTGCTGTGTATTGACTAACAGATATAGTCTATTCAGTCCCTTGACCTCTTACAGGTCCTCTAGGATAGGATGACATAGTTGCATAACTCTTTTGTTGCTTTGTTTTGTTTTTGAGACAGTTTCTCTTTGTAGCCCTGGTTGTTTTGGAACTGAGCTTTGTCCAACTCACAGAGAACTGCTTGCCTCTGCTTCCCAAGTGTTGGGCTTAAAGGTGTGAGTTGCCATGTCTGACTCATTTCATAGCTCTTAAGATATTCAGAGGCCTGGATTTTTAGAATTAAAATGATGAATTCTATCTGCCCTTAAAACAAAAGAAAGAAAATGTTTCCTGGAGTGTATTTGCCATGTCCCACTATTACTATAGAGGACAGGAGGTTTCTTGATCCAGCGATAGCAGTTGGTCCTAAATCAGTTTATTTTTTTTTTTAATGAGCCAGTGTGTGTATCCAGATTTGGCTCTCTCTTGATAACTTCCTGGAGGAGGTATCATGGCTGAGGATTAAGGCAATGAATGACACCCACTATGGGGAGAACACAGAACTGAGGTCTCTTTCCAAATGCCCCACTTCTCAAAGTCTTGTTTCTCATGGGAAACCAGCTTAGCTGAGAACAGCTTTCTGGACCTCTGCAGAGTGAAGATGGACATCTGACTGTAACCATGGTTTTCAAGGGGACAAAGGGAGACATCCTTCGGGATCAAGGCCAGTGGCCTTGGGCTCTCTAGGAAAGCATTCCTGGAACGTTATTTTGGTGCGGTGACTGCTCAGCAACCCGGTCATTAGTTGTATTTTTACAGCCTTTCCCTACTCAAAAAAGCACCTGCTATATAATAAATGTTCGCTTTCAAGTTGACAATAGTGAAATCTGTTTAAAATATAACATTGCCATTTGTGCTTAAATCACCAAGGAGTTAAGTTGGAGGAACCCAATGAATATTTTTCATTGTTTTGTAAAACATTGATGAGATCAGACCATTACTCATCCCTTACAAACATTCCATTTACAGGGATACCATGGCTGAGGACCACAGTTGCCACCCTGGGAAGACTAGGGATAACCATGGCCTTTGAAATTGTTTATTTGGTAAATTCAGAGTTGTACCCAACGACATTACGGTAATTCTGACTTATATTATTGCCATTTCTTCTAAATACCTGTAGCCAAATGTTTCTGAGCTTGATGACATAGTAAACTGGGCTCTGTTCAGCCCCTAAATACAATGGGCTTTGAATTGTAGCTTCTGTCTGTTACCTGCTGCATTTGGTGAGGAAAGTCTTGTGACATTATCTGACACAGCCAGAGCTGTGACTTGTGAAAAGATGCTAATGTGGGAATAGGAACCCCAAAGCCTTCTACCCTCCACCTCCTTCTATCTTTCTCTGACATAGTGGCACGTCTCTCACTGGTTACTTCTACCCTCCACCTCCT
>NW_021604663.1:3070971-3092255 GCF_004785775.1 Grammomys surdaster | reverse complement strand
CTGGTTACTTCTACCCTCCACCTCCTTCTATCTTTCTCTGACATAGTGGCATGTCTCTCACTGGTTACTTCTACCCTCCACCTCCTTCTCTCTTTCTCTGACATAGTAGCACATCTCTCATTGGTTATGCAAGGAGTGTTCCTGGGTTCCTGCACTTTGGCTTTCTTGCCTGATGCAATATTCCTAGAAGCATACCTTGCAGAGTACCTGTTGTGTATAGCTTTTGCTACTCTGCCTTAAGCTCCAGGAAGACCACACTACCAGCTCTCTCAGGTTCCCTTCAATCTGCGGATGAAACACACACACACACACACACATTAACTTATTTTCAATCTGCCTTATTGGCTCGATTGCTGGGCACTTCGAATCTCCCACAGCTAGCATGCCCTTCCCAATACTCTTAGCTCAGCACCCCAAATCTGCCCTCAGCTTCAGTTGCTCAGTTACCTTTAGTCTCAGCTCAGCACCCCAAATCTGCCCTCAGCTTGTTTATGTTTGTAGCCTCCTGCCTGGAGAAGCAGCCTACAGCTGTTTTTCCCCAAATCTCATATAGCTGGTCATCTTTCTGCCCTCCAAAGCATGGCAAAAATCTCCCTTCCTCCCCGGCATCTCTTAGCCTACCTCCAGGGACCCAGAAGTCTGTCTCTTTTCTTTGGCAGAACAATTGGCCCCTAGCATCTTTATTGATCAATCATGAACCAATTGGGGAACAGGACCTAAGCATCAGAACCACCCTTTACAGGTACCAAAGTAACCTGTGAGTGTCACTGGCAGGGCTATCAACCTGCAGATGGAAAAACATCTTTTCACCAACACTGGGAGCTCCCTCCTGAATCACACCTTGAAGCTGTGCAGAATGGAAATGGCTTGCTTACAGCATGAGGCAGTAGTAACTTTTGAAGCTAAAAATGATAGAAAGAGAAAGTATTGACACAACTTCTGTAATTTAGGATGTCTGAGTATTTTTATTATTCTGAATTTGTTTTAAAAACTTTTGTCTGAAACTATGTTTTAATCTGCAGGAACTTTGGGGTTTCACTCTGCTCAGGCTTATGTGACTTTGGGGGGATCATAGCCCCATTTCTGCTCTTTCGACTAGCAGCTATATGGCTAGAACTGCCTCTAATCATCTTTGGTAAGAATTCGTTTATATGCATGAATGAGCAGCTGTGCATGTGTATGTGTGTGTACACTGTTGCAGGGGCCAGAGATCAACTTCAGGCTTGTCTCTCAGGAGCTATCCACCTTGTTTTTCAAGAGAAGGTCTCTTCTTGGAATGTGAGACTCACTGATTAGCCTAGGCTAGCTGGCCAGTGAGTCTCCGAGATCTACCCATCTCTGCTTCACAGCCCTGGATTTACAAGTTCATGTTCACTCTTTCTACTTGGATTCTGCAGCTAGATCTCAGGTCCCCATGCTCGTGTGGTAGATACTTTGCTGCCACATTTTACGGGCTAACCTCAGGTCATCTCACTTAATCACACAGAGCCTGTAATGGTCACCGGGTTTGATACCCATGACATCCATTCCATACTCCTATGACTGTTTAGGTTTTAAAGAGCCAGTCAGATCACCCACCATGCTAAACAGTTCTAAAGTCATTTTACATCAACAGGCGGGATCAACAGTGTCCATGTCAGCCCCTCTTGTTAGGTTCTGAGTTAAAATCAAACGCTGAAATTTTTCTAAGATATTGGAAAATGAAAACATCAATTTCCAGGAACCAAATTTTGAAACTCTGTTAGCTGGTATTAAAAATGGACCTAAAAACTAATTTTATGCCTTAGCATATCCAATAAAAAAAATGTGCTTTTGATTCTACAAATGGTGTGTTAAAAAAAATAGATGGCACAAGATTACTTCTACACACACCCTGATCACCGCTGTCCCTCGTGTATCCTACGTGAATGATGTAGAACAGAGACTCACGGGTCATCTTGTTCTAGTACATTATGCTAGGTGGCGTGAAATGTACACACGAGAGCATTGGCGCCGTGGAAAAGAGCAAAGCATTGCTAGCTCTTTGCTTTCAGGAGCCAGTCGTTAGCGTTTGCCTGCACGTCTATCAGTCTGTGGTGATGGAGAGGAAAAAGTAGCGAACGCTCTTTCCAGAAGTTCAGATGTAAAGGACAGCGAAGAAGGGAGATTATCAGGGGATGATGTGGAGCCGGGAGCTCACAGGAGAAGAGGGTGAATGTGTTTGAATGCTCTGAGGACTGAAAGTGCCCTGCGGGGGGCGAGGGGGAAATAGATTAAACACTCCATGAGGAATCCCCAAAGACAGGCGTAGACAAAAGCTTTATCCTGAGACAGAGAGTGACCTTAAGTGTAATGTGGCAGGAAGGTCACAGGAAGTGAGTACAGCTGAGTTTCAGGGTGCCCCGGTCCCACGGGGCATTGAACTGGGATCAGAAGACCTGGAAGAGAGAACTGGAGGACAGGGGAACGCAAAGGAAGACGGCTTGTCTATAGTCTGATCAAACCGCTATTTTAATTTTTTCACATAGGGTTTATATACACATAGAGGCAGGATGTGGGGAAGGGGATGACACTAGAGTGTAGGTGTTCTCAGGGGGAGTACAGATATCTTCCAGAACAGTGTATCCACTGGGTGAGGAAGCAAGGGATAGGTCACTATGACTCAGTCTATGATTCATTTGTTCTTATCTAAGCTGGCACTTTCCACCAAGGCTACCTAGCCACAAGGTCTATGACTATTTGTTCTTATTCAGGCCGGTAATTTTCCACTAAGGCTGCTTGTCTACAAGGTCTATAGCTATCTGTTCTAGGGTCAGTATTTTTCCACAGAGACCAAGACTCTGTGTTAGCAGGCATGTATGTCTGACTCAGGCCTATGGCTGACTTTAGGCCTTCAGTGTATAAGCAAGGCTGCTCCCGACACCAGGGCTGGGGAACAGAAGCAAAGGGAGCTCCTAACCACTAATTGTCTTCTCAGTGAATGGAAGAGGCCTGGAGTGGCTGGCACTTGCCAGTTCTCCATAAGCTCAGTCATATATCACAGACAGCCTCGAAGCCAACCTGATGGCACCTATAAGACTGTATTGCCTAGTGATGTCATCAATGTCTTAGTTTATCTGCCTCCATGTCATGGTGGTTGCACAACAATGATATCACATCTCTCAGGATGTGTCCCTACCACTGTATGACACCTGAATGACCCTCAGTGTACACCAAGAGCACAGGGACCATGAGTTGTACAGAACTGAGGAAGATGGAGAGCGGTCAAGGGAGAGGGCAATCTGGTTATGGTGAGCAGCAGAATGAGGTTGTTGGAGGCAGGTTAGGTCACAGTGTGAGCATTGAGGCAGGAAGGGTGTGTGTACCTGGGTAGTCATGCCTCTCTCTCATTCCACAGGGATCCTGGCATCTGTCTGTGGTGGCCTCGTGATGCTTTTGCCTGAAACTAAGGGCATCGCCTTGCCAGAGACAGTGGAAGACGTAGAAAAGCTCGGCAGGTACTGCGTGAGATTCAGCACTCCCTAAACGATACATCTTGTTAGGCCACGGGGCATTGATTATCCACAGGGAAAATGACATTAAGTCTTCAGTCAGTACCTTAAAACAGTCAAAAGATTAAACGGGTTAAGGTAAAAAGAACATAGAGCTATAAAAAGAACGTGGGCTATTTTTAAAATGCGACTGAGGAGTATTTCCTAGTAAGGTGTTAAAACTCAGAAGTGATTTAAACCAGGGGCTGGGGATGGAGACATGACAAAACTCGAATGTGCACCAGAAAGACGGCAGTGCATCAGGGTATGGACCACCCTCCAAAATGAAAAGAAGTGTCCCCTGTCTCCACGGAATGGCACAGATGCTCCTCAAGGTTCATTACAAAGGGAACAAAAGCACAGGACTGTAGTATCAGTTCAAAAGAATCCAACAGTAATCTGTCTCTGTAGCTGCACAGGGACGTGTGTAACAGATGAAAGGGGGCCAGGGTAGCAACAGATGGGAGTAAAGTAAGATAAACAATGGTACATCGAAATTTGATGAAGCAATGAGACAGGGGATGAATGGTTACTAGATGAATACATAGGTTAGAAGTAAACATAAGAAAGACACAATGGATACATACATGATCAATAAGTAGTTGACAGGTAGGTAGATAGATAGACAACAGGAGAGAAAGAGAGAGATCAAGTTTTGGAGGGAATATCTATATTGTTTTCTGGTTATATACTGATTAATTTCCAACCAGTACACAAATTTGAAGAGTTATATCCACAAAATAATTTCATGTATACTTTTCTTTAACCATTTCCTCTGAAACCACTCTCAATAGAAAAATAGAAACAAGAATTGGGATGATTTTTTAAATGATCAAACAGTAATCAGTAACCCCCCCCCAACCCCTGTGGGGAAGGATATGGGAGGGAAGGGTGAGGTTGGGAAGGCCAGCCTCTTTCTGTCTATGTGATTTTGTAGTGTTTGATTGGTCAATTAGATGACGTGGTTTGATGTTATTTCCATTATGAAAAATAATTTAGTGCTATATACAAGTAAAATATCTTAAAGGTAAATAACCAATCTTAGTGAAGCAGAAATTAAGGGTAGACATCTAAATTATAAAAGCTATCAAACGTGTATTTAAAAGACTGAACTTTGGTCATCTCAAGGGATTTTTCTTTGAATATCTATGTGCTACATGGTTTTAACATATGCTCTTTCATTTAATACTCAAAACAATTTTGTAAAGTAGAAACATTTTTATCCCCGCTGGAAAATCAGAAAGGCTTTACAACATATAACTTCTAGGCATGGTGCTGATACAGTCCGGCACACTAGGGTGACTGTATTGTGTATGCTGCTGTTTTGTTCTGCAGCTTATGGTGGTATTTTCAGAAGAGTGATGAATGCTCTAGTAGGACTGGAAAGTCCCGTCCTGAGACCCCATCCCTCTCCCTCTGCAGAGATGAACATCCATTGTGAGGGTCTCGTGAATCTGTCAGACCTTGAAAACTTTGCAAAATCATTGCTAACTTGTCCTGTTTTCTGATCCTGTTTTGAAAAATTAGTTGATTAATCATCACACCCAAAACAAACAAAAAACAACTTTCCTAAGCAAAGTCTCTTTTACATGCAAGATGAAACCTCGTTTTCCACTGACTGCCTATTGATGGGATAAGCCAGTCAGAGGACAGGGAAGTGTTTTCTTCTTCCCACTGCCCTTTCATAAGATAAAACTAAGCTGATTAAAGTAGCACATTAAAATTATTTCACCTATGAGAAGTCCCCTGAGCCTTCTGCCAGGAAGGGCCTTGCTCTATCCTGAAAGGATAAATGTTATATTTATATTATTGTATGCAATTGCTTGGTTGGTATCAGGGCACAGGGTCTGAGTGAGACTACATGGGTGCTGCCCAGCAGGACTGGACCACAGCCACACAAGTTACAGCCATCCTAGAAGATCAAAGGATAAGAGATTGCTCACTGCATCTAAGTGAAGCAAAAGGACAGATGAGAAGCAACATTAGTCTGTCTTAAAATAAGGAATCCAGGGGCCCTGAGAATAGTGTGGTAGTTATAAGCACTGGCTGACCTTCTATGCTATAGGATTGGGGTTCTGTTGCCAGCTCCCTTGTGGTGCCTCACCTGTAACTCTAGCTCCAGGCAAACCAGCTCCCTCTTCTGATCCTCTTAGGAACCAGGCATGCACATGGTGCACATATGTACATGCATGCAAAACACATAAAATAAGGAAATCTAATATAAAATAGAAAACAATATAATCCAGCATAAGTATATACTAATATAATATAAATCTAGCATAAAATATATTTTTAAATATTTTTAAGTTCCACACGGTGATGGGTGCTTCTCAGAGGATTGTGTATGCCTCACTTAGGCTAGGGTTATGGGTCAACAGTAAGAAAGAACTCTGTGCTCTGTATTCTTCCCTGTGAGCCATCCTGCACTCTGTGTTCTGTATTCTTCCCTGTGAGGCATGTGCACTCTGCGCTCTGCATTCTCCCCTGTGAGGTATCCTGCACTCTGAGCTCTGCCTTCTTCCCTGTGAGGCATCCTGCTTATATCTGCCTATTTAGTAATGGGGCAAAGCACTTGTTTCTGACCCCAGACCACTCAGGGGTCAGGCTTTCTAACCATGGTGCTTTAAAGAATTGTAAGAAAAGATCATTTCCATCCAGGACCCTTCCACCAGCTCCCCCATACTAACATTAGGTTAGAGTACAAATGAGAGAGTGAGATTTTAGGGACTAGAAGGACCTAAAAGGTCTGTGAGAAAACATTTGAGTTACGTATATAGAGCATGTTGAATAATAGATATAAATTATATTTTTTGTTGGTATATATATTTATATAGTGTTGATTATATGTACATATCAAAAAAAATTAAGTGAGTACAAATTCTTACTTTTCATGCTCATAAATTTCATAACAGAAAGTAGAGTAAATTTATTATATCTAGTCTCCACTCTTTGTGGGACTGGAGAGACGGATCAGCAGTTAAGAGCGCTTGTTGATCTTGCGGAGGACCTGCGTCTGGTTCTCTGTGCCCCTATGGTAACACTCCAGTGATCTCCAGTTCCACCACATCCAGTGTCCTCTTCTGACTTCCTCAGGCTCCGGGAACCTATGTACACTTATATACATGGAGGCAAAACACTCATACACATAAAATAAATCTAAACTCTTTATACAAAGAAAAGCTAAGTGGAATTTACCAATCTACAGATTAAGCACATGTGGTCCGTAGTTATATGCTATGATCTAAAACTACTTAGCACCAGGTTATTAAATCCCGTTAGCACACTTCTTCTGGAACGTCTCAGGATCCATCTCAGGACCCATCTCCATTCCACATCAATAGTTTAGCAAACTGTGTCACTTAGTAGAAATTTTTAAGGAACTTGTGTGGACCTTATATGGAGGATGAACATAGAACTGTTTCCTACTTTAAAAAAAAAAGAATTATTTATTTTATGTATGTGAGTACACTGTCTTCAGACACATCAGAAGGGCATCAGATCTCATTACAGATGGTTGTGAGCCACCATGTGGTTGCTGGGATTTGAACTCAGGACCTCTGGAAGAGCAGTCAGTGTTCTTAACCACTGAGCCGTCTCTCCAGCCCCTGTTTCTTACTTTTGCAGTGGGAAAGTTGGGAGGCTGCACGGGTGTGTTTTATAAGACAAGAGAAATACTGGGAAGTTTTCTTCTAGTGGTTCTTAACCTTCCTGATACTGCAACCCTTTAATACAGTTCCTCATGATGTGGCGACCTCCCCCCAACCATAAAATTATTTCATTGCTTCTTCCTAACTGTAATTTGGCTACCGTTATGAATCGAAATTTAAATACCTGATATGCAAATGCTCTTAGGCGATCCCTGGGTCGGTCGACCCCCACAAAGGGATCATGACGCGTAGGTTGAGAACCGCTGTGATCTTAAGTCATTGCATGATCTTTTACGAGACTCTTCCCTGTTTGCCTTTGTCTCATCAGTTCACAGTTGCATCAGTGTGGCAGAAAAAAGAAAACCCAGGTTTCTACTTCTAATGTCTGAGGCCCCTGCGTCGCCTGGAGGCCCCGAGAAGCTGAGCCTAGAATATGCCTGTGCAGTGTGCTTCACCTCCTCTAGGTGGCGCCCTTCCAAGGAACGTAAAGATTCCCGAGTATTTTATAAGGTATAAGATGAAGATTTATCATGCTACCCGAGCTTCTGGGAACACATAATTTTTGACCTGTTTAGCGAAGATCCAGTAGGTACACAGATTCTGCCTAGGCTCTCTTTCATTGGGAGCAATGTCTCTGACCCGTTGGGTAAAGAGATATGAGAAGGCCCCAAACAGCTCTCCAGTTTTCAGGACAGTCCCATCCAGGAACAAACCAAGGATGAACAAACCAAGGCCTGCCACGTGTACAGAAGCGTTCTCAGCTGATCTGATCAAGACACAGCAGTCAAGAGTGTTCTGAAGAGTCTGAGAACTGCTATTTCTGCTTCCCTTGAGCTCCAAATACATGCCTTCAACAGAGCGGACATGTCCCGTACCCCTCCCCTCCTGTCCCCTGCAGCCTCTGAGGTTCCAGGCCCCAGGTTAGGCACAGTTCCCTAACAAAAACAAGTCAGAAATGTGCAACCCATCCGAGGGCCTGATTGTATTATTATGAAGTCATACTGCGGTCCCCAGAGCCCTGATATTTTGCTGCCTCCTTCAGTGGACCGCTGTAATCACAGATTCTTTGTTGAGGAAGAAAAAAAAACATGGATTTTGATTTCCCGGGTCTTAGAATTTGAAAAGTAAAGGGACAATTATGTCGTATTTGTGAATCCCGTCCCAGTGGTGCCTGTGGCTGAGAGTCCAAAGCACAGACTTTTTTTTTTTTTTCATTCCATTTAGGCACTTTTGACTCATCTTGGGAGAAAAACAAAGCAAAAACAAAACAAAAAACAAAATACAAACAGATTTGTTGTCACTTAATGATAAAAGTCAATTGTATTCACACTTAAAAGAATTAGCAGCCCATTTACAAGTGGTGGGGGAGGCTAAAGAGGGGCTTTTTTTTTTTAAATCAAGGCTTCTCAAGCAGAGACTCAAATGTAAACACAGTATTCTACGTAGTGTGCAGTTCTTGGTATATTTTCAGACTCTATGTATGTATAGCTGAATGGTTCTTCCATTTCAAACTCAGTGTGGTCAGGCATAATTAGCATCAAAGGGAAACCTTACCAATGTGGAAAAAAAAAACTACGTATGTGGAGAATATAACTCGTGTTTGCAACACTAGAGAAGATGTGTGCGACTGTAAAACAAATAGTTGAGTCCTGAAGCACGTGAGAACCAAATGCAAGTGTTCAGTTTCCTGACAGCCTTTTGGGTATTCATTGCCACATCCACTCTGTGTGCACAGTTTGTGGCCTGGTTTCCTGCGTGTTTCATGGCTGTGGCACGGCTCTCATCCATTCTGCTGCCTTTGGATTGCATTTCAAGTCGTCAGTTCTGTTTCATAACAATAAACAATTTTTAAACTGTTTTTAAAAATATCTATCCTTTCTCTTCCCTGTGAACATGTGCTACAGTCAAACACTATCCCACATAACACATGTGTGTTGCTCACTGTCTCCAAACTGGGAAATAACAGTGCTTTGATGGTGGTTTGTTGTTCCTTTACGGGCTCCTGGCCCGCCCTGTTCGGGCACTCAGATGTGGCCCACAATAAAGTTCAGACTCTCGGCTGGCCTTATATTAAGTGTCCCTCACCTAGCTTATGCCACGGATCGGCTTCACATCCCAGGATCTGGGCTAAAGCCCAGTTGTCAGTACCAGAATAGAACTCAGTGCCCTGACTCCTTGTACATGAGGCAGCTTTCAGTAGTCTCAGTGTCAGAGAGGGAGACATTGAAGATGTGTGTCAGGCTGCCGTTAGCTGACGAGGTCAATGTACCAGTGACTCACTGAGACCTTTGGTTCTTCCCTTGGTGACCCTACTGTCTCTTCAGTCCTCCATGCACCTGGCCCTTGGGAAAACAAACTGAATCACGTCAATTGGTTGCTTTTAAATTGTTAGGGTGAACAGAGAATATGAAAATATTTAATATTTCCCTTTTCCCCAAAACCAGCTCAAATCAAAGTAAGTATCGAGTTTATTTTCAACAAAGGTCATAGCAGTGATAGTTTATTGTCACCCAGAAATCCACGGACAGGAAAAATTTATCCACAATAATACAAAAAAAAAGGGGGGAGCGGTTGGGGGGGTGACAGGAAGTGGTGGTTCAGTGTAGTGTCTCTGTTTGATTACTGTCAGTCTTTTTTCCACCCTGAGCCCCCTCCCCATATTCAGTAAGTTTTAGTAAGTGGATGTTTTGCTCTGCCTCTCACTTAATTACTCCTCATCTCCCTCTCGATCCAGTTAACAAACTCTGAGACACGAACGTAGACACCAGGCTTATTGGGGCGAGCACAGCCAAGACCCCAAGAAGTGACTCCTTGTAAAATGTACTTGTCCTTCTCGAAGCAAACCAGAGGTCCTCCACTGTCGCCCTAGATGAGGGAGGGAAGAGTCCACGTGAGAAGTGAGCTACACCGGTATATTATGGGATGTTTCCTACACAGGCCAATGGGTTGTCAAATCCTCTCGAACTGAAAGTCCAAGGGGTCAGAGGTGGGTCAACCCAAGACCATCTCGGTCTTTACTCTTACCTGGCAGCTGTCAATGCCACCAGCCAGATGCCCGGCACAGAGCTCGGTGGATCTGACTCTGTTGTTCAGATATTCAGCGCGGTTGCACACCTTGTTCTCAATCACAGGCAGCTGGGCCTCCTTGAGACGGCCGGCTCCGAAAGTCCCTGTGATGATCCGTAGAGAGCTGGTTAAAAACCCAAACAGGGTCCCCAGGAAACTTCCAGAGTGACAGAGCAGCGGGTATAGATCTCTCAAGTGTGTGGTTACATGGCACAGGGAAGCACAGATAACACCTTTGAGCCCTTAAAGTTGTGAGCATTACACTCGATGTTAAACAGGGTTCCCAAGACCTGCTGTGGCATTCCTCCCTTCTTCAAATATTGCTCCATTTCAAATTCCTCCCCCTCCTGTTCATTATAGCATAAAGGAGCATGGAGGTGGGGCAGACAGAGAACAACCTCAGGTGTCATTCATTCCTCAGACACTGCCCACCTTCCTTTTGTGGTAAGGTCTTTCTCTGACTTAGAACTCACCACATAGGCTAGGCTGACTGTCCATCAAGCACTAGGGCTGGCCCCTGCCTCCACCTCTCCCAGCTCTGGGGTTACAGTGGGCCTACCATGTCCAGATCATTTTACTTTACCTGGGTTCTGGGGATCCAATGCTACTTTCCAGATGGACACATCTGAGACTTCTCCATTTTTTTCATGGAAAAGCCCATTTTCCAATTTGGCAAGCCCTACTTGCAAGGTAAGCAATTTGCCATAAGAACAGTGTGTGCGTGTGTGCGTGTGTGCATGTGTGTGTGTGTGTGTGTGTGTGTGCTCGTGCCCGAGTGTGTACATGCATATATGAGGAGGTCAGAGGTCAATCTTGGGCATCATTCCTTGGGATGGTCTCCACATTATTTTTTTTTGAGATAGAGTCTCTCACTGGCCTGGATCTTGCTCAGGAGGCTACTTTGGATGGCCAGTGAGTCCTAGGGATATAGGTGCTTCTACCTCCCTAGACCCTGCTACTACAAACATACATCACCAGGTCCATATTTATGGTTGTGGGGATCCAAACCAAGTCTTCATGCTTATAAGGCAAACAGTTTACCAATGAAGCCATCTCCCCAGCCCCTAGGACATTTTAATAATGCTACAATCTCCCTGATAGCTTAATGGGGGATGGTTGCTTAGTGATCGTTGGCTTTTCTCTCACCATGAGGGAAATGGTTTGGAAAGACAATGATGGGTGTTCCACATTGTAAATGAACTACAAGCATTTCAGATGGTCCGTTTTATGTCGTGGATGTTAATGGCCTCCCCAGAGCCATACAAAATAACTATCTTTTACTAAACATTAACTGTTTGAGGGACAAGCTGGTGATATAGTATAATTTCATTTAATTCATCTAATTAGTTCATTTAATTCTTGCACCAGTTCCAGGAAGTAGCTACTTCTATGATTTCTAATAGGCAGTTAAGGAAATCAAGGCTTAGTGTGGACGCAGTGTTTACCTTGAACTTGGATCTGTGCATTCAATGCCTACATACTTCACTGTGTCCCTTGGCCCCTCTCTGGTCACAAAGGCACCACACCTCTATCCCTGATGTTGGTTTTCATTCTATAACATTTTCTTAAGTTTAAGTTCTCAGAAACAACATACACATATTTTCGAGACAGATGTGACTATAAAAACACCAGAAAACATCAGTCCATAACACCCTCACAAGTGTCCACATCACACTATTTATAAAATATTGTAACTTTTTAAATTAGCTAATGTAATAAGTGTACAGTGTTCTGGTTCATTTTCTAATCTATATTTCTTTGGCAATGTGGGAAGGGAACACTCATTCCCTTGCTTGATTTATGATTTGTATTTCTTCTTTATATATATATTTAAAAACCTGCTGCTTTTGTGTGCCAGACTGAGCCAGAACACTTGCAGACCTGCCAGAAGAAGAAGAGCTGTTGTCCAGATGGATCCGCCCAGGACTTAGCGATCTTGCCGAGAACCCATCTTTCCAGTTTGCAAGCCTGGCTTTCTCCGGTGTTTGTAACATGCTTTTGCTTTGCTAGCACAGAGCAGCCAAGAAATAACGGACAGTGCCTTCCCCAGACACTGTGACTAGATTTGTCTTAGGTTCAGAAAATGTGTAATCTGTCTGGTGATTACAGGAGCTAGAATAGGCATGTCTTAAGGTCAGGGGACCAGATGGGATGGCGGGCATTGCTCGAACTAAGTCCAGGAGTGGAGGCAGCGCATCTCTCAAAATATTTGGCTGAAACTGAATCTATTCCGGGGTCACTGCTCTTGTTCACTTTCTGAGTCCTGAGGAAACCACCTCTGGGTGGTTTACAGGACGTTTATGTGGTCTATGAAGATATGCTGCCATCTGGTGGCCAGAGGAGAGAAGACATCTCTGGGAGCCTGAGGTCTACTTATAAGCAGACTGGGGCAAAAGCCCTGCTGCTGCGAGGGGGCCACCAGGCTAAGTCTAGCAGTAGCCAGGCCCCCTGAAAATCCAGGAGGAGAGCAAAGAGCCAACCTGGAAGAGTTCTCAGCCTCAACACCAGCTCGCCACTGGAATTTGAAAACCTGAGAAAGCCTGGGCCATGAAGTGAAGAAAGAATTTTATCTAGGAAGCCAAGAACACTGATTGACTAGATGGTATCTAGTGATGGTGAGGTGGAAATGTTGATGATGGTGATAGGGATGACTGTGATTATGGAGATGTTGATGATGTTGGTGATGAAGACAAATCTAGTCTGGGGAAAGGACTGTCCATTATTTCTGGGCTGCTCTGTGCTAGCAAAACAAAGGCATGCTATAAAACATTGGAGAGAGATGGGTTCGCAAACAAGAAAGCTGGGTTTCTTTTGGTTTACAGTTTCAATATAGACCTGCATGGCACAGCTACAGATGCAGCTTGCAGCTGTAGCAGGATGTTTACTCATGTCTTTTTGGATCCGGAAACAGAGAAAGAGGGTTCTGGTATTTGTTGGGTTACCCCCTTTATCCTTTTATTTAATCTGGGCTTCTAGCTGTGGGCATATCTTCCCTCCTCAGTTAAACTCCCCCCCCCACCCCAGAAATGGCCACAATACGTCCAGAGTTATGTCTCCTGGGTGAATCGAGTCCAGTTGACAATGAAGACCAATCACAACGTTGATTTGGGGGGGGAGGGGGGAGGCGGGCCTTAGAAACCTTTCACTCTACTTTTCAAGGACTGCTGAGGGACTGGCTCATGTTCTTTATGGGCAAGCGTGGGCCTTGCCCCCAACTCAAGAGCAGACCACGTAGCATAGGTCTGAGCCAGGCATAACTGGTTCAGAAGTGGCTCATGACCAGAGTCTGAGCTCTCCAAGCCAGGCAGGTTGTTCCCACTGTGGGAAAAGTGACACCCTTTATTCCCATCGAGAGAGCCAAAAGTAACACACCATCTGCAGGCACGAGGAAGGCAACCCTCTCGTGACCTGAATCTATGACACCCAGGTGGTGGCTGGACGGAGCCCGAGGCCCCGGGCCAGCACTAGAGGACTGACTTTCTAGATCACTAGAAATTTCTCTCCTGCTTAATTCAATAAGAGTTGGATTTTTCTGTCACTTGCAGGGAAGAGTCACGTTGGCTACAACTGGGCTCCATCTTTGAGAATAGCATCTATGGTGTACAGGACACGTGTGACATGTTATTCTATCTTTGTTTCTCCCACCACAGCCCTACAGCAGGCCTCCAGCCTAGAAGAGCATTAGCGGGACCGCCCTAACTGTCTACAGCTGGTGTGGGAACCTGGGCTCCTCTCCAGATCTCTGCAGCTTGCCACAGGCATGCTTTTCCTGCTGAACTACCCCATGTCTCTGAGCATCAGGTTCCTCATCTGCACAAAAGAACATCTAATTCCCATGAGTTTGTAGCAAGCAGATTGTGTTTTCCTTAAGTGTAAATCATTTAAGAATGACCTAGCAATTCCATAGGGAAACATCAACTTTCCAAGGTTCCAAAGTTCCCCTTTTCAGGACCTCAATGCTGCAGAGTCAGAAGTGTGGGAAAGGGAGACAGGAAATCAGGGAAATGGGGAAGCCAAGATTGGAATGATCTAAACTAGCCATTCTCTCTCTCTCTCTCTCTCTCTGTCTCTCTCTGTCTCTCTCTCTCTGTGTGTGTGTGTGTCTCTGTGTGTCTCTCTGTCTCTCTGTCTGTCTCTGTCTCTCTGTCTCTCTCTCTGTCTCTGTCTGTGTGTGTGTCTGTGTGTCTCTCTGTCTCTCTCTGTCTCTCTGTCTCTCTCTCTCTGTCTCTCTGTGTGTGTGTCTGTGTGTCTCTCTGTCTCTGTCTCTGTCTCTCTCTCTCTCTCTCTCTCTCTCTCTCTCTCTCTCTCTCTCTCTCTCTGTCTCTCTTTCTCTGTGTGTGTGTGTGTGGCCACAAAATCAAGACTTCTCTTTCAATGAGGACAAGTACTCAACACTCCTGAGAGGGAAACCATGCTTGTAAGGTATTCTTACTGTTCCCACAGCCCAGAGGTCCGGCTTGCTGGATTTCGTTATTATCAGCATCAGGCATATGTAAAGAGAGAAGGAGGCGTCCCCAGAATAAATACAGATTGTGACAGGGAAGCCTTCGTGGAGCTCTCTTCCTATCCCTGCCTCATCAGCTGGACCAAGACACCTGGGGCCTTTCTCGCCCCCTTCCCATTGTCAGCTTGTCCTGCACTAATGGCTTCTCACACATATTAACTATATGAGTATCTGGAAAGACTGGTTTTGCTACAGTTTTTGTTGTGATTGTGTTACACCATTTTTCAAAATTTAAAACAGTAAAGTCACAGGATAAGTCCAGGCTAATCTGTGGGTTGAGCCCAAACCCTCTCCCCTGGGAAAAAGACATTTGTATTGCAACAGTAGGCCAGAAGAGTCTAAGGGACAGTCCTTGGTGACCAATTACGGAGATATAGCAAGTGCCCAGACAAATCTAGAAAGGGGCTGGACCACATTCACATGCAGGACTTGCTACAACTCACTCCGAATGGTTCCTTTTGCCACAGAGTCTGTAGTCAAAGCCAGTTGTCTCACCTTGAGTTTCTCCCCAGCCCGTGATGTAACATAGTGTCCGGTCAGCAACCACGTAATTTGGAGATGGCAGACAAGCTGGAATGACTTTACCCGTGATGGTGGCTGGGCTAAAAGGAACACATCAACTGTTACATCAACTACTCTGCAGGAGGTCCCCACCCTTCACCTGCAGATCACCCACAGCCAAGTGTACCTGCATCAATGTCCCAGCAATTCCCCGGACTGGTATCTCTTTACTTCACTGACATAGAACAGTATAGAAAACGTTTTATTCTCACAGTGCTCTACAATGTCCTTTGAGCTAAAGAATCAATTATATGGGAAGGAGTGTATGTTTGTGTGCGTGTGACCATGCACACTTGTGCATACGCATACAGAGGCCAGAGGTCAATATCAGATGTTCATCCCCTCAATATCAATTGTTCAATATCAATTGTTCATCCCCTCAGTTATGGAGACAGGGTCTGTCATAGATCCTGAGTTCACTGAGTCAGTGAGACTAGCTGCCAGTAAGCTCTTGGAGTCCCCCTGTCCCCCCACTCCCACCCACCCCCGCCCCGTGGGACCCAGTGTTGGGATTACAGGTGCATACCTTCATGCCAAGCTTTTGACATAACTCTGTGGATTTGAGCTTGGGACTCCATGTTTGTGTGAAAAGCACTTTACTAACTGAGCCCTGTCCTACGGTTTAAGATGTACTGTTCGGTGTAAGAGGGTGCCATTTGCCATTCTGTGGGCGGAGCATCCAGATGTCACCCAGCTACACTAAGACCAAAAGGTGTTTGCCCAGGACTGCTTATTCCACCTTTCTGGGCCCCAGAGCTTCTCGTCTGATAAATCCTAAACTGGTTACAAGAATCCAGGCAAACGGTGTCCACCAAGAGAGAGTGGTTTGGAAGTGAGCTCTTCACAGAAGTGAAACAGCCCTGTTTTCAAAGAACCTGCACTTGCATAGAGTTCTACTGATTCACACTCATTCTAACTTTGATTTTTCAGACCCAAGGCCTTACTTAGTGCATTCAAGAGATGAGAGAGGGAGAGAGAGAGAGAGAGAGAGAGAGAGAGAGAGAGAGAGAGAGACTGAAAATGAAAAATGCCCTGTTTTCATTGAGAATCCATACTGTCTCCAGCTTTGCAGCAGACACGTTTTCCCAGAATGACCAAAACAGACCCAGCTCCTCACAGGGATGCCATGCATAGGTTCCTTTATGGGACACCAAGACCTTTGGTCCTCAGTCTGTGGGGTGTGGAGATGATACAGTAAAGGCCAAAATACGTTAGGCTGTCAGGGAAAAGAGTCCTCCTACTTGCTGAATGACTTTTTCAAGTCCTAGATCACCCTAATGAATCTGAGGGAACCGTGCAGACAGGGGGTCTTGTATTTGCTCATTTGCTGGGAAGCAAGGGAAGGTTCTGGGGGCATGAGGGAGATCAACTGATTTATAGAGTAACTCCCCTTCCTTCCTTCCTTCTAGCGTGTCAAAATGCCCCAAGACATTACCTCTCTGTTTACAGTCCAGAACTGTGGCCCAGTGTTTGAGGCCAGACCTCCCTCCAGCGGCCTGCTCTGGCTGGACCATCCCTTGTCTCTGCCAGAATCATCTCCCTGTCATCTGGAAGCCATCAGACATAGCTAATGTGCTCCGAGTATCTGGTGCCTGTCCCAAACGTGTATTTCTCAAAATAGTTGACCATTTGTGAGCTGGGTCCACAGGGATGGACCTGTTTCCGAACATTCCTAAGTCCATGGAACAAGCCTAATTACCCAGTGTCTGGCTTTAAAAAATACATTTCAGCAGGAAAAACATGGACAGAGAAAAGAACAGTGAGTCAACTTGTGTTCGTGATTGTTTCTTGTTTCATTCTGCTCTTTCCTGCTTGAGATTTGTCTGGTTGGTTTTTGCTTTTCTTTTTCTTTTTTTTCCTCTTTTTTTTTTTCTTTAATGTATGTGTGTGTCAACAGAGGCCTGAAGAGGGTGTTAGATCACTTTGAGCTGAAATTACAAGTAGTCATGAATCACTTGATATAGATTCTGGGAACCAAACTTCAGTCTTCTGAAAAAGCAGCAAGCTCTCCTAACTGCTGATCTGTCTCTCCAGTCCCCCCTACATTTGTGGGATTTTATTCTTGTTGTTTTACTTTGGGGCTTTGTTGTTTGTTTGTTTGTTTTTGAACTAAGGCCTCTCTCTATAGCTCGGGCTTTTCTGAAACTCACTATGTAGACCAGGCTAGCCTCAAAGAGATCCTCAGAGAGATCCTCAGAGAGATCCACCTGCTTCTGTCTCCCAAGTGCTGGGATCAAAGGCATGTGCCACCATGCCGGGCACATGTTTGTAGTTTTAAAAAAATGCTTTGAAGTAATCAGTAATCTCATTTGATTATATTAAGAGGAGCTTTGTCAGCCTGAAGTAACTGGTAGACTAGCTCTGTCAGCCTGGAGTAACTGATGGAGAAGCTTTGTCACCATGGAGTAACTGATAGATTAGCTTTCTCAGCCTGGAGTAACTGGTGGACTAGCTCTGTCAGCCTGGAGTAATTGTCAGTGAAGGCATCTTATTAGCTGGTGAGTGTTAGGTGAGGGAGACACGGAGGTGATTCTATACCTTATATTTTAATTCTTTCTCTATATGAGGAAGCTGAATCTGGATTCCTTTTAAAGGAATGTGCCTGGGGTATGCAGAACTGGGCTCAATCCTGGTTTTCTGGTGAAATTTACCTCCATTTTTTCTAAACTCCCATGCTTTTGCATACTAGACAGCTCTGCCCCATGGTGGTGGCTCCTAAGATCCTCAGCTTGGGATACAAACCCAGGGGCACCCGTACCGGCTTAGCTTCAGCAGGGCAATGTCAGCTCTGTTGGGCCCCGAGATCAGTTTGGTTACTGTTATTTCCTGAACATCCCACCCACGGATATCTTCTTCGTGCGCACCCAGGATAACCTTGTAGAATTCAGGTCTCGACGACCTAGAAAGGACAGTGACATCAGGAGTAAAACACAATCCAGACCCTTCCCTGGTGCCTCCCTGTGCCACCCACATCACCAGGCCTCCCAACACATGCAGCACCAGATTCTGTGGCAAGAGACCTAACTTCTAGATTTGTCTGACCTGGAATGTTCTTGACCTTGAGAGGATCAATGCTTGCCATTGAGTAGATCTGTTTTCCCAGACCCTACTTTGTGTCCTCAGATTTTCTCTAGAACTGTTTCCCTCTTGCCTAGTTGTCCCAGTGGCTTTCTGGGTCCTTGATGTCACTATCATGGAAGGTAGACAAGGAGAGTGGAAGGAGGAAGGAGGAAGGAAGGAGGAGGGAGGGGAGGAGGGAGGAAGAGGGAGGGGAGGAGGAGGGAGGTCAGTCTTTAGAAGGAGACCTCATGCCAGTTACCCATGGAACGTACTTCTCCAGGCAGTGGGCAGCAGTCAGCACCCACTCCGGGGATATTAAAGTACCACCACAGAAGTGCTGTCCAGTAAATCTGGGGGATGGAAAACAAGAACTTTCATTTAGGCCAGATGTTTTATCCCATTCAGTTGCACAGAAAATCAGATAGATGCATTCAACCACTCTTTTCCTGACTGTTTCTATTCCCACCGGAAAGGGCTGACAGCCAGCACGGGTGTAGCATAGTAGAGACACAGTACCATCTACCCATACCATTCTTAAGATACCTGGTAGAGCCTTGGATGCCACCTGTCCCCATGGAGCAGAGGCAGTGACTCCAGCATGAGGTCCTGTATCTGCACTTTGTCCTGTTAGCCCTGGACCCCAACATAAACCACCAGTCTAAACCTGCCTTTATTTCTTACTGGCTAGGGCTTTGCAAACAGTCTTCATGAATCATCCTTTATGGAGCCAAATGTGACCCCAATAGTAGTAAAGCAAGCTAATGAGGTCACCAACTCCCAACCAGGGTGAAATGACAAGAATACAAATGCAAATAATATGTAGGATCAAGTTAGAAAAGGGGGGAGGGGACAGCCAGAAAATAAACCACCACTGTTCAATTTCAGAAGGAAAAAATTCCATTTAGCAGGTAAAGATCATACAGCGAGTTATCAAGTAGTTAAATCAAGGAGGAAAAAAAAATCTGTGGCTCGAGAGATGGCTCAGAGGTTAATTGCTCTTCCAGAGGATCCAAGTTCGGTTCCCAGCACATACTTAATGGCTCACAATCATGTAGATCCAATTCCAAGGGATCTGGTCGCCAAGGGCACCAGCCGCACACATGGTGCACATTTGCACACGCAGGCAAGCACTCATATAAATAAAATAAAAATAAATCTTAAAAAAGCAACTCAATATAGGGCTGGAGAGATGGCTCAGCAGAGCACTATCTGCTCTTCCAGAGGTCCTGAGTTCAATTCCCAGCAACCACGTGGTGGCTCACAACCATCTGTAATGGGGATCCGATGCCCTCTTCTGGTGTGTCTGAAGACAGCTATAGTGTACTCATACGCATAAAATAAATAAATCTTTAAAAACAACTCAGTAGCAGAGACGGTTCAGCCATCCATGCCCACAACTGTTAGTGGCCTTCTGCAAGCTCACAGAGGGCGGAGTGACTAGCAATGGAGCAAGCACAATGCTATGGAAATGAGCCAGGCAAGCTGACAAGCCTGTGATGAGCCTACTCCCTATGGGTACTTTATAAGCCACGCCCAGGAAACGTGAATTAAGGATTGCAGATGTGCTCCAACACAGGTGGCCCTGCTTCCGCAGGCTCAGATGCATCTCTTAAACTAGGGCAGTCACAAGCTGGCCAGTTTGTGTGTCTGTGAATGCACAAGCAGCCTCTGTGTTAAATTCAAGGGGTCACCAAAAAAAAAAAAAAGGCACATGGGACTCTCAGACACCCGGATCTCTGACAGGCCAGCTCCCCTGTGAGCCCCAAGCTTCACAGTGGTGCATTTGTGAAAATGTTCCTTTCATTTCACAATAGCCATGGAGTCTTTGAACCCCTAAAACAGCTTCCATGTTTTCTGGGGAGGTCATCAGATTTGTTATATATACAGAATTTAATGACAGCTGCCTGGATTTGTTTTGTTTCGTTTTGCTTTGCTTTGTTTTCCTTAAATACCACTTTTGGTCAATTTCAAAGTAGAGAACCTAAGAAGACATCTTTTACAACTTTATGTTGCTGTATTTACTCCTTACGTCAGGATAACAGGAAGGTGGGTAGTGAAACTCAGCAGCGTAGGCGTCGCATAAAGGTTCTGTGAAGCTCACACAGACAGGTGGGAAGTGTTTCTGCAAATCCTTACCTTGTTCTAAGGCTGATTTGCCAGGGCCAGGAGTGAGGGTTGGCCACACAGCCACCCACCACCCTCCCAGGGCATTTCTTCGGCTCCACCTGAGGTTTCCCACACTCAAAGGATGATGGTGCTGTGGAGACACGGGAGAAGGTCACTCTACGGCAGATGTACAGGTTCTGTCATACAGCCCTGATAAGTTCATGGCTGACAGCCAGGAGCTGAGTTTGTCACATCCCAGGGTCACAGGCAACGTTTGGAACAGTTTCTCTGGATTTCAAAAGTGGTGGCAGACAGCACAGAGCCCTATCCTCGGAAGAGGCTATAAACTCTAATCATTTAATTAAATTGGTGTAGCATCAAATTAAAATAAGAGCTTTTCTTGGCAGACTTTGATGAACAAAATGTGCTATTCCCAGCCTCCTCGATCTGATATACTTGGAACGCCAGGCCTTGCTTGTCAACACCATCTGTGCGGCATGGTCAGCCTGCAGCCCGCAAGAATCTCAGGACAGCTATGAGTGTGGCCCAACACATCTGTCTGTAGATGACGGCACCGTGTTGCAATGTTAAAATTCCTGAACTGTGGAAGGTCTCCAGAAGGCCAAAGCTCTCAACCCCTTGGAAGACAGTATGATATTTTTTTTTCTTTGTGAGTCTGTGTAAGTTGTGTGTCTCTCTGTATCTGTCTACATAGACAGCAAGTGCAACTATCCTCTGCCCAGTTTTGTCTTCTCTCTGCTGGTTTCAGCACAGACCTGACCCTCCCTGCCCTGCCCTGCCCTGCCCTGCCCTGCCCTGCCCTGCCCTGCC
>NW_021604663.1:3068590-3070961 GCF_004785775.1 Grammomys surdaster | reverse complement strand
CCCTGCCCTGCCCTGCCCTGCCCTGCCCTGCCCTGCCCTGCCCTGCCCTGCCTACTACCCCAAACACTATAACCAAACACTAACAATCAATCCACTTGCCCCACCTGCCTCCTCTCTGTTTACCTCCTGCATGCATTCCCTCTCATCAGCAAGCCTGCCACTGTACCAGAGAGCAGGGGCTGCATCCCATCGTTGGTAATTCCCACTAACAGAGATGTAAGGGATATTCAAAAATGCTTCACTGTGGCCTGCATCCCCAAAGTCACCAGAAAGGTAACTATAAGGATCATTCATGGCATCCCTAGAAGAAACACCTTCCATCATGGTCAACCAGAGAGGCCACACTCTGAAGTAGCTGGAACCTGAATTTTCTACTCTGTTTGCTACGGCCTGTTCTGAGAAACCATGCAAGGAGGGTTTTTCAAAGAGAGCTGTGTGTTGTGGTGGAACTGTCTTCTCTAAAGCTCAGCTCAGTGCCTATTGGTTCATGCATGTGTGCGTGCTGGTTAGCGGTTTGTCATCTTGCCAGAAAGTACATTCACTTGGAAAGAGGGAACCTCTGCTGAGGAATTGCCTCCATCAGATAAACCTTTGGCCAAGTCTGTGGGGGCATTTTCTTCATTAGTGATTGATGTAGTAGGGCTCGGCCCACTGTAGGCGGTGCCATTCCCTGGACTGGTGGTCTTGAGTGGTATAAAAAGCCAGGCTGAGTCAGTTTTCAGGAGCAAGCTGGTAACAGCATTCCTCCATGGTATCTGCCGGCCTCCAAGTTCCTGCCTGCCTTCCCTCAGTGATGGACTGTGATGTGAAAGGTAAGCCAAACAACCCCTTTTCTTCCCCTGGTTGCTTTGGGTCATGGGTTTTTTACCATAGCAACAGAGACACTAAGTAGAACATCTGTTGGTACCACTGAGTAGGCTCACTGTGACAGACCTGCCTGTGTTGTTTTGGGGAGGGTTTTGGAAGGATTTTGGAGATCTGTGCAGGGGTTGGGGGGGGGGGAGGGAAGCCATTGAGTGCTCAGGGCTTTAGGAGCTATTCTGTGAGAGCTTTGAAGACAAGAATGTTGAGAGAAACGAAGGCCAAGCTTGTGACATTTCAGATGAGAGTTTGAGGGTCTCTCAAAGACACTACTGGCTCTATTTATGTGATGTTTTGAGTTAGGAATCTGTGAAGTGAAACCTTTGGTCTGCTATTATAATTGATGCCGGTCAGCTGGGACTGAAAAATCAGCTGCAGTAAACAAGAGATCAGCATCACCTTGATGAAATCTTCCGGAAACTCATTTCCTTAGGGTCAGCATACAGGAGCTATAGTCTATTCGGAGTGGGAGTCCAGGCAAAGATGCACATGAAGCTGGCAGCGGACCTTGGCAAATTGTGTTTAAGCATCTCCCGTGTGGTATTGCTTTTGAAGGCATGAGGAATCATGGATTGGCATCATGGGATATGACCGTTGGATTCCAAGGTTTGGCTCACACTGAGAAAAACAGATTCTCTGGTATCCACAGCTGCTACAGAGAGGACCAGAGCCCTCTGAAGCCAGGACACAGAGCCCAAGACATGAATGCTAGGCCCGGTACCACTTAAGGGTGGCCTGTGCAAGGCAAGTAAGGACATGGGGATGGGATGGGGAATGGGATAGAAACTGAATGTGGAGATTGAAAGAGAGACACTGAGGCACAGTGGCCAGATCCAAGGATAGAGGCCACCTCTTTCGGGTAAAGAGGCCACCAAGACAATTTCTTCCAAATATAAAAAAAGCACCCCCAGAGAAAAAGGTCACTCTCACCTTCTCTAACTCTGGCAGCCTCTGAGTTATCTTATGGTAAAATGGGCGGGTAGAAGACTGCCTATTACCTTTCCCTCTCCTCCCCCCTCCTGCTCTGCCCAAGAGCCACCTAACTACTCTTAACAACTCCTAACCACTGCCCCCAGAACACTGGGGACACAGCCTCTAAGAGCTTTGCAAGCTAAGCCCCTCCCTCTAGTCCCAGGCATCCCCTCCCCAGACCAGCTCACTGTGAGAAAATCTACAAGGACAAGTTCTGACTGCAAAGCTGGTGAGCCCAGAGCAGAAGCGGTCTCACTTTGCAGACACAGCTGTCGACCTGCCATCCCAATTTCAAATCCCAATGTCAACCTTCCTTTTCCAGATCCAAGCCCCTTCCTCCCAAAAAAGAGTCTCAAATCCCCCACGAAGGAACCTGACATGCTATCTCTAAGTTAGGTGGCTAATGAATAGGAAATCCAAGGTGTGGGGAACGGAGCTAACAGAAATAGCTGCATTTTTTTCCATAAAATGTTAGGATGATAGTTTGCAGGCTCTCTCTCTCTCTCTCTCTCTCTCTCTCTCTCTCTCTCTCTCTCTC
>NW_021604663.1:3065589-3068580 GCF_004785775.1 Grammomys surdaster | reverse complement strand
TCTCTCTCTCTCTCTCTCTCTCTCTCTCTCTCTCTCTCTCTCTCTCTGTGTGTGTGTGTGTGTGTGTGTGTGTGTGTGTGTGTGTGTGTGTGTGTGTTCGTTCCTTTCTCTGCTGCTGAAAAGGAAAATATGGTGCTAGAGCCGTTTGGGTAGGCCATGGAACCTTTTGAGATGTGGAGTCTTGCTGAAGGAAGTGTATATCACGAGGGCAAGGCTTTGAGAGTTTATAACTTCAGCCCACTTGCCCACTTCCAGTTCCCTCTCTGCTTCTTGGGTGCAGATCCCTTGATGGGATTACTCAGCCAGCTGTTCTTACTATTCTACTTCAGCCTCTCCTAGCGTGGGTGGATACCCAGCTCTGTGAGACAGTATACCATAAGTGCTTCCTCAAGCTGCTTTTGGCCATGGTATTTTATTGCAGCAGCAACAAAGTAGCTAATACACATCCTATCCCAGCGGCTCTGAATTTCTTTCACATGCATCTCAAGCCAACTGTGGAACAGTTCATGGGAAGCCTCCTGGAGCCGATTAGTTCCCTTCTACACTTTGAGGATTTAGTGTTAGGTTTAGTTGATATGGGGCAAGGACAATAACAGGCCAGACTCCAGATGCCCGTATGAACGAGGGCTCAGGGTGAGAGGCAGCCATTTTCTCCTCAGAGGCATTCAGCTCAAAGCCTGTCTGTGGTGGTTGGTTGTTTTGTGTAAGTCCTCAAGAAGAAGACAGTTGCTCCATTTATTGGAAAGTAGTTTCCTTACCCCCAAAAAGAAAGAAAGGAAGGAAGGAAGAAAGGAAGAAAGGAAGAAAGGAAGAAGGGTAGATGGGAAAGAGGGAGAAACTTACCACACAGGGGGATGTCACAATAGTCATAAAGTTTTCTGGGGTTCATTGTATAGCACCAAGGACCGTTCACATCCCCATCTGGGTTTCGGCAGTACTGAAAAGAGACAGGCATCTAAGAGGAGGGTCCCCTGGGGTGGAGGGAGGACCAGATGTAGAGAGGCAGACCTTCATACAGGATGAAGGGAGAGACCCTTGGCTTTCTGTCCCCATTTTTATGGTAAATTGGTTTAAGGTGCTTATAAAGCCTCCATTGCAGAATGCCAATGCTCCTCCCTCTGCTCAAAGCAAGTTCCAACTAGAAAGGCACTCCCTGGACCAGATGTAGAAAAGCCAGCCATCAGGGACAGTGGACATTACTGGCTGTCTTATCATTGGTTTGCTTCAGTAATCTGGTGCCCCAGGAAGCCTTGTTGTTGATTTAAAATGTTTACACCCTCCATGGGTCAAGACAGAAGGGCAGGAGTGTTTTCTCTGGTGCTGTGGTATAATAAATGCAAATGTGTTCTCCGCTCTGTGGTCTCTGACTCCTACAACTATGCTGTTTCCTGAGGAGCATCAAACACAGCTCCTAAAGCCTGTGGCACCCTGAGATACAAGAGCATCTTTTGTTCTATTTAAGTGACCAAGAGAGCTCCTAGAGGAGCTCAGAGTGCAGGTAGAGGGGGCTCAGCAGAAGCAACTGTGGGAAGCATTAGAACATTAGCCCTAGCCCCTGGCCCCGGAAGGAAGAGGGCAAGATGGTTGCACTGTACCAAAGGCCAATACTATGAACAACCACGTCAACATATCAAAGCTTCCAATTAAAAAAAAAAATTCCAAGAGATTCCCGGGAGTGTTGGAGAGTGCCCGGGAGGGCAGGACTCTCCTCCTCTCTCCACACCGTCCACACAGTGACTACCACATCTCTTCACAATAGTGAGGCCAGAAGTCTGTTCCCAGTGTCAGAATAGTCAACTGTAGGACACCCAGCTGTGGCCTTGGCTTTGTCCCCTCCCTACCCCAACCCACTTCAGTTTTCCCCTCCATTCCTTTTCCCTCAACACCGAAGATCAGTCCTGGCAGGCGAGTGTAACCCCAGACTAACTCTGCTCAAGGGTTGGTCAGGAAAACATAGAACAGACCTCAAACCAGAGTGGCTTACGTTCTTTTCCAGACCAGCCCGTGGGTTTGTCCGTGGGGTGAAGATGTTGTGCCTGTGGGGCTCCTGGGCAGCCCATTCCTGGCAGGGGGTGCCAGCTGCAGTGACGGCCTGTTTGCCCCGATAGTCTTTACCATTCCCTTTCATGCAGTCTGTAGGAAGGGAAAAGGAGGGTTATGTGCCCCCGGGTAGTCAAAGCATGATACAGCATTCATGTAACACTTCCTCCTCTGTATGCAGAGTCCACAGCTGCCCACAGATGTCTGGCCACTGGCTCCTTACCTGTCTCAGAGGCATCCGGCACACTTGGAGCTTCGGAGACTGTGGACGATTCCACAGCACTCCCTCCTGTCTCTGAGCACCGCTTCAGGTTGCAGTATTCCCACCTGACGCTCGGGTCAGTGGTGTAGCACCAAGGGCTCTTGTCACCATCCGGGTTCCTGCAGTAGTTCATCTCCAAGCCGCTGTAAATCCCAAAGCAGTGTGGTCAGCAGTGGTGGAACAATTCAGCTCCTTCCCAAAGCAGTGTGGTCAGCAGTGGTGGAACAATTCAGCTCCTTCTCAATTTTGTTTACAACAAAAGTGTTAGCAAAGTTTGAAAACATCCCACTGAGAATATTAACAATGCTTAGTCACAAATGGTTCACAATATATATGTTATATATTATAATATACACATATATACATATATATATGTATATATATACACACATATATATATGTATATGTATATATACATATATATATATATAGTATACATTTAAAAGCAAGCATTGTAATATTCTCCTTTGACACTCTGACAAACACTTTTCCCCAATTTAGGTCTTGAAATGTAATTCTAGATTTTAAAAAACAATTATGGATATATCAATATCTTTCTAGATATCACTACATGGGGATATTTAAGATGAAACTAAATGTGTTACTCAAAGGAATGAATAATTTATAAAGAGGAGAGTTCCCTAGCCTTGTCTGTTCTTTTTTTTTTTTTTTTTTTTTTTTTTTTTTTT
>NW_021604663.1:3056073-3065489 GCF_004785775.1 Grammomys surdaster | reverse complement strand
ACTCAGAAATCCACCTGCCTCTGCCTCCTAAGTGCTGGGATCAAAGGTGTGTGCCACCACTGCCCAGCGTCTGTTCTGTTCTTAACATAGTGAAAATTCTAAACATGTATAGTAAATGAAAATTACAAAGTTCATGTCACTGTAAATATGGTAAGGGTTGATTTGGATTTGAAAGATTCACAAAAGCTGGTCTGGAAAATGAGTTCTCAGGCAGGATGTCATCTCTATAGGATACATTCATGGGCAGGAACCTTCGGTCTTACATCTATCCTCTCCTGCCAAAGCCAGATTCAGACAGTAGAGGATGAGTTAAAGAAGTCTGAAGAGAAAGGGGAGATGACAAAGTCTTCTGGGGGCTCCAAAGGGTCTAAAATGTTGTGGGGATCAAAAAACACATCAAGTGAGTATACTGGGGAACACTGGAGAATGCAACTCTCCTGTCCCCCCAACTGCAGTTAAGAACATTGTCCCCAGATCCCAGAATGCTCATTCCTGCTGTCAACTCAGAGTCATGACCTATATCTCTGTGGGATCTGGAACCCAGCACTGTCTAGAGACACTGAAGACAAGTAACTTTGTCTTAAACCTGTGCCCACAGCTACAGGAAGCCAAGCAGCAGGATCCCAAGGCACTAGATATGCAAGTGGACACCTGCTTTCTTTTAGTTGAGATACACTGTACTTCCAGTGTTGTGGGTTTGAATCTGAAATGTCTCCCACGGGCTAGTGTTGTAAACACTTGGTCCCCAGTGCTGTATGAGGAGGTTCTGGTAACTTCAGCAGGCAAAGCCTAGCTAGAAGAAGGAGGTCACTAGGGCCAGTCCTTAATACAAGGGTATACATAGTACATTATTGTTGGGAGCTGACTCTTAGCCGAAAGTGGCTATCATCTTTACAGCCATCTCGAGCCATATACCCTGACAAGAGACTTGTTTTCAACAGCCTGCAATAGCTCAGCACACTCTGATAAACATCTTGTTACACTGTTTAGTGCCCCCAGCTCCAAGGTGCTCCTGGTATCCATGGCTACAAGGCATGTGACGTAGGGGCTTCAGTTGAGCTTGTCCACGAGGGCAAGTCACGTGGTAAAGGGTATAAATACCCAGGATTTCCTTTCTATGTGTGGGAGGTAGAAGGTAGGAGGTAGAAGGTAGAAGGTGGGAGCTGTCAGGAGACTGAAGGAGTGAGGAGAATATAGAAGAAGAGAGGAGAATAAAGAAGATACTTGAGACTCCACCGGACTCTGTCTTGTATCTATCTTTTGCGTCTCTCGCCCCTTTTTTGCCCTTCCTCTGTCCCCACTCTCTCTTGCTAGACCCTGACCTGCGGACCGGAGCAGCAGAACCTGCCGGCCTTTACAAAGTAACAGAACCTGACGGCCGTTACAAAAGAAACGGCCGTTACACATTATCATCTGTGACCACCTCCTGTCCCTCACTCAGTCTGCTGTTAGGTGTATAGCTTCCTCCACACCATGTTCCAGCCACTGTGATATTCTGCACAGGCACATGAAGTCGCATGATCGTAGACTGAACTCTCTGAAACCATGAGCCAAGAATAAAATTTTCCTGTCTTAGTTGTACCAAAGTAACTAGTCTGCCATATGAGAAACCTGAATAAAGACTGATGTGTTTGATAAACATCCTTGTAGCATACAGCATTTTCATTAACCCAGAAGTCCCGTCTCTACTTCCTCCCCCTAGAGGCCGACATCACAGTTTATTTCATTCTAAGCACTTTAGTATCTCTTCTCAATAAAAGGATTCCCACAGAATGCGCACTTTCATATATTCTTTCCTTAGTATAAAATTTCTGAGCTCCTTTCATTGCATGACTGGATCACAAAGTATTAACTCGTGCTTTTCTATTGATGATCATTAGTGTTGTTGAGTCTTGGGCTATCATAAATAAATGAATGTTCTTCATGATGGTCTTCATGAATAAGCAAATCTATACATATTTTTCTTTAAAAAAAAAAACTATTTACCCAGGTGTGATGGCTCGTTCCCCTAATTTCAGCACTCAGGAAGCAGAAGCAGATGGGTGTCTGTGAGTTCTAGGCCAAGTCTAGGCCAGCCATGGCTACATTACTAGTGCTAGGTTGACAGGAGTTCAGGAGAGCTAACTTGGGTTGCCATGTTTGTGTAGCAAGCTCCTTTGCCCACTGAGCCATCTCATCAGCCCCACTATGCATATTCTTAAGGATTTCCTCGAGGAATAGCGATTCTATTTCATGAGGTAAATATTCAGGAATAGAATTGCAGGTTTATAGGGTAAACGCATGTCTGCTTAACCTTATGAGAAGCCATAGACAGATTTCCAAAGGGGTGGCGGTGTTTACACTGAAGCAAGTCTGTGCTGATCACACATCAGTTACCTTTTTTTTTTTAAGTTTATTTTTGTTTAGTTTGTATTAGTGTTTGCTTGAATGTCAGTGTGCTATATGCATGCAGTGCCTATAGAGACCAAAAGAGGGACGGCTCTCCTGGGACCGGAGTCACATCCAAGTGTGAGCCAACATGTGGCTACTGAGAATTGAACATAGGACCACTGAAAAGGCAACCAGGGCTCTTAAGCACTGGGCTATCCCTCCAGCCCCCAACCTACCATTTAAATACCTTGGACTTGTAGTAAACGCATGGGACAGCTCAGGTATTTTGATGGTTAGTTTATGTTTTGATTAATGAATTATTTTGTGTATGTGTACCTGCATATATATATATATATGCATATATATTTACATATTTATATGTTTGTGTGTGTATGTGTATATGTATGTATATGCAGGTAATTGTGTCATGATATATGGCCATCAGTTGTTCCCTCTCACGTGTCTGCTTCAGCAAAAAACATCCTCTCATAAGACAGTTTTCAGAAAAACATCACATGACACAACTGAGTCTCCAAAGAATCCAAAAATTTCCAGTTCACACATCTTTCTCTGTACCCCACTCACCCCTTACTCCTGTCTTTTTGTGAGTAGCCATGTCTACTCTGTGCCTGATGGGTCTCCTTGTAGTTATTATTCTTAGTTCTTTGATGGTCTACAATGCTAAACTTTCTCTGTGTTTCTCAGGCTATCGGCCATTTGTGTATCTTTCCCTGAGAAATACCTATTGATTACCGTGTTTTACACTATGGGTGGGTCGGGGGTGGGGAATGCTTATATTTCTGTACCTGAGGCGTCTGAGGCACATATGGATTGAGAGTAATTTTTCTCCCAGTCTCCAGACTCCACTGTTTTCTCAACTGTGACATTTGTAAAGTTTTCATTTTATAAAAACATAGATTATCATTCTTTAAAATATTTTGCTTAAAAGTTTTGCCTTTCCCCAGGTTATAGAAATACTTTCCTCTTTTCTCTACCCCCCGCTCCCAGAAGTTTCACATTTCAGCTTTAGTTATAGTTCTACAGTAAGGTCTAACAGCTATGGCAGATCTAGTGTGAGATAGAAAGTAAGTATCAGTCAGGAATGCACACTTTGGCTTGGTGGGGTTGGGGAGTGTTATACACAGCATCTGCTATTTCTTTACCTTTCTAGAAAAAAAATGCTCTTTATGCATTGAGCTGCTTTGCTGTCTGCACTGGAAAAGCATGGCATGTTTCTGGACTGTCCTCATTTCCTCTGTCTGTGCCCCTTCCTGCTGACACAGGGCACTTGATTGCTGTCTGTGGGCCTCACCAAATAGTTTACGGTTTTCATAGTACTGCTGATGATATTTATAATTTTTTGGTTCAATTGCATGTAGCTAGTACAGACATACAGTGACTTGTCTGTTGACCTCATTGTAGCTACTGCTCTTTGAACATGTAAATTCGCTCAGTCACTATGACCGTCTGTGTCCATTGGTCATGTGCCTGTGAACCAGGATGCCTGCTCTTCATTTCAGAACGTGAGGCCCTCCCTTCTTCTGCCTTTTGTTCTTTTCCTCCCCCTCTCCTTCCCTTTCTCCTTCTGTCCCTCCCTTTATTCCTTCTTCCTTTCCTCTCTCCCTCATATCCTCAATCCCTTCCTTCCCTCCCTCCTTCTCTCCTTTCCTGTTGCAGTAAATCTCCAACCCAAATAGGACCAGTCAAAGAAAACATAACTCAATAATTATGAATATATTCCGCAAGCCTAGATCGGGCAGATTCACCACTTCACTAGTCTGTTCCCCAGCTATGAGACCCTTAAAACTTGAGGGTTTTCCAGACCCTGCGTTTGTCCTTCTACTTCCTGCTTCCCAGTCATCCTCCTCCCCTCCCCTCCCCTCCCATCCTCCCCCCACTCTCTCTCTGCCCTCTTCTCTCTTCTCACCAACCTTTATTTCTCCACCTCCCCTTCTTCTTCCCATTCACTGACTCCAGCCTTTGTTTTACAAATTAAGATGGACAGAAGGTTCACTAGAATTCACCTGTGTACTGATTCACTCCTCTGCAGCCCTTCCCAGGAAAGGAGAATTAGTGTCAAAATACAAGGCCAGACTATCCACCCTCCTTCCTTCCCTCTCTTTCTCCCTTCCTTCCTTCCTTCCTTTCTTCCTTTCTTCCCTCCCTCTACCTTCCCTCCTTCCTCCTTAATTAACACTCTCACTTCCCTCCATTGTCTTACTGCAATGGCTCTCAACACTTTACTCTTTGGCAACTCCTACCCCTTGAGAGCACTGTGCTCCTGGTTAGTAAGGCTTCCCAGGTGAGGTTACTGTAAGAAATGGAAATGCAGATGCCACTGGAAACATTGGCCTGTGAGCCAAACACAAAACTCCACTCCAGTGGTTTGCAGTGGAGTGACCCAGTCCAAGGCTGAGACCCATCATCATCTTTAGCACGGAGAAGTGACGGTACTAGTTCTAAGCTTTAAGGTGACTTGTTCTCACAGGGATCTCACCAATGGGACCTTATAAACTCCACAGATCCTCCCCCCCTTGCTTCTACAAAATTTCTCAGGAAAGGGAGCCAGTAAATGGCTTCTCTTCTTTCAGGTCCATTTCTCAAAAGCCAAGTGTCTGTCATGTTCTGCCCCATGTGGTAAGCAATCTCAGAGAAGCTTGGTCCAGACGAGTTAGCCTGAGGCATGAGGCACATGGAAACCTAAGCTAGCTATTGCTCCTCTCATGGTTAAAATCAAAGACATACGCGTTGGGGAAGTTCTGCGGAGTCTTCTCATGCTTGTGTGGAATCATAGCCACCCAGGACTGGCACTTCTTCCCTGTGATGGTAGTGGATGACGTGCCCCGATAGCTCTGCCCATTGCCCTGGTAGCATTCCTGGACCACGGGCGTTTGCTCCGGTAGAACTGAAATCAGAGCAGAAGAAATTGAGACAAATAAGATCTGGAACAGGCAGACCTGAGCACTACTAATTTACGACACATACAGTAAAGCAGTCTGGGAGATCCCAGTGTGGCTGTGGGTGTGTGTGCATGTGTATGTATGTATGGGTGTGTATGTTCATGCACAAGTACACCATTTATAGTGTTGTATCACATATTGGAAAAAAAAAAAACCTTGGAAGATAAATAAAAGCAGCCAGAGTGTTAATAACTGGAAATGTCATTGTGTACAGGTTACTTTTTTTTATGAATTACAACCTGATGTCCATGAGAACAAGAGGCCAGGACGCTCCAGAATGAGGGCACCAGGCAGGTCAGGGCCAGACCTGGCACTCTTGCACTCTTCCCTAGACTCTCTTTAATCATAGGATACCAAAGCCTTGAGCTTCTGGGAATGGGGCAGAGGTGGTCCTGTCTTTAGGACCCAAGAAAAAGGCCATTGATTCTCAGAGATGGCCACAGTGGGACACTAGACAGTTGGGATTGTGAAACAGTCTTGGTGAATTGTGAATGGATCCTCTGATGGATAATATGCATGGAGAAAAGGGAGGACTTTAGCAGAGGCAGACACTTCTAAAATAAAAACAAAATAGAAATTCAGGGAGCAAAACACACAGCATCAGAGATGAAGAGTTCCTGCAAGGGACTGGTCAGTAGACAACAGCAAGCAAACAGTGAACTGGTTGGGTACTTGGGTATTGGGTTCCACATGACACAAAAGGGAAGGATGGATGGCGGCAATGAGGCCACAGACAGAACAACTATCTTAATGATGGACTTAAAGCCAATCACACACAATTACATTAATGCAAATGTCTCAGAAGGCTAACGAGATACATCACACAAACACTAATGTAGGCAGAGCTGCCAAGTGTCTGTTCACATCTCTAAAGATAGACTTCAGAGTTCCAAGACAGAAGGAGTGCTTTCAGAATCAATGATGTGACAAAGGAGCCATCCTATCAAGAAGATAAAGATGCCTTCCTTGGATACGTGCCTACCAACAGAGCTTCACAACACAGAAGGCAAACAGAAGCAAATGAAGCATAGACTAATCCGCAGTTAATGTCCCACATGTAATCAATACAGTAGGAATACAAAACCTTAATAGATTTTTTTGAGTTGACCTTTATAAGAAACTTCCTAAGCACAACAAAAGTCAAGATTTCAAGAGCTTGAGAATCGCTCACTAAAGCTGTATCCTGAGCCACGGGGCAAACAACAGGTGAAATGCTATAAACGAAATCATATAAGCCTCACTCTGACCCACAGCAAGATTAAGCGAAGCAAATATACCACACCCTGATACACGGTGAAGAAGTCACTGGAGACAAACTTGAACAGAGCCACTGCTCAGTGAGCTCTCGAGACCCACTCTTTTTTTTTTTTTTGGTTTTTTGAGACAGGGTTTCTCTTATAGCCCGGGCTGTCCTGGAATTCACTCTGTAGACCAGGCTGGCCTCGAACTCAGAAATCTACCTGCCTCTGCCTCCCAAGTGCTGGGATTAAAGGCGTGCGCCACCACCGCCCGGCTTCGAGACCCACTCTTACCTGAGGAATCTGACTGGTCTGCCAATGCTGAGGACTCGCAGGACGGAATCTCACAGTACTCCCACCTCAGCTGGCTGTCGGTGGTATAGCACCAGGGAGCGGTTTCTCCGTCCGGGTTCCGGCAGTAGTTCTCTTCCAGATTTCTAGAAAGGAAGTATGAGTTTTGCTCTTCAAAGACTTTCAATACGCAAGGTGTGCACATGCTCGTTAGAGGGAGTGATGTACATATCTAATATGCTAGAATCAAGCATGCTGAATGATTGACAGGTACTAGGAGGAAGCTTAAATTGAACTTAGACATCACATGGCATGGCAAGTAATCTGGCAAAGAAGAATCAATGGCTAAAATATATTCCTTGGGCTGGTGAGATGGCTCTGCGGTTAAGAGCACTGACTGCTCTTCCAGAGGTCCTGAGTTCAATTCCCAGCAACCACCTGATGGCTCACAACCATCTATAATGTGATCTGATGCCCTCTTTTGGCATGAGGGGTACATGCAGATAGAGCACTCATATACATAAAATAAATAAGTAAATATTTTATATATATGCATATATATGTACATACATATATTTTCTGACTTCATTTGATGGAATGAAGTCCGTCTTTAGTTCTGGGTTGGGCGCTGTGTTGTATGCTGGAGCAACGGGGATTTTCCCCACTCTGTCCTCTGAGTCTCAAACTTACTAACTCGAGAGTACAGCCCCAGAGTTTGCATTTCTAGTGAACCCCTGATGGTATGGGTAGGGCGCACTTTGAGAAAGGTTGTAACAGGTAAAACACTGCTGAATGTCTCTTTCCTTGCATGTGACCTAATCGGTCTTCATTCTTGAATTTTTTTTTATACTACAACCAAGGTGAAGTCAATGGGCTCTGTGGCCCACAGCCACAGGGATGAGGAGGAGACAGGAAGGACATACTTGCAGGGGAAATTTTCTGGCGTCCTGTTGTGCTTATGAGGGGTTTGCTCACTCCAGCGCTGACAGGTTTTTCCGGACACGGTGACAGACACAGTCCCTCGGTAACTTTCACCTCTTCCCTTCAGACATTGGTAGGTTGGGCCGGGTGGGGGCGGGGGTGTTGCTTGAATAAGGGAAAGAATTAATAGTGAATGGCTTTTCATGAAGAATGCACCCACAGATGTTTTGGAAGGATGCATGCAGGGTCTCCTCTGCTATGCCCTCTCTTACTCATCTTGGGGTTTCACACTTGGGGACAGCTTAGTACTTTCAGTTTGGTAGACTACATGTCTACACAGCCATTTCATCAGAAACATCTCTAAAGATGGACCCTAGGGCCAGATGCTTCTGTCTCTAATGTTTTGTGTTACTTCATCAAGCATGGTAAGAATCGGTGTAAGTCCTTCCCGACCTCAAGTCCTTACATATGCCTTTGATCCAGGCCCTTTTGAGAAAAATACATGACTTGCTAGGTAAGCACAACTGACCACCACCCATCTCTCATAAAGAGAACTGAGAAACTGAGAACAACTGAGAAAGAGCCCATGAGAAAAGGTGAATGTCTTAGATACCTAAGCACCTACCAACAGAGCTTCAAAATACAGAAGGCAAACAATTACACCCGAAGGGAAATAGAGTAATCTACAGTTAAAGCTGGATATGTAACCACCTATCTCTCAATAGACAATAAAATAAAAATACAGAAAAAAACATCACTAACCATATCTTTAAGAAAAAAAGTGTGCAACTAGAAATTAAGACTTTGTTGGGGAGGAGGGTGTGTGTTGTAAGAAGGAAGACCGTCTGAGGAATCTCTGCTTTTCAATGATGGCAGAGTAAAAGAGAGAGGCTGACCCTGTATGTCTTTTCTAGCATTTCCTCATGACCTGTCTACCCTTTGAGACCTCTGTTCCAACTACCAAAGAAGGAGCAGTGTGAAATACCTTTTCCCATGTGTCACTTTTATGAGTTCTACTTCTCTTGAGCACCCCCAAGTTAGACAAATGAAACAGCTGGGTGCCCACTGACATCTGTGTTGACAGCTCAACAATTAGGAAAAACAAACAAAAAAAACCCTCTGTCTAGTAATGAAGTTCATGGAACAGCCATGCCGTCAGGCTCCTTCAGCTCAGGGAAGACTGGAATGGCAGAACTATGGCACAGAAATGTGCATTTGAGCATGCTTGGGAAGAAGGATGCTGACCCAACCAACTCCATGTGGTCCTATTGGCTCTGTTTTGCCTCTGACTGTTTCTTCCTGGCTCATGTGGTTCTGCAGTCACTTTGGATTTGAGAAATGACTAGAAGGATGGATAAACAGTGTTGTGTATGTATGTGTGTGCACATGTTCATGTGGTGGCCAGAGGACAGCCCCAACTGTCATTCCCTAGATGTTTTGACTTTTTCTTTTTGGGACAGGGTCTTTTACTTGGAGGTTACCAAGTAGGCTAGGGTGGCTGGGCAGCAAGACCTAGGTAGGATTCCACTTGTTTCCACCTGCCTTGGCCTGCCTCCACCTCCCCACTGACACCACCATGCTCAGTTGATCTTCCTTCCTTCCTTCCTTCCTTCCTTCCTTCCTTCCTTCCTTCCTT
>NW_021604663.1:3043715-3056063 GCF_004785775.1 Grammomys surdaster | reverse complement strand
CTTCCTTCCTTCCTTCCTTCCTTCCTTCCTTCCTTCCTTCCTTCCTTCCTCCCTCTCTCCCTCCCTCCCTCCCTTCCTTCCTTCCTTTCTCCCTCTTTGATGTGGGTTCTGAAGGTTGAACTCAGACTATTAGGCTTATGGGGCAAGCATTTAACCTACTGAACTATCATCTCCTTGGCCTCTGGATTATGACAAAAGGGTTCAGGCAAGAAACACTGAGCCTTCAAGACAGATAATCCTCCAAGCTAGGACAGTTACCCATGATGGAGAAGCTACATCACAGGTGAACAGTCAGCTGCTAGGAACCAGACTGTTCCCCTTAAGATGATGATGATGATGACGATGATGACAACCACGACAAACACAATAGCTTCTCTAGCAGAAGCAAAGCTAATATACTACAGCCTACCTATTGCCTACCTATAGCCTACCTATAGCCTACCTATTGCCTACCTATAGCCTACCTATAGCCAAGACCTCCTACTCTATCAGCTATATGAATCTCAAGCCCTTCTTTTGTTCCCCCCTTTCTAAACAGTCCCACAGCTCCTGTCTACCCCTTAAAGATGAGCTTGACATCACTGAGCCCCTTCATGAGCCCCTTGATGAGGCCACATTGATTACATCATTCTCTGCTTACGTATCTTTCTGCCTTTCACCACTCCTGCATCTTTAATGGACAAACAAATGGGTGTGGAGTCCAGTGTGTCAGGGCTCCTGGAGTTGCAGCTTTGCCTTTAAACTGATAATATTCACAATAGATAGAACTCTCTGGGGTGGGGGGGAGAAAAATCAATAAACGGATAGCCTTACCAGTTACCTAAATAGCTAATAAACTGGATGAAAGGGGTCAAGAACATCCTGCAGACCTGTGGAGCGACTCTTTAGGACTTCTATTCAGCTACCAACAATATTCCAAAAAGGGGCAGGCAGAGGTAGGGATGGGGGTGGGGGTGGGGATGGCTCCCATATTGTGTATGAGCTGAACTTACTGCAGCGAGGGATGTCACAGTATTCCCAGCGTTTGTTGGGGTTTGTGGTGAAGCACCAGGGCCGCGGCTCCCCATCAGGGTTACGGCAATAATTCATCTTCAGGTTCTTGCTTGGAAATCTGGGCGGACAAGAAGGAATTTTTACCCCTGTTTTCTTTCAATTTTTTTTCTTTTGGTTTTTCGAGACAGGGTTTCTCTGTGTAGTCCTGGCTGTCCTGGAACTCACTCTGTAGACCAGGCTGGCCTCGAACTCAGAAATCCCCCTGCCTCTGCCTCCCAAGTCATTTTTTTTCATTTGCTGTGATAACATACCAATAATTTAGGAATAAAAAAATCATATAATTTAGCATGTACTTCTTCTTTTGACTTTACTAATTTTTATATTTTTCTCTTCTATATTACATCCCAACCAGTTTCTCCTTTCTCCCCTCACCTCTTTTCTCCCTCAGACCTACCCCTTCCACACCTCCCCTCAGAAAAGAGCAGGCCTGAAAAGCATCTTCAAAGTAAAATACATTGTCAACAGAGTAAAATGGCAGCTCAGAGAATGGGAAAAGATTTTCACCAAATCCACATCTGACAGAAAGCTAATATTCACAATAAAGAAAGAACTCGAGAAACTAGACATCAACAAACTAATTAGAAAAATTGTATCCAATTAGAAAAGTGAATTACAGATCCAAATAGAATCTCAAATGACCGAGAAACACTTAAAGAAATGTTCAACATCCTTAGCTATCAGGGAAATGCAAATCAAATTGACTTTGAGATTCCATTGTATGCCTATCAGAATGACTAAGATCAAAAACACAAGTGACAGCACATGCTATCAAAGGCAAAATTTTTTAATAGCAATAAACATTCATTCAGACTCAGTCTTTGAGAATGAGCAACCACTTAGCACCTGCAACTAGAGTTAGTCCTCTGCTGGTAACCCAGGAAGAAAGATTGGCTTGGTCTTCCAAGGACTATGTTTCTAGTGGTTCCCATGTGCCAGACTTACAGAAGAGGATGAGAAACTATCTAACCATCCAGAATATAGCAGGCAAACTTTAGTTATCTAGCTACAAATAATAGCAATCTTTAAAGAACAAAGTGCTCTCACTGTCTTCAGACAGTGATGTGGTGCAGGCAGGAAACTGATGCCTGGTCCTACTGGTCTACCAGGCTCCTGCCCCACTACCAGGAAGCTTAGAGAATCCAAGATTGGGAGCTATGTTCCTTCAAGCACCTGGCCAGAGAGCCCTCCTTGGCAGAGACCCAGGAAGATTGTCTCTGTGCCTAGTTCCTCTCTGAGACTGGGTGCTGAGGACAAAGAAAAGCTAGCAATGGTCTAGTGCCCCTCTTCTGGTTTCTACAGTTGGCTTGACCTAGTCACACTTTGAGGACACTATTGTGCTTGTCTTTGGAAGGTGTGGCAGGAGCCACATTCTCTGGAATGAAAGATGCAAAACTCGGTGATGCCATCATCCACAGGGAGAGCTGTGGCTTTGCCACACTACTGAGAGTCTTAGTAGCCCTGTTATGACACCAAGGTCATCGCAGAAAGAGGAGTAAGAGCATGACGTTTGTGGGGAGACATTTTCCTGTGAAAAATATGGCTGTGGATTTGGTCGTAACTCAAATTCTATTCATAAAGCTTGGATGCTGCCTTTCTAGCAAGTACCCATGATGCCTCTGGACCATGTGATGAGTAAAAGAACATAAACTTTATATGCAGCTTAGTGGGGAGGATGCCCGCCTTGAAAATCAAAGCCACCCAGCCTTCAGTTCCTCCGATGTTTCTGCTTGCTTCAAGAGGAATGCATATCTAAAAAGCCTCAGGCTTGGCTGCAGGACCTTACTTGGCAGGGATGTATCCGTGGGTGTGTGGGATCTGAGAATCCCAGGCCTGGCAGTCAAGTCCAGACATGGTCTTGGAGATTTTTCCCTCATACTTTTCTCCATTGCAGTGCATGCATTCCTCTGTGCAGCATGGGAAGAGAAGGGGGAGAGAAAGAGAAACTGACATGAAGCACAGTGCGACATAGACTAGAGTCCCTCTAGAGAGGTCTCCAGTGCTTCTTGCCTGCCACCCATCCATACCTGACTGATTCCTGGTAACCATTTGGCAGCAAAGACTTAGAATGTTCTGATGTGGTCAGAGTCCCATCCTTTTTCTGAGACAATGTATTTGGGCTTTTTGAGTCTATGCCACCTTAACTATGGTGGTCAGAAACTCCGATACGTGACCTCAAACTGGGAGGCACCCATGGGGAAGGCACATGCTCTCAGAAACCTGTACATTCTCCATTTTAATTTTTGCATAGTGGACAGCATCATTTCTAAAATGATCTTTTAAAATCCAATGAACTTATTCTGATTACTTGATGACTGACAGGTGTATAGGAACCACTGGGATCTTTCTGATGGGTTTTTGTTTGTCCCCAGTGACATCGGGGGAGTCCACTCAACTCAAGCAGCCAAGCTTCTGTTTGCATATTGCTGAGAAACATGACTGATCAGGGTGTGTGCATGTATGTGTGTATGGGAGGGGGTGTTGTATTTGTTTTTCTTTTTTGCCGTCTAATTTATTTAAAAACTCAGACTTTGATTTGTAATTGTAAAGTCCCATGTTGAAGAAAAATAACACACAACTGGAATTTTTATGGTATCATTTTAAAAAAAACAGCTGTGAAATTGGTATAAAAAGCATGTGTTCATGGAATGTAAAGACCAAATAACCTGTGACCATCCATCTCTAAATACAGGCGCTCCTCTGTCCACATAGGGAAAGTGGAGAGGAAGGAGTTGGCCCTTGAAACATGCCCACGTTACCTCATAAGCATCACTTGGCTCTTTTTCCTTGCTCTAATAAACATACCTAGAAATGGGAAATGGAGATGTTTTCCCAGTCTGATATTTTAATGCCATTTTAGCATCGACCTTTTGAGGTTCTTTGTGAAGCTGATGGGCCCATTAGAAGAAGGCATGCCGACACACAAACTAGTGTGCTGTTTAACTTCAAACTCAACAGAATCGCCCACATGAAATCACTCCTCCTGTGTGCTTGAATTCCACTGGTTTCACGGCTTTAATTTAGCTATTAACCATCTTTGGAGTTTTACACTGTGTGGGGTTTTAACCGAAGATTTGTATTTAAGTTTTGGATCTGGCTATATGTGTGCACACATTGAAATAACATTTTAACAAAGGTAGTTCAGGTCAGAACTGGAACTCCTTCACAAGAGGTGAGCCCATTAATACATTTTGTAGTGTACAACACAAATTGATGTCTCTGTGAAATGGCTGTATAGCATATGCCAGGTGACAAGCAGACAGGGGGGGAGTTTCTAGAGCCACCCATACCTTCGCATTCAGGGATGTCGCAGTAGTCGTATCTCTTGTCTGGGTCTGTCGTGTAGCACCAGGGCCCTTGTTCATCATTGTCTGGGTTCCTACAGTAGTTCTCCTCTAGTCCCTCTCTGGGGTGTGTACTGGGGGAGTAGCTGCAGGATGAAAAAGCAACGTGGTGACCACATTGTAAAGAATAGTGCATTAGCAAGGTAGGAGATGCTATGCTTTGCACTGAGGGTTCAGTTCTGTCTTCTGAATGTGTTTTAGCTGCTGGTTGTCAATTCTTTATCTATCGATGGGAAGGCTTGGGTCAAACAGCTAATTTTACCGTCATCAGTCTTTGGGTGGCTAAGTCTTAAGTCTAGCCAAAGCTTGTGTGCTGAGCAGGCAGGAGGACACCAGGGCCTCAGGTGCCAGTGGTCCTCCCCACACATCCATAGCACTGATTGCTCTCCTGTCTGGGTGACCTCCACCCCTGGCATTCTGCCAAAACCTTCTACATTCTGTCACTTGCCCTTGATGAAAAAAAAATGCACTGAGAAAGAGTTATCACCCCATGTTACTGATGGGGGAGAATCGTGTGGTGAAGCAGGAAAAAGCAGATGGTGACTAGGCTTGACTAATCAATCAGCCAGTGGCAGATAAAGACTCTGAAATCTATTGTGTAATCACAGAGACCAGCCTTTGAAACTCAGCCTGGGTGATCAGAGTTGGGGAAAGCTGAGCTCATCTTGTGCTCTAGAGACACGTTACTCCAAAGATAACCAGCTAAAACATGCAAGAACTTGCAGTCTAAAAAGGCAAGCTTGATTTCTGGCTCCTCCATGTCCCACTTTGGGAAAATGTCTACCTGATTTGAATCTCAGCTGCCTCATGAAAGAGCCTGACCTGGAACTACGGCTCCTGGAGTCATCACAGAAAACTTAATGTCATCTAATGCTACACTGAGGGAACACAAACAGAAGGACCCTAAAATAATACGCAAGCTGCAAAGTTTCTATTTGCTTTTCATGGTTTATATCCTCATTGGGTCACAGTGGTGAGGTGGGCATGCCATGCAAGCTCGAACTCGACATTTAACTGAAACACACCCATCTCCAAACAGGCATCATTTTCTGATACTTGGTCTATGTTATAGTTGATGTGATTGTCAACTTGACATGAACTAGACTCACCTGAGAAAAGAATCTCAATGAGAAAATCTCTCAATACCTGTGTGCAGGCCTGTGACGGTATTGTCTTATTACATTAATATGTAATGGTAACACCCACTGTGGGCGTTGCCACTCCCTAGGTAGGAGATCCTGGAGTGTATAAGTACAGAGAAGGAGCTGAGCACCAGTAAGCATGCATGCATTTATTTCTCTGTTCTTGACTGTAGCTTGATGTCACTGGCAGTATCAAGGTATTGCTGCTGTAACTTTTCCATAATGATAGACCGTAATTTGTCATTGTCATCTAAAGTAAATTCCCTTTCTCCCTGAGTTACTTTTTTGACACAATATTTGTATCACAGCAACAGAATGGAAACTAGGAGAGCCTAAAATTCAGTTGAGTAATTCTTTTGACATGCCTCCTTCTGTGTTTTAGGACTTCTCGGATATTATATAACAAGATTAGCATTTTTCTCCTTCCGTGTTGTGAATATTCAGCTGCTCAGAATCCACATCAAAATGTTCTCTGCTCACACTAACAGGCAGGTTTAATTTGGAAACAATGGAATTGTTCCGAATACACTCACGAACAGCAACATGAAATAGCAGGGCTTACTTGGGTACATGGGGGGACGTGGCAGTCCACTTTTGACAGACGACACCACTCTTTGTCCTGGACATGGTTCCTCTGTAGCCTTTGCCGATGCCAGTCTTACATTCCGACAGATACACTGAAAGAGACCCACACAGGGGTTCAACATCCAAACAACCTCTGGAAGAAGGTGTGCCTGGCACAGTCCCAACACAGGGAAGACCGCTAACCAAGTCCTGCCTTCCTGCTCTCTGAAAGGCAGGCCCTATGAAGGACAGCTACAAATGCTGTTTGACTTTGACCCTGTGATAGTTTTGACTGTTGCTGTGACACACCTAGAATCTTCTGGAAAGGATGCTGATAGAGGAATTGTCTAGATCAGCTTGGCCTGTGGGAATATTTCTTAGTTAAGCATATTATATCTCTGCTCTTGACTGAGGGTGTGATGTGGCTAGCTGCTCTAGTTCCTGCCTTGACCTCCCGTCAGTGATGGACTCTGACCTAGAATTCATTGTGAGCCCAAATAATCCCTTGGCTGCCCTAAGCTGATTCCATTTTATTACAGCATCAGAATGAAACCAGAACAGATGTGTTTATTCAAAAGTTTTTTTCCTCAGGTCCTCTGTGCCTAATCCATGCCAGGGCTGGACCACAGGAGAACACAAAACAAGCATAGGCCCATTTTCCTGGAGCATAAAATCTTAGTGGAGTCAGGACAGTGACAAAAGGAATTAAGAGAAACAGTTTGTAACAGGATGACATCACAGTGTCACACACATGTCCGAGGCATAGTGGTGAGACAGAGACAGACAGAGAAGGGAGATGTTCAGACAGAGAGGAAAGCAGGCTATTCAGAGGCCCACGAGAGTCCATCCAGTCCGAATGTTTCATTGTTTTATACAGCATTCAATATACAGAGTATATTGCAATGAGGGTGATCAAAGTGTTTGCAATAGACATTCCCAACCGGCCTCCACTTACCAAATCACTAGCTGTTCAACAGGCTCTATCCTGTCTCAGAAACACACCCAGATGCCCACTGTGGTTTACAAGCCACAGGTAGCCACTAAGTAGGAGGCCCTCCAGTATACACCCACTTCTGTCCCCACCAAGTAGTAGTAAAAGGTCCCAGGCATCATTTGTATTAATGTCTAATTATCCTATTTGGTGAAGCTTTCTAATAAGCAAAGCTAAGATATGAATGTGGAAGCAGCAGTGCTCATAGTTCATATATGTATGTGTGTGTGTGTGTGTGTGTGTATATATATATATATATATTTGGTTTTTTGAGACAGGGTTTCTCTGTGTTGCCCTGGCTGTCCTGGAACTCACTCTGTAGACCAGGCTGGCCTCGAACTCAGAAATCTGCCTGCCTCTGCCTCCCAAGTGCTGGGATTAAAGGCGTGTGCCACCACTACCCGGCTATAGTTCATATTTTTAAGATTGAGTTGAATATCTTTTTGTTCGTTGGTTTGTGACAGGGTTTCACTGTGTAGCATTGGATAGCCTGGGGCTCTTCATGTAGACTAGGCAGAGCTTGAACTCACAGAGATTTACATGCCTTTGCCTCCTGAGTGCCGTGATTAAATGTGTGTGCCAGACCACCATGAAGATGTTTTTATGTGTGTTTGTGTTGTATAGTGTGTTGTATATATATATATTGTATGTTACTTGTTATTATTGAAGAAGGGGGAATGCACGTATATTTGTGAGTGCACCTAGAAGCCAGAGGTGGATGACAGATGTCTTGATCCGTCCCCACCAGGGTCTCCGAGTGAGCCTGAAGCTGACTGGTTTGGCTAGACTGGTTGGCCAATGAGCTTTAGAGATTTACTAGTCTGTGCTCCCAGCTACCACCAGGGTCACAGCCACACACCACTGCCAACATTCTATGCAGGTTCTGGAGATCTGAACTCAGATCCCTAGGCTTGAGCTTCAGGCACTTTACAGACTGAGCCATCCCCTAAACCCCAAGCCGAATACTTTTAAGAGTTGAATTAATTTTAAACTGCTGTGAGATTCAATGTGGACAACACACTCCTGTAACTGACTACACGAACTTAGAGCTTGGGGCTGGGGGAGGAGAGTCATAAAGATCTAAAGGCATTGCAGAATCAGTGTGCTTCCAAGACTGCCAAGATGAGGAGACTGATGTTGAAAATGATATGCTGGATCCCAGTGCAGAGAGACCCCAGTGGGGTCCCAAATCCCAAGCAAAAGGTCTCTGCTCTATGTCACAAGTCAGCTTGGGTTTCCAATAAAAGCACACAACAGTGTTTCCAGTGTATTTATGCTGTTAAGATTCCCCACTGAGGCTTGGTTTTTAGTTCTTCAACTCCTACAAGTATTTCTAACAAACACCAGCAAACCAACAGCTTCACAACCCCGTAAACAAAAGGCCCACTACAGCTTCCTTGAGATGCTTCATACCAGGAGTGATACTCCCACTCTCACATCAAAAACACAGACTTGGAGTACACCGAGAAAGGGGAAGCCAGGGTCAGGGAAAACTTCTGAAAAACAGCATTCTGTCACAGCAGGGTGATTATACCTTATAACTGTGTATTATATTTTTAAAAGAGCTAGAAGAGAAAATTTTAAGTTTCCCAACACATGGAAATTATGTATGTTTGAGGAGATGTCATTGTAACCACTCTGATTAGAATACACACACATACATGTACACACTGGCTTGAATTATTACAATGTACCTTATAAATATATAAAATTATATAATGGATTCTTTATTAATAAGTTATTGCCTTATATCTCAGGCTGACCTCAAACATTCTATTCTTCTGCCTCAGCCTCCCAAGTATTAAGATTCCTGGCTGGATTTTATTCTAATTATACCAGGAATGGTTTTAAGCTAGGAAAGTCCATTTCTTAGCAGTCACATGTAGAGCTACAACCAGGGTACCAGTGATTGCAGAGGCCCCAGCTAGCCAAGATGGTGGCTTGGTTCTAAGGGTATCAGTGGAAATAGTGCCATGCAGACTGCCTAATGTCACCTGATACTGATGGGTCCTAGCAAAATCCCTGGGTGATAAATTAGCAGCCAGTCCAGATTCACAGTAGAGAAACTGGAACCAAACATTGACCGACTTTTGACTTTTCTCCTCTCTTGTTTGTTTGTACCCAGCATGGTGGATATAACCTTTTGATCCGCTGAAAACAAGCAAAACCAGCCTTCAAACTTCAGACTTCAGCCTTGCAACTCAGCCCTCATGTTGTTCCTAGTTAACGATTTACAAGTGTCATATTTAAATGTTAGTAATTTGTCAAAAGAATCCCACTCCATCCCCTTTTCTATAAAAATCAATGGTAGGCAAGCCTATGTGTTCTACCTCTCCTATTATTTAAGAGCTAAATGCTTCATGTGAGAGTTAGATTTATTTGACACTTAAATCTCAAGACTTAAAAAGATACACGGAGGAAGGAAGGAGATAGCAGAGACGCCTCTCCTTTAAGTCTAAGAAGGGGGATTGACTGAGGAAAGGATCTCAACCTAAAAGAAGAGGTTAACCACTGTGGTTTTGTGTGAGACATTGTTAAGAGCACAAGGAGTCAGATATTTCTCTTACTCTTCAGCACTCCGATACAAAATATTTGGAGAGCTAAATTGTTTCTATCAATGCCCTATTGCACTACCCAACCAGTCACAGAGAAGAGGATTTTAAAATCTCATAAATATTTCATACACACTTAATAATACTTGGGACTTTCTAAAAGATACTCCTTTGGAGTCCAGGCCACCTCAGGCCCTAAAGGATGGGATTTCTGTCCTGTTATAAAGGAAGCTGGAAAACTAATTATGACTTTTATTTATGCATCTTCAAAATTTAAAGTGAGGAAAATATAGCCCTCAAACAACAAAGAAGTGGGAAATTCAACAGAAGTAAGAAGTTTTGTCCTGGGGGCTGGAGAGATGGCTCAGTGGTTAAGAGCACTGACTGCACTTCCAGAGGTCCTGAGTTCAAATCCCAGCAACCACATGGTGGCTCACAACCATCTGTAATGAGATCTGATGCCCTCTTCTGGTGAGTCTGAAGACAGCTACAGTGTATTCATATATAATAAATAAATAAATCTTTAAAAAAAAAAAAAAGAAGAAGTTTTGTCCTTATCTAAAAGTTACTGGGGATTGAAAATATGAGTATCTATTGTGCCTTGGATTAGTTCAAAAGTGGAAGCGATGGTGGTGCATGCCTTTAATCCCAGCACTTGGGAGGCAGAGGCAGGCGGATTTCTGAGTTCAAGGCCAGCCTGGTTTACAGAGTGAGTTCCAGGACAGCCAGGACTACACAGAGAAACCCTGTCTCGAAAAACAAAAGTGGAGGTCCAAAGGCATGATCAGCCTATAAAACAGATGCCAGCATCGTAAGGAGCATTTAGACTCCTTCTCTCCCCCTTCCAAGCAAAACCAAGTCTTTTCTTTCTCAGGCCATAGACAGAAATGATTGTGTAAATCTCATTCCTGTGCAGAAACAGGCTCACGTTGACACTGGCCAAACAGCCAATCCTGACTTAACTCAGAACTCAGTGTCTTTGTGATAATCTCTGGTCTCATAAATTGAGGGTATAAAAGAGGAAAGGGGGAGGGGGCGGGGGACATGGACGGACCTCTCTTTTCAAATAAGATGACGTCTCTCAACCGGATGATGGAGGAAGTCTTGCTGTTCTCCGCCATGATCACGCACTGCTGCTCTTTGCTGTGGTACTGGAATGACCTGCAGGAGAGAAGGAAGGAGCTAATGAGTGACTCTCTTGCTGGATCTTGGAGCTCTGAATGGTTGCCTCTGGTCAATTTTGTCACAGTGTGTGTGCAAGACAGTCCTAAGGATAAGTGTGTCAACACAACAGTCACACTCATGTTCCTAAATTTCCACACTCTCCCTTGACAATTGGGATCAATCACTGTGACGTTTCTGTGCTTCTTTCTTATCTCTCCTCTGTATGCCCTCCCTTCTTTTCTCCTTCTCTCCCTCCCTCCCTTCCTCCCACCTCCCCTCCTTCCCTCCCTCCCTTCTTTCTTTTAGAGGCAGAGCACCCTATGGGCCTGATACTCTTGTATAGCCCAGGCCAGCCTGAAAATCTCAACCCTCCTGCCTCGGCCTCCATAGTACTGAAATTACAGGAAGGTGCCCCGTGTCTAACTGCTTCTTTCCTAAGTGACAAGCTTTCATTTTGTGCCAGGGAAGAAGCGACTCTGTGCTGAGCTCTCTCTGAGATGCTCTACATATGAGACTTCCCAGACTTCTGTAATTTTCCTGTCTAGTCCTTGCCTCTGTGTTCTGCCCCACTCCTCTCACATCTGTGGTTTGTTTCCAGCCAGTTCGGAGTACTTACTACCTGCTCCCCACTGTAACCGTACTGAGAGGTGCTGTGGCCTTCAAGAGCTGATGGAGTTGAGGACTAAGTTCCTGAAAGTGTGGCTCAGTCATCCAGGCAACGAGAACTCATTCCTGCGGGGCTGGGCTGTTTACTGCCAGCTTTATAAACAGAACATGGCCGCTCCTGCCCTCTGCAAGGCACCTGCCTGTTCTTTCTTCTATTTTCCTCCTTTGTCCCAACTCGCTAAGGCCAGGAGGCTATAGCTGCCTGGCCTTAGATTTCGACTTCCAGAACCACACATTTGACAAACTTCTTTCTTTTATAAATTGCGAAGTCTTAGGAATTCTGGTATAGCCACAGAAAACAGCCTAAACTTCCAACCTCTCTTTCCCCACATGACCCTGCGATGGAGGCTCCGGGTCAGCATTCTGTGCCAATGGCAGGCATCTTTCAGGCCAGACCTCCTGGCTGAAGTCTTGCGATCCTATCACAGGCCAGCTCTGGCCCTCTCTCCCTTCCTGGAGTTCCTCTCCATGTTCCTGCAGCTTTGTCAAAAGCCCTCTCCCTAGCTCACCTGGGTCACCTGCCTCCTCTCCCTGGTGACACTTTCTCAACTCCCTCGCCGCCTCCCAGTGCTTTGCGCCTCTGGACCTCTACAGAGCATGCGCTGAGCAGCACAGCCGCTGTCTTATTGTTTCACAGGATTGCTGGTTCCGTTGACTATTGTGTAAATACGGGACAGACAACAGACTGCGTAGGTGTGATTCTCTGCTCCTTGGGTCTTTAGGAAATGTTTTCCATTTTCTTCATGAAGTCTGTAGTACGTAGTTACTGCTGACGTCTGCACAACAGGAATCACTAATGGTCCCACTCTACCACCCCCGTGTGTGTGTGTGTGTGTGTGTGTGTGTGTGTGTGTGTGTGTGTGTGTGTGTGTGTG
>NW_021604663.1:3034774-3043615 GCF_004785775.1 Grammomys surdaster | reverse complement strand
AGGGAGGGAGGGGGAGAGAGAGAAAGGCCAGATGTGAACCTCAGGTGTCTTCCTTGATTTTTCTCTATCATGTTTTTTTAGGCAGGGTCTCTCATTGAACCTGGAGCTCTCTCATTGGCTAGGTTGGGAAGCCAATGAGCTGCAGGGATCCACCTGTTTCTGCATCCACAATGCTAAGACAATAGTCACTTTGTATTGCTTTCACAGGTGTGCTGGGAATCAAACCCAGGTCCTTGTGTTTGCAATGCAAGCATTTTACAAACTGATCCATCTTTCTAGCCCCTTTTTCAGAGATTTTTTTTTTAAGGGAACACTAATAAACCTTAATAAGACTTTGTTATATGGTTTTCAGGTATCAGAAGCAAACTCCAGCCCTACAAACTATCTTTACCTCAATTTTTTTATTTCCATTTTAATTTAACTTTGATTCTTAAAATTATTATTACTGTGTGTATGGATTGTAAGTACAGGCACAAATGCACTGCTACATGAATGTGGAGGTCAGAGGACAACTTTGTGGTTCTCTTTCCACTTTTATGTGGACTCTAAAGATGGAACTCTGGTCCTTAGGATTACAGAGACAAAGACTTTTTTAATCACTGTACCACCTCTCTGGCCCTCCCCCTTTCCTCTTGAGTCCCATTTTTGTTAATAAACTGATGGATAAATTTATTTTCCTCGAAAGAACAGAGCCTCGGGAGGCCAGAGTTCTTTCGAGACAAAGCGTTGACAATACCTGCAGACGAAGTCTGTTTCCCCTTCACATTTGGCTGAACAGTCTGCTATGCTTCCGGCCGCTAGCTGCTTCCTGGTGAGACTAAACAGTGAAGCCCCTTGTGTGCTTACGTAGCCATCCAGCGAGTCCCCTTGTCCTGAAAGAAAAGTGGGGCCGGGCAGTGGTGGCACATGCCTTTAATCCCAGCACTTGGGAGGCAAAGGCAGGCAGATTTCTGAGTTCGAGGCTAGCCTGGTCTACAGAGTGAGTTCCAGGACACCCAGGGCTACACAGAGAAATCCTATCTCGAAAAAAAGAAAAAAAAAGTGGAAAACTGAGCAAATCAGATGACATTGTTCATTATCATGGCTGTGGTGTGTGTGTGTGTACGTGTATATCTGTGTACATGTACAGGCACATGCATGCACATTCCTCATGGCTTTTTAATTTATTTGCTTTGTTTCAACCAAATAACACTACCTGTTATTCTTGTGGCTGGATGCTTTTACGGTTTAAAAAAAAAAAAAAAGGAATCCTTCCTTAGATAAGCAGTTCCAGTAGGTTGCAATAGATTGAAAGTACAGCTAGATTAGCAGATTGGTAACTGAGACCCATGCAACCGCCTCTCTATTACCATATAAGTACAAAACTGTAAAGAGTAAACTATACCACTCACTATTGTTTGCACTGTGATAAGCCAGTGAGGCCACAGCAATGGCAGTTTGATTTTCATTTGGTCTTCCGGGAGAGAGAGTGCCAGGGGACATCTGTTGATCTACTGCCTATGATGTGTGCTTTTCAATGACATGTGACTTTTTTCTTGATGATGAAAGTATCTGGCATTTCAGAGGAAGTTATTAAAAAGTAGAGCCTGGTACAAATACTGGCTTCACTGTTGCTGTTGTTATTGTTGTTGTTGTTGAGGCAAAGTCTTTCTATGTAGCCCTACCTGACCTGGCACTCAAGCAATCCTCCTGCTTCAGCCTTCCAAGTGCAGAATTACACATGTGTGCTACCATTCGTGCCCTGCCTTTGATTTTTGTGTGAGATGCAATCTGAGACAGAGTCGCTTGCTTTCCCTCTTGTCCCTATAGAATGTGGTGCCAGCTGCCAGGTATTCCCTAGGCTAAGGTGCTACAATGCTGGCTTAAGCTTAGACGACTCTGTTCCAAGCCTGAGCCCCCGCTACTACTCTTTTGTGTAAATACTCAGGATTACCATAGAGATGAGAGGACAAACAGGTTAACGAATATAGCAAAGTCTTCATGGAATTGGGCAACCTGGCAACCTTGACCTCTAGAGGGAAAGCAAAGCCAGAACCAGCAAGTTAAGGAGTGACCAGAATCAGAAGCAGGAAAACTTGAGAAGACAATTGGTAAATGCAGACTCATCTTCGAAAGTCTACCCTCAGCCAGGCGGTGGTGGCGCACGCCTTTAATCCCAGCACTTGGGAGGCAGAGGCAGGCGGATTTCTGAGTTCGAGGCCAGCCTGGTCTACAGAATGAGTTCCAGGACAGCCAGGACTACACAGAGAAACCTTGTCTCGAAAAACCAAAAAAAAAAAAAAAGAAAGTCTACCCTCTCCCTCTCTGGGGACTTCATCCCTCCTCAGTGCTCTAAACTGGAAGACTGGGTAAAGAATGGAAAGTCAGCTAATGCCTTTTACATTGTCAAAGCGCTTGATGTGGGCATAAGAGATTATGGAGAAATGGAACACTTTAGGCCTGTATTCTATTCTCATTCACACTCTCACTTTGAGAATACCCAAGCTTTGGGAATCTGTAGAGCTGTATGTGATTTTGAAGACACACACTCACTCTGCACAGTGTGTCTAGACAGAGTTGGGTTAACCTGTGCAAAGAGTTCTTGGGGAGTGTGCCGAGGTAGGCTTCAAATGACGCTGGAGAGGAGAGGGCCCTTGTTTGAATCATTAGCTTGGTGTCATGTTTAATGGTGGACAGCAGCTGAGATCCACCCAAAAAAATGAGGTGCCGTTCCCAAAAAAATGTCCCGGGGCGGGGGGTAGGATTGAATCTTTTCTTTTGTATTTGAAATTTTTCTCCAAGTCTTAATCTCTTCTATTTACCCACAGGGCTCTTGTAGAAATAAGGTTTAATATAGTGTATTGATAAGGAGAGTTTCAACAAATCTTTTAGTAGGAAAATGATTTCTCTGTTACAGACTAAACATAGATCTGTATTATTATCAAAGCAAAGAGACTTTTTTTGTCACTATGGGGTGTGTGTGTGTGTGTGTGTGTATACTTGAGTGTGTAAAATTAAATCTCTGCTGAACCTGATGGATGATACTTTTTATCCTAGCACTTGGGAAGCAGAAGTAGGCCTCTGAGAGTTGAAAGGTAGCCTGGTCTACATAGCAAGTTTCAGGCTGGCCAGAACTACATAATATGACTTTGTCCCCCCCCCAAAAAAAAAATAGTAGTTCATACACAGCTGTGGAAGAAGTTTTTTTTTATCCTCTCCCAGGCTATTTCTATGCAATAGGAAAATGAAAGTCAAGCGCTTTCTGCAAATAATGACATAATGACAATAAGTACTTTGACAAAGACTTTATGAAGGAATGCCCCCTCAATTGGCAGACATATATGTTAGTTAGTCCTGCTGCAGAAAAGTTGGTTCAAACATTTCGGTGTGATCCCTAAGCTTATAGTGTCCCTAATTCTAGTTTCTATGAGCTGAAGTAGAATATTAACATGCACACACAATGTGTCTGGCAACCCTGATCTCTGAATAGACATTCATTTAATTACTTTAAAACTGACCCGTGTGACTCACAGAAGCATCAGAGGCAGATGTGTGCCCGTGCAAAGCCTTCCTTCAACCAGACAGAAAATCCCGATGGAAACAGGACAGCGCAATGAAAGCTTCCAATCAATCACACTGAAAACGAGGCCAAGAGGTAGACCATCTAACCCCACTACCTACCCTACTGGGAATGGAACCCAGGACCTCAAAAATGCTGGCCAAGTGTCTACCACTGAGTCACATCCCCTCTAACCACCTTTAGAGTCCTTAGTCATACCCCTCCTGCAGTGCCAAAGTCCGCCATCAATTAGATTTGCAAAGCCACTGGTGGCTTACTCTTCCCATTCATCCCTACCCAAACAGTAGTCACAGGGAAATTGAATTTATATGTCAAACTCCTCAGTCTGAGACTTGGAACTGAAAGTCCCACAAACCAATAGCTCGTTTCAATGACTCGCTTATAAAGACACAGCGAATCTATTTTTAATAGATGGCTAGAATTTTTAAAAAGCTGAACGAAAATTGTGCCTCAAATCTTACCTGGTTTTAGAAACAAGAGAAACAGAAGGATTACTTCCTTATGGTCCATGTTGGGACTGTCTGACAGCACCTGGACAACTGTGTCCCAGTCCCAGGTGTTGACTTAAAGGGGAGCAAAGGCATCCGCAAGCAAGAGAGTCCTATGAGGTTAATTATTCTCTGGGGCCCCCGCCACTGTATGCAGAAGGAGCAAACATTACCTCGAACAGGGAGCTTACAAAATATTTGAGTGGCGGAGTCTGCAGTAGATGCTGGAAGTGATGGCAGAGGCCCTCCCCACTGAACCCCTCCACACTGTTACACTCCCTCCCTCCTCTGTCCTCCCTCCTCTGTCCTGCCTCCTCTGTCCTCCCTCCCCCCCCTTCACCTAGGCCACCATGTTCCCAGTCTTCTCCCATTTCTTTCTCTTTTCTTCCCTTTGCTGAGTGCCTCCCATATGCCAGATTCTGCCAAGTAGTCCACACTCAGCCTCGTTTGACCTTCCTGGCAATCGGTTGTACACTGTTCCCATTTTCAGAAGAGGGACCTGGGATGCCATGTGATGTCTCAGTGTGTGTCTTGTGCAATATGTACGAACTTGTTTTTCATCTGTTATGTTGCGAGTAGCAGTTGGGTTTGGTTTGGTTTGGTTTGGTTTGGCTTTGGTCATCCCTCAGTTCTATCCCAGCCCTGGTGTTGACTAAGCAGCTTGATTAAGTTGTATCTCTTTTACAGTGCTGTCATATTCACGCCGCTTTCAAATTTAAGCATGACATAACCTCTGTCCTGGTGCGTTTTAGTCCTTGACCTGCCTGTATAATGAGACTTGGCATTGCTGGGCAAGAGCCATACCATGGAGAGGCACCGCTAGCCTACCGTGCAGTGCTGAAATCGGTTTGAGGGTTGGAGAGAGAACTCAGTGGTTAGAAGCACTTACTGCTGCTCCAGAGGGTCTGAGTTCAGGTCCCAGCACCCACATCAGACAGCTCACAGCCACCTGTAACTCCAGCTCCAACAGATCTAATGTCCTCTTCTGGCCTTTGAGAACATACACACACACATGTATATATATGTATATGTATATGTATATGTATATGTATATGTATATGTATATGTATATACATATGTGTATATATGTATATGTGCATACATGTACATATGTATGTGTATATATGTATATACATACGAGTGTATATCTGTATGTATATATGTACATATATACATATACAACACATACACACAAATATATATATACATATATATGTATATGTATATATGTATTGAAATCATCTTCCATTTCCCAGTCCCTTCTGGTGTAGCTCTCTCTTCCACAGGAACTCAGAGTATCATGGTAACACCCTCATGCGTGGCACAGAGCAAAAGTGGAGGGATTCAGTTGCAAGAATATCTTTTTGTGTATTTGTTTTTGTTGCTTTGAGATAGTCTCCTACTGTAACCTGGGCTAGCCTGGAACTCACAGTGATGCTCCTGCCTCTGCCGCCTGAGTGCTAAGACCATAGGTTCACATCACTTTCTACCAATCATGTCAACTTTAATGGTAGAGTCGGGACGTTTTCCTGGCTGGAGGCTAAAGTGCTTTAAAACTCTCCATTTTATATTTAAAAATACTTAGAGACAGATTCCTCTCTGTTGGTGCCGTGTCGTGACAAGGCAGCAACTGTTCTTCCTGGCTACAAACTCCTTCCCATGATAACCAGCTACAGGATCAGGTGCCGGATGTCTCAGGTAGAACCTTGTATAGAAGAATCCCATGAGAACAAGGCCTGAGCAGAAAAACCACAAGGGCAAGCAAGGCGGGTGAGTGAGGTGAAGGCAGCAGGTCACGGTGCCGGGCACGGGGCAGGCAGCAGGTCACGGTGCTGGGCACCATTCCTCCTTGAGGAAGCCAGGAGGTCTGTGAGATTCAAGAAGCTGAAAAATGGATGGGGCTCAGTCAACTTCAAGATCCACAAGGCCATCCCACAGTTCAACATGAGCAGGGAAATGGCGTGGGATTTTCTCCTCAGTGGAGCCGCCTGCACCTGGGGCAAGAGCATTAGGGGAGTTCTGTGACGCAGCGACCTATGTAGATTCACTGGGTCTCCCAGCTATATTCTGTTAGCATTGGTGTCTTTGGCCTGCAATGTGTGCCCTGTGGGAATGAATTGATGACAGCCACGCTGCTCCAGGAGTACTTCACACAGCAGACAGAGGGAGCGCATGAGTGTGAACATGGCCTGACCGTTTGTCACCCAGCCTTCTCTCCTCACATCCACCACTGGCTGGTCCTCCCCCTCCTTGAACCCACTGGCCCAGTTTAATAAATTAGAAGCAATCCAAAAAGTCAATAACAAGCAGATTTTTTTTCCTTCCAAAAGACTTTGGGGAAAATAAAACCAGATTCCACAAATACACGATGGTGTTGGCATGGCAGTGTAACAAGACTTCTACTTAAGTCTTACTTTGTCCTTCCTCCTTAACCAGTCACTGTTAGAATGTTAGCAGACCTGTATGCCCACAAAACCTTTTGTCTGTTTTTTGTTGTTTTGAGTGACTTTAAAGGTTTGAAATGTCCCCCACAGGCTCATGATTTTAAACACTAATCCCCACTTGGTGGCGCTGTCTTGGGAGGTTGTAGAACTTTTTAAAGATAGGGCTTGGCTTATACCAATGGGTTGCCGTATTTCCTTGTAGGCCACCAGTCATGAACAAACTGCCTGGTGTTTTCGCTGACGCAGACAGGGATCTATTCAGCAGAGGGCTGTTCAGTTGAAACAAACCCTTCTTCCAAATTGTTTTAGTCTGGGATTTTGCCCAGTGATGAGAGAAAAAAAAAATTAATGCAGGAGGAATAGATGTATGACTACCGTGTGTGACTGTGACTGTCCTCCAAGCCAAACAACAAGCAATCTTGTGTAGTTCAGCTGATTATCACAGCAAGGCTTGCCAAATGTTACATCTCCTTATGGAAGGTCAGGGAGGGTCATGAGACCCTCACCTCAGTATCCAGTTGCTCCCAACAACCTGCTGTATGCAACTCTATCCTAAAATCACATGGTCTTTGGGAAGGGCTAGAGTACATAGACAGGGGAAGGGCAGGGAAGAGAGGCCTCCATCTATCTGACTATGGGAAAACCATCATCCTGCTGGGTAAAGAGTTTCTGGCCTCTTGGAGGAGGAACACACACACTCCTGTAACCCCTCCCCTATATTCTATAAGGAAGCCCAATAAATTCATTCATTCCCCCAGAGTGAAATTTAGTAGAATTATGCCTTAGTTTGTTGTTAGGACCCAAGGAAGAGGAAGAAGAGGAGGAAGAGGAAGAGAAGGAGGAGACATTGTTTATGTTTCCCCTAGGGAAGGAATTTTGGTAAAAGAGCATCCCCAACAAAATTTGAGACTGCACTTTATTCTGCTGTTATTTTATAAACCAGAGTGCCTTCTAAAGGCCTTGTGACTGTATTATTCTCTACCTGTGACAGCCGGAACAGGGCAGCACAGAACACATACACATATGCTACGTGACACAGGGCTCCATATCCTGAGGGGGAAAGAACATGAGTTGTGGGGGGAGCGTATTGCTTAGCTGTGAACAAGGGTAAATGCCTGGAGACTGCCACATGGTGAGTCCTGGGTTAGCCTCTTGAATCCTGGGTGCTGGAAGAGAAAATCTTAACTAAGAAAATGTCTCTATAAGATTGGCCCATTCACAAACCTGTGGGACATTTTCTTGATTAATGGTTGATGTAGGTGATCCCTGCCCACTGGGAGTCGGTGCCAACCCTGGACAGGTGGTCCTAAGATATAAAAAGAAAGCAGGCTGAGCAAGCCAGGGGAAGCAAGCCGGTAAGCAGCATTCTTCCATTATCTCTGCTTCAGTGCCTGGCCTGACTTCCCTCAGTGATGGACTGTGACCTGGAAGTATAAGGCAAAATAAACCCTTTCCTCCCCATGTTACTTTGGATCATGGCTTTCATCACGGCAATAGAAACTGTAACTCAGGGGCTGGAGAGATGGCTCAGTGGTTAAGAGCACTGACCAGAAGTCCTGAGTTCAATTCCCAGCAACCACATGGTGGCTCACAACCATCTGTAATGGGGATCTGATGCCCCCTTCTGGTGTGTCTGGAGACAGCAACAGTATACTCATAAACAGGAAATAAGTAAATAAATAAATCTTTAAAAAACAAACAAACAAACAAAGGGAGGAAGGAAGGAAGGAAGGAAGGAAGGAAGGAAGGAAGGAAAAGAAAGGAAGGAAGGAAGGAAGGAAGGAAGGAAGGAAGGAAGGAAGGAAGAAGCTGTAATTCAGTCAGATGGGAAGACAGGATTCCAGTCCCACCTGAGGCTGAAGCTGTGGCCAGGTACCATGTGTCACTGGCCTGAAGTTTACACCTGCGAGGAACTTCACACCTGAGTTCTACCCTCCTCCTGCTCCAGGCTCTGCCAAGTGGGAGTTGACATTCTAGGACATTCCCTCCCCACAAGGTCTCTGATGGGCCCCAGTAAGACCTGTCATTTCAACACAGCCATCAGTGCTCCTGGGGAGATGGCATGGTGGGTAGAGCAGTTGCTATCCAAGTGCAAAGACCTGTATTTGGATCGATAGAACCCACCTGAAGCCACAGTCGCTTCTAAGATGAGATGGGAGGCCAGAACAAAATCCCCAGAAACTGCCTGGTGCATGCAGCAGCAAGTGAGAGAAGTCTCCTCAGAGATAGTGGATGGAGAGACTCAGACACACAAGGTTGTGATTTCCACATATGAACTATTACACACATACAGAGAGAGAGAAAGAGAGAGAGAGAGAGAGAGAGAGAGAGAGAGAGAGAGAGAGAGAGA
>NW_021604663.1:3004122-3034764 GCF_004785775.1 Grammomys surdaster | reverse complement strand
AGAGAGAGAGAGAGAGAGAGAGAGAGAGAGAGAGAGAGAGAGAGAGAGAATAAATAAAGCAAATAAAGCAAATGCCCACTAATCTAGTAAGGACTCACACCACATCCCCTTTCAGCCTTAAGGTTCTTGGCCGGTTTGTGCTGCCCTTGGTGATAACTTCCTGCTTTAACCAGATTGGTTTATCACGGTAAATGCCTTAGGAAAAGGCAGCTGCGTGTCAGCCTTTGTTCCCCAACCTCCAAGACCATGCAATGAGAAATAATCTTATCAGCCCTCACCTCCTGGAAATAGATTACAGGCTGCCCGGTTAGCACAGTGGTTAAAATATAATCTACAAGGGGACACTTTCTAAATCAGCCCATAGGACTCCTTTGCCATATGGTGAGGTAGCATTTCCTTAACTAGGTTATTCTTGAAGTCTACTCATCTCTGAAAAAAAACCTAGTCTTCCCTGCTCACTTCCCCCAATAGGCTTGTTGTGTGGTTAAGAATAACCCTGACAGGGGAGAAGAAAGCCAGCCATAGAAGCCTCAGGAGCTGAGGTTGAGCTAGGAAGCAGGCACTTCTGGCTCCCAGGACCAGATTCACCATGGAGACAGCAGAGACAAGCCATCTCTCTTTCATTGCTCCTCAAGCTCATTAAGACAAAAACAAATCTTATGTCACAGTATGTGGGGGACACAGACAAGAAGAAGCACAAAAGAAAACTGAGAACATGGCAAGCCTGGTGCCTAGCTCATGATGTCATGGCTTCCTGCCTGTGATCATGAAGATAGCATGAAATAGTCTTCTCTGGGATGTGGGACAATGGGTACCAGGGGCCTCTTAGTACTGTAGTTATAAAATCCAATGTGTTCACAATTAATTTAAAGCAAAACTGTGTATGTATTTGAATACGTGTGTGAATATTTTAGGAGCACCTAGGAGTGGCAGATGCTTGTATCTAACTAAAGAAAATTAGAAAATGTGGTGATTACAAAGCTGAGGGGGGGGCATGTAAGTTATAGAATTTCCCACTCAACTGATTGCTGTGGGCTCAGGATGAGAAGAGGACCCCCCTGCTACCTCCCCATTCCCCTGGCTAGAGGACAGAGGACCATTAAGGACTGGTCTTTGTGACCTGAGCAGCAGAGTCTACTCCCACACCCAGAATTGAGTGCCTGGGAAGATCCTGGGCTGTTTCCACCCCGTGGGTCATTAAGGCACCCATCTGTCTCCACACCTAGCTAAGACACAGTGAAATCCACTTCCATATTGCCTCTGGACCTTAGATTATGACCGTTCTTCCTCTCGCTCCAGCCCTGCCAGGCCCCACACTCCCCAGTACACACCGGTGTCTGAGTGTGAAGATGAAGGAGTACCGGGAACCCATGTCAACAAGCACCACTACGAGAATTTCTCTCTTCAGTGTGTGTTTCTTCAATGGGCACAGTATTCATCAGGGTGCTGAGTGTGGGGTGTCAGGGGTGTGTCAGACATGATTCCAGCCCTGGGGAAGGGAGGTTTTCTCTAAAGAAAGAGATCCACATGGAGGATAAGAATACACCAGGAGGCTGAGAGAGGAGGCGATGCATGTGCCGAGCATATGGAATGTGGTTGCCCTGTTCTAGGCAATGGAGGGATTCAGGTTGGCGTAAAGGGCTGGTCCCACTACCAGGCTGCCTGTACCGTATCAAGGTCAGGCTTGAACAAAAAATGCAATAGTTGGATCAAAGGCCTTCAAAATCCAAGGCTAGCCTGGCTGCCAGATAGGATGGTGTCGTGAATATTCAGAATATTCAAAGCCTTTCATTCAGCCTTTTTGATACTGTGGAGGCTAGACTACTCTGTCACTTTTCAGGGAGTGACTCCATGGGACATAAATACAGCTCGCTGAGTCCAGCTAAATCAATATCAACTCAGTTTCCCTTTGGCTGCACCCTGAAACCTTCTACACCTCTCCCAAGATCACCCAATACAAAGGCAGGGATAAAAAAAATTGTAGCAAACTGGAGCTAAAAATTTTCAAACTTTTACATACTTACAAAAGTATATAATCAAATAAACTCTGGAAGCCGGAAAGGGTCCTGTGGAAGCCACCTACTGCTGTGCAATAGGTCACCCAAAACACACTGTTCTAATGGCAGTTTTCAACCTTTGGGTAGTGATCCCTTTGGAGTGGGGGTCACATATCAGATATCCTGCATACCAGATATTTGCACTGCAATTCATAACAGTAGCAAAGTTGTAGCTATGATGTTGCAAGAGAATACTTTTAAGGTTGGGGGGTGACGACATGTGTTAGAGGTTGGCAGTGTTGGGAAGGTTGCGAACCACTAGCGTAGAATAAGAATGTTCCTTTATTATCTCTCAGTCATAACAGCTGAGGCTCCACCAGGCAGTTCTGTTATTTGAAGTCTCATGTGGTTTGGGGTCAGATGGTGGCGACATAGCTTCCTTGCTCATCTGACCGATGTTGATCCCGCTGTCCCTGGGGCTTCAGCAGAGGACGGTCCGCAAGGGCAGACCTGGTTAAACACAGTGGGGCACAAAGCAAAAGTAAAGACAAAGCAGAAAGATGTGAAAGTGGGAGAGGGAGGGACTTGGTGGTGGGGGAACTCATGGGCATAGTGGAGGTAAGAGGAACAGGTGTGACCAGGATGTACTATACACATACATGAAATTGGGAAAGAATAAGTTAATTTTCTTAAAGGCCCCCTTAAAACTCCTCCTTTGCCTCCACCTGCTACAGCTCAAATCTTTGGAATTCTTGGCCTTCCTGGCTTTAAGCACTTTGAAGGTCAAGCCGATAGACTCTTACTCCCAACAGAGGAGTCAGGGGTATAAAAGTTCTGCAAGGCCACAGTCGTTATATAGGTAAAATGACATAGATATGTATTTTATTAGTGGCTAACTTAAGCATTCCATTATCTTGAAAATAGCCGCCATAGCCTGGTGTCATGGAGCACGCCTTAAATCCCAGCACTCAGGAGGCAGAGGAAGGTGCATCTCTGTGAGTTCAAAGCCAGCGTGGTCTGTATCATGAGCTCCAGGCTAGCTAGGCTATACAGTGATACCTTGTCTCAAAAATAAATTGTGTGTGTGCGATGGCTACTAGGTGTGGTAGACTTGTGGCTCTCTGCCAGCAAAAGCCATACTGAAGGCTGCATCCTGCAAACCTGTTTTCCAGGTTACACACACCGGCTGTGCTGTCATGCTTTACCCACCAGGGTTTTCTCGGTACTGTTATTTTCTGCCAATTTGGAGATCAAAGCATGGAAACTCACCCATAACCATGCCAGTGGAAACCAGCCGAGCCACGATCTAACCCCAAAACCCAGGTTTCAAGGGATTCCCTTTAACCATCACATCACTCTACTGGGCGGGAGCAGTGATAACACTGGCCCTTGTGCTGTACGTGATTTGGTTTAATCGTCATCCTGAAACTATGAGAGAAATACTAACCGTATGATTCACAAGTACCGACTGAGAGAGATGAGCCTCTAATAGAGTCAGTAACTTGTCCCAGGTCGCACAGCCAGCGAAACCAGCTAGAGCGAGGATTGTTAACATCAAAGTCATGCATGCCTTTCACTCTCGTGTCTTGCTGCTACAGACCACTCCAGCCACGTCACTACCACAACCATCTGTGGCAGGACTCGGACAAGTTTATCAAGTACCGACACTGTTCACAGAACCCTTGGAAGCCCATGTCCACGGCCTGCTATTCTCACTGTGGACCACCAGGGGGCGCGTGGCCTACTCTAGGCTGCAGATGACCGAACTTGTCTGGGCGTGTGTGCCTTTGAGTGTTTTGCTCTCAACTTGCAAAGGTTTTTCTTTTTGTTTGTTTGTTTGGTTAGATTTGGTTTGAGGTTGTGGTTGTTCTTGTTGTTTCTGGTGTTAACAGGAATATCATCAAACGGGAGCTAAATTCTAGGAGGAGTCGTACTAATACTATTTCCATCCTATGTCCCTAAATCTACACAGAGCTTGTAGGTGCGCCTGTTAAAATGAATGAAGCGCTCCTCTTTGGGTTCGTTTGTTATCTATCATGTATGCCTTCAGGAAAGTCCATTTCATAGTCACCTCACCCAACATCTCTTGTTGGGTCTCCCTCTGAGGAAACTTGTTCCTTCCGCAAAGTGGGAAAAATCACGAGGGAAAAAGTTTAGGCCACACAAGGTGGAAAGGTTGCCTCGCCCAAGGGCTTGGCTTTGCAGATCATCATCCCGAAACCATGTCCTCTGAGGGATCCCAGGGCCTGAAGGTAATTCCTCTGACTCACTCTGAATTAAATCCAACCCAGAGAGGGGCTGGCTGAGCTGGAAAAACCTATTGCTACATCAAAGGACAACTTTTCCCCCCTTCCTTTCAGGTCATTTACAAACGTTATCCTCAGCCACCCATGGTTTGGAAGTGTTACACTTTCTGGAACACCACTGAGAGATTTTTAAAATGATGGCATATAACCACAGTGGCAGGCAGAGGGCAGCAATCACACATTTATTTTTTCTGCAGCCCAGGCTATTGGAAACTCCAGGTTACAAACTGGCTGCATTTGCCTACAGAGTTCATGAAGTCATCAAAATGGATGGAACTAGAAAATTTCATCCTGAGTGAGGTAACCCAGACCCAAAAGGACAACCATGGTATGTACTCACTGATAAGTGGATATTAACCCAAAAGCTCAGAATACCCACGATACAACTCACAGACCACATGAAGCTCAAGAAGAAGGAAGGCCCAAGTGTGGATGTTTCAATCCCACCTAGAAGGGGGAACAAAATAATCACGAGAGGCAGAGGGAAGGAGGGACTTGGGTGGGAGAGGGGAAGGACAGGAAAAGGGGGGGGCAGGACCAGGTATGGGAACAGGCCCGAGAGAAGTCCAGAGGGCCAGGAGAACAAATCAGTAGCAGTACAGGGTGGGGAATGAGGGGGGACCACTAGAAAGTCCCAGATGCCAGGGATTCAAGAGGCTCCCAGGACCCAATGGGGATGACATTAGCCAAAATACCCAACAGCGGGGAGATAGAACCTGGAGAGACCACCTCCAGTAAATAGGCATGGCTCCCAATGGAGAGATGGGGCCACCAACCCATCTCAAATTTTTTAACCCAGGATTGTCCCTGTCTAAATTAAATGCAGGGACAAAAATGGAGCAGAGGCTGAAGGAAAGGCATCCAGAGACTGATCCACTTTAGGCCATCTGCAAACACCAAACCCCAACACTTTTGCTGATGCCAATATGTGCTTGCAGACAGGAGCCTGGTATGGCTGTCCTCTAAGAGGCTCTGCCACCACCTAAGACAGATGCAGTCAAGCACTGGACTGAGCCTGGGGACCCCAGTGGAAGAGTTAGGGAAAGGGCTGAAGAAGCTGAAGGGGATTGCAACCTCATAAGAACAGTATCAATTATCTGGACCCCTCAGAGTGCCCAGGGACTAAACAACCAACCAAAGAGTATATATGGACCAGTCCATGGCTCCTGTTACATATGTAGCAGAGGACTGCTTTACCTGGCATCATTGAGAAGGGAGGCGCTTGGTCCTGTGAAGGTTTGATGCCCCAGAGAAGGGGGCTGCTAGAGGGCTCTGGCAAGGGTGGGTAGGTGGGTGGGGAAGCACCCTCTTAGAGGCAAAGGGGGAGGGGAGATAGGTGGGGGGGGTTGTAATGGGGAGACTAGGAAGGGGGATAACATTTGAAATATAAACAAATAAAATGATTAATAAATTTTTTTAAAAAGAATTTACTATAAAAAAATTGGCTACATTAATCATGCCTCAATGATTTTCAAGCAGCAGATAGGTTCATGTCCTTCTAAAACTTCAAAACCTGGCTTAATACTGGCTGAGAAACCAGTCCAAAGGCCGAGGATGAGCACTGGTGCAAGCACGTGACCAGTTCTCCTGGTTTTTATGCTTCTGCTGGTGAGAGCGAAGCTGCTGGCCACTGCTGCAGCTGCCTGCATTCCTGCAGTATCTGGGCTTTACAGGCAGATGGTCCTTCTTCCTTCCTTTCCCTCCTTCCCACAGTTCTCCCCGGGTCAGCCAGTGTCCCTACCCTCCAGGGCAAGTAGGAGCAGAACAGTCACCACTGTACTACGGGCTTGGGCTGTTCTCTTCCCTAGGTGCTGAGTGAGGTCATCCCAACAGAAGCCGGGAGCTGGACCCCAGCAGGTGACTCCTACAGTCGGCCAGAAATGAGAGTCTGTCTGTCGATGAGAAAGCTTGGTACTCCAAATCCTTGGCTAGGAGAAGATTTGGAGAAGAACTTCGTGTTTGGGTCCTTTGGGATTAGGTCTAGTTCTGAGATAAAGGCTGGGTTAAGAAGAGAGGAAAAAAATCAAAACAAGAACATGAGGAAGCCCGTATAATGGGCCATGTTGCCTCAGCGTACCCAGTCTTCGCTGTAAGCTTCCACTTGCAGCTTCTGCTTCAGGCTGTGGATACGTTCTTAGAAAGCGTCCCAAATCAATTTGTGTCATGGAATATGATGTCAAAGGCTACAGATACTGTTCGACCTAGCTTTAGCTGTCATCTTGACAGAGCGTCACCTGAGAAGAGTCTCATTTGAGGAGTTGCCCCAACGGGTATGTGTGTGTGTATGTAGGGGGGGTGCCTTGATTGTTCATTGATATGGGGGACCCAGCCCACTGTGGGTAGCACCATTTGTTGGGCAAATGGTCCCATGAGCAAACCACCAAGCAGCATCCTCCAAAACTCCCGCTGTATTTTCTTGGCTGTGAGTTCTTTGGTTAGAGGCAAAATAGCAAGGAGGGAGTCTCCCAGTTCCTGCTTGAACTCTTGCCCCAACTTCCTTCAGAGATGAACTATGACCCAGAAGTGTAATGACCCGGAAGTGTAATGACCCAGAAGTGTAATGACATGGAAGTGTAATGACCCGGAAGTGTAAGCCAAATAAAACCCCTCCTTCCCTAAGTCGCTTTTGACCCAAGTGTTTTATTACAGCAACAGAACAAAACCAAAGCAGAAAGCTAGCCGTAAACATGAACGTTGGTCAGCTCTATCTGAAGCAGGTTGTACAGAACCATGGGTGAGAGACAGGAGAGTTCACTCAGAGGAAAAGCATTTTTGTGAATGAGTGCCTAATACAGAGCTAGCAAACCTTTGGAGATAGAGGTAGTGACCTTAATGTTTCTTTTTTTTTTTTTAAGATTTATTTATTTATTATATATGAATACACTGTAGCTGTCTTCAGACACACCAGAAGAGGGCATCAGATCTCATTACAGATGGTTGTAAGCTACCATGTGGTTGCTGGGATTTGAACTCAGGACCTCTGGCCGTGCAGTCAGTGCTCTTAACCACTGAGCCATCTCTCCAGCCCCGACCTTAATGTTTCGAGTCATAGATTTTGTTTGCTTCCTCTAGAGTATGGCCAACCAGCTGGCTATTTAAGCTAAGTAGGGGAAGGACTCCCTATTTATTACCCCCTTAAACCTCTCTTTTCCTATTTAAAGAAATAATAAAAAAGGAAAACTTTACTGTTAAGATTCACTTCACGCTTTCTCTTCCCTATTCTTTAAGCTTCAGTAATTAATAAAAGTATGGTAAAAAAAAATCAATACTTTCACTGGTATGCTTAATAACTACAAATATTCTAAATTTTAAGGATTTTAATTTTTAAATTATATGTGTGTGACTATGCATGCTAAAAGAGGTGCCTGAGGCGAGAAGAGGGTGTTGGATCCCCTGGAGCTGGAGTTGTAAGTGGCTGTGAGCCTCCTGTACACGGATATCAGGAACCAAACGTGGGTCCTCTGCAAGAGCAGCATATGCTCTTAACTGCCGAGCCATCTGTCCAGCCCCATGTTCTAATTTTTAAAACTTGGATAATCTGACCCATATAACATGTGTGGGTATACTCGTAAAATTATTTTCTCTTCCATATAAGTGAGGAGTATTCTATTTTGTACTGTATGTTGTTGCATCTCATTGATAATAATTTTTAAAAGTCATTTTGAAAAGATAAATATCTTATATGTATTTAATCATATAACATAATGACTACTACAGGTGGATAGCTTAGCACCATCTCCCATAGTTGCCCATTTTACTTACCTGTGGCAAGAACAGTCAGAATCTACTCATGAAGCCAGACTCCCATATAATCCCTTGATAATCTGCCATTCTACTGCAGGACAGTAGGTCCTCCTACCTGCCCAAGATGCATTTTAACTGAAGACCTGCGAAATAGCAAGCAAAGGTAAAAACAACAGTGAAATCTGGTCAAGCAACAAGTTTCTCTTATCAGTAGACATTCTAGTCTACTGTTGAGAGAATTTCATCCCTGAGGGAAAGGGACTAGACAGTATCTATCCTTCTGCAACCCTTTCCTGACATTTCAAAGATCTCAAGGACAAACCAAACTTTGTTTCCTCTAAGTTGTTCTAGGGAACCAATGAGTTTAATAAGCTTTCTCATGGTGCATGGATAAGGGCGTCACTGACAGGAACATAGAGGACGCCGGCAGCCATACTGGAAAGTCTGTACCCATCAAGGATGATGGCTTCCACACAGCTGTTCAGATGAATCCCCTGTCCCTGGTCTTCCCAACCTGCATACTTTAGACCTTCCCCCTCCCAAAGACCCTGAGGCTACATGCAATTAGTGTAGAACTGCAAAAAAACTGGTTGGGAGGGGCAGCTGGATATTCAGGTAAGAGTTCCATGACTCTTCCTATCCCCTCCTTCTGTGAGGGGACATAAACTGTCAGCCAGCCCAGCTGGACTGATATTCCACAGACAGGAGCAGTTAAATTCCTTAAAATGGCGGCTATTTGGTTTGGAGGATAATCCATACAACATCTGTTGTGCACTGAAATATGGGAAGGCCTGATCAGAAGTGCCCTTTGGTCCAGATCACTGGTGTGTTGTTACTGTCTTTCTTACCAAAATGGAGAACAAGCATACCTCATCTGGTGTAGCTGAGTGGAAATTCATTGCAGCCATTACAGTCCACTCAAAGACGGTGACCACCCGCTGCAGCAGCTGCAGTCCTTCCAGCCAGGCTGTTTCCCACTTCACCTTCCAGATGGCAGCTCTTCAATGTCTGCTGTCGGCTCTCAGGTCCTAAATCGTACCTCAGAACAAGCAAGGCTCAGAGCTTCAGGTCTTCCCCTGTCCTTCATCAGTGAAGGTGAAAACACAAGATTCTGGAGAAGGTTCTGTACTCTGGATTGGTCCAGGAGACCAAGGAGGCCACTTGACCAGAGCACCCTGTTAGTGTTAACTACACAGATTTGTTCATTTTCTGTTACTAGTTCGGCTCTCCTAGTTAAAAACCACCCTGACGTCAGCTTCCCACCCTCACCTATGAGACAAACCACAGAGTCTATTAAACTATATTCATTTAAGAGATACTAACCATATGGGGGGAAGTACTAAGCAACTTACCAGCATTCTCCCAATCTAGGATTCCACGCAGCCCTGGATGGTCTCAAACTTGGTGCTCTTCTGTCTTGACCCTTCTGAGTGGGATTTCTGGCATGCACAACCACAGCTTGCTTGGCTACACAGTTTTAATTTCTCTCTGACTCGGTTGTTAAGGAGCATGCTGGTTTAATTTTTAGGCATCTGGGAATTTTTCTGCTTTCTTTCTGCTGTTGATTTCTTACCCCATTCTTTGGTCATTAGAAAAGATGCTGGGAATGGTTCTGAACTCCTCATTTTTGTCAAGAATTATTTTGTAAGCTACCATGTTAGTCTATCCTGGGGAAACTGTCCTGGACATTTGAGAATCAGGTATGCGTTTTAGTGTCAAGTGAAATATTCATTTAATACATGTCCAATAGGGCTGTCCAATACTACTTTCTTATTGATTTCCTGTCTAGATCAGCGGTTCTCAACTGGTGGATCACAGCAACCACTTTGGAGGTGAAATGACCCTTTCACAGGGGTCACATATCAGATATCCTGCATATCAGATGTCTACACTACGACTCATAGCAGTAATGAAATTACAGTTATGAAGTAGCAGTCATTTTATGGTTGAGGTTCATCACAAGAGGAACTGTTTTAAAGGCGTGCCACATTAAGAAGGTTGAGACCCACTGCTCCAGGCGATGTAACTCTGTAGAGAGGGGTGGGTTAAAATTTTCTACTGTTGTTGTTTTATTGCCTGTTCCTCCCTTCAAACCAGTTGGTATTTGTTTCTGTATTTAGGGGTTTTACCATTAGGTGCATATTTGTTGTGTCTTTGATAACTTACACTTTAATTATAGGATGAACTTTGTCAGTTTTTTCTTTGTTATATGTACACATGCACACAAAAATTTTATATAATTTATAGATAGAAACGTCAACTCAGTAAGATGTATATATATGTAAATATACACACACGCATTTTGACATTTTGTCTCATAAAAATCTGACATTTTTTACATAACCACAACAGCATCTCAATGTGCTTCCCCCCCCTTCAATGTGCTTTTTTTGTTGTTTTTTGTTTTTTGTTTGTTTGTTTTTCTGGACAGGGTTTCTCTGTGTAGTCCTAGCTGTCCTGGAACTCACTCTGTAGACCAGGCTAGCCTCGAACTCTCGAACTCAGAAATCCGCCTGCCTCTGCCTCCCAAGTGCTGGGATTAAAGGCGTGCGCCACCACCGCCCGGCTCAATGTGCTTTTTAAAAGTTAAAAATAAATCAGGGCTGAGGCTGGAGAGACAGCTCAACAATTAATAGAACTTATTGCTCCTAAAGAGAATCTGGGTTCAGTTCCTGGCATCTACATGGCAGCCCGCAACTCCAGCTTCAGGAGATTCAATGCCTTTTTTAAAAAATTAATTTATTTATTTATTTATGTAGGTGAGTCCACTGTCTCTCTCTTCAGACACATAAGAAGAAGGCATTGGATCCCATTACAGATGGTTGTGAGCCACCATGTGGTTGCTGGGAATTGAACTCAGTACCTCTGGAAGAGCAGTCAGTGCTCTTAACTGCTGAGGCATCTCTCCAGCCCCGATTCAATGCCTTTTAATGGCATCTGTGGACATCAGACATGCACATTGTGCACACATGTGTATGCAGTCCAAGTACTTATATACATAAAAATAAATATATTAAATACAATAACAATAATAGCAATATCATCATCATGATTACTGGCCAGAGACACAGCTGAGTGGTTAAGAGCATGAACTTGTCTTCCAGGGGGTACAAGCTTCATTCCCAGCACTCACATTGGAGGCTCATATCTACCTGTTACTTCAGCCCAGATGATCTGATGATCTTCTAGCCTTCGAAGGCACCTGATCACACACACATACACACCACATACAATTTAAAAATAAAACAAATCTTTAAAAAGAAATCTTACTATCACGTAGTATCTTAGCTGTAGATTAATACCCATGACTGTAATATCATGAACTATCCTGGCTATATGTTTATATCCATGACTGTAATGTCACATAGTATCCTAGCTATATATTAACGTCCATGACTGACCTCAGAATGCCTGTTATACTTGTCGCTACTGCTAATTTAGCCAGGATCCAGTCAGTGATTGACATTATATTTGATTATTGGGACTCAATTCTTTTCTCATCTGGAATCATCCTATACAACACATTTTTTTTCCTCATTGTTATTTGCATTTTATTTTCCCTGTCATCAGAGTTATTATCTGCTAGGTTTCTCCTCGATAGTGTGCTACAAACTTTCATGCTCTGATCTGCCTTTTAACAATGTTCTCAGGGGAAAAAAAAAAGTGTTCTACCCCTCCCAGTCGCTAAGCTCTACCCTCTCAAAGTCGCCAGCTTAAAGACTAAATGGAAGCAAGCCTAGGGGTAGGCCACCCATGGAGGACGAGATCATGTGACTGCTACAGCTTCACTACTCTCTTCAGGTTTTTGGCAGGAGGCCAGCAGGAGCGTCTCTCTGCAAAGCCTCAGTGGCAAGTCAGTTCCTTTTGACTCCTCAACTCGAAAGGAAACAGCAGGCGCCACCAGCTGCGTGGCTGCCAGACACCTGCATTTTCACACAAGCTGTCGAACGCCCACAGCATTCGCTGAACACGGCGCGACTAGCAGGGTTTCAGAGAAAGGCAGAAAGAGGCTGAGAGAGCTGAAGGGACTAGAGGGGCTGCCCCACCTAGGGCGGGGTTACACTCCTCTAACCTAGGTCATCCTGAAAGAGCGCGGACTGACATGCGCTTGCTCATCTCACCTCACCTAGGAGTTACAGCAGAGTTCTGACTATTTGCCTTCATGACCCAGTGTCTAAGTGGGGTTTGTGGCCCATCGATACAGTCCAGCGTGTGAGAAAGTGTGGTGTCACGTGTCATCAGCCTGGGAAATGACCATGATTCAAAAAACAGTTTCTACTGAATGAGTAGCAATCTCACATCACCGTAAAGCTGCAAAACTGAAAGTAGATCGCTTGTGGTCAGGAAGTGCGGGAATGCCCGTATTTCCCCCAGCTTCTTACAGCATAGCCTGCCCCGACTGTTTCCTAAGCAAGAGTGCTCAGCAGATCACTCAGTAGCCAAGCCTTTATCTTGTGATCCTTAACAAACTGAATGATCGACACTTAGGGGAAATTCTGTCCTGTCATCTACAGGGCCTCCAACTAAGAGTAAAGAAGCTTTGGGCTGGGGCGATGGCTCAGCAGTGCTGGCTTCACAAGCAAGAGAGCCAGAGTTCAAATCTCAAGCCTATGTAAATGACAGGTGAGGCATGGTGAATCACTTCCAACTCCAGTCTCAGAAGCCAGACAGGAGATTCCTGGCGCAAGCTGGCTGGCCAGACTAGCCTACACAGGAAACTCTGGGTCTGAGTGAGAGACCTCGTGTGGTGGTTTGTATATACTTGGACCAGGGAGTGGCACGTGTGGGAGGTGTGGCCTTGTTGGCGGAGGTGTGTTACTGTGGGTGTGGCTTTAATACCCTAGTCCTAGCTGCCTGGAAATGAGTCTTCCACTAGCCCCCTACAGATGAAGATGTAGAACTCTCAGCTCCTCCTGCACCATGCCTGCCTGGATGCTGCCATGCTCCCATCTTGATGATAATGGACTGAACCTCTGAACCTATAAGCCAGCCCCAATTAAATGTTGTCCTTTATAAGACTTGCCATGGTCATGGTGTCTGTTCGAAGCAGTAAAACCCTAAGACACCTTGATCAAAAAACAAGCCGTTGAGGAAGATTTCCATCATCACCCTTGAGCCTCCACACATCCAATGTTTACATATACACGTGTTCCCACCCACACACAACACAGTCACACATGCACAGATGAATGCTGTGTTAAAATATAAAGCATAGCCGGGCGGTGGGCGCACGCCTTTAATCCCAGCACTTGGGAGGCAGAGGCAGGCGGATTTCTGAGTTCGAGGCCAGCCTGGTCTACAGAGTGAGTTCCAGGACAGCCAGGGCTATACAGAGAAACCCTGTCTAGAAAAAACAATGATATATATATATATATCATAGAGAAGCCTCCATGGTAGACTGTCTGAAGGCGGTACCTGAAGGGGCAGTCACTTCTTCCCTGGGACATCGCCCATTGAGGGTAGCTCTTTTCATTGATCCAGTTGCGTAAGGAATGAATTGATTATGTTGAAATGAGTGAGTATGGGAACCTCCAATGTTCTTTTCAAAGAACATTAATTAACCTTGAGAACTACTTAGTCTTTAATTTTTTTTTTCATTAAGAGCCAGCAATGGCTAAAAGGCACGTTAGTTAATTTTTCATCTCTGACAAAATAGGTGAGAAAAAAAAATCAAGTTGATGGATTTGTTCTGACCTGAGGTTCAGAGTGTTGGGTCCGTGGCCTGCTGGCTCCACTGAGCTCAGTCTGAGGGGAGGGAAGGAAGGGCAGCACAGAGGAGAAGCAAGGATAGATCAAAGGTGTTCATCTCCAGGCAGTAGAGAAGGAGATGGGGGCTTGGGGGGAGGAGAAACAGAGAGAGAGAGAGAGAAAGAGAGAGAGAGAGAGAGAGAGAGAGAGAGACAGAGACAGAGACAGAGACACAGAGAAAGACAGACAGACAGAGACTGACAGAGACTGACAGAGACTGACTGACTCATTAGTCGAGAAGCAGAGAAACGGTGATAAAGAGGCTGGGACCATGAGTATCTTTTAGGGGTACATCCCTAGTGGCCTATGTCTTTCAGACAGACTTCTGGTTTCTACAGCCCCCCCCCAATAGTCTGTTCAATTACGAATTTGCCAATGGATTAATCCATTGATTAGTTGGGCATCAAATTGATCCACTAACTTCAAGTCATCTCTGAATACAGCCTTGGGTAATCAAGTCTTAACTGCATGAGCCCTTTGGGGAGAACACTATAGTCAAGTCATAAAATAAAGATTAACATGAAAAGCAATACAAGACTAATGTGCTTTCGCTTATTCACACAACAAAAACACGTATGTATAATACCTGGGTCTGGGATGCAATTTAAACAGTGACAATCAGGAATGACCATGGTAAGTGGGGAGCACCAACAAGGACCACTGTACTTCCATGGAATAAAATCCACAGTGCAGAAATACAGCTGGAAAATAGCCAAATTCAGCATGGAGCCATTATTGGGAGTCTTTGGGAGTTGCTTTCAGATTGAAGTCTGAAGGAAGACTGAGCTAGAGATGATGGATTGGGGGCATGCAGACAGAATCATCTTCTCTGTAGACCGAACAGCACCAGCAAGGACCCAGAACACAGTGACAGTTGTGCCAAAGGAAGGTAGGCACACAGATGACTGTTAACACAACCATCGTCCAAAGTAAAGAGGGGAAATTTGAATGACCAAGATCCAATCATGCAGGTCTTGACCAAACACCAGGGCACTGTGTATTAGATTTGCATATGAGCAGGTAGGCTGTTTACATATGGGCGAGCTCTTGCATATGGGCGAGCAAGAGGCCATTGAGATGATAGAGCACGGGTGAGCAGAGCATGAAGTATTGTCATCGCTACCTTGGAAGGAGGTGGCTTGGGGCTACTGAGGTGGAATGGAGCTGGGGAGGTGGCAGGCCAGGTGTCGGGAGAGGTGCACTCTGATTGTATAAAGAGTGGTGATGCCTCAGTACACAGGAAGGGCAACAGGTAGGGGCATCGAAGATGATGCAGGTCGATGTATCTTGCTGATGTAATCCTAGCAGAAGTGTTGTAGTTAGTGTTTCTATTGCTCTGATGAAATACCATAACCAAATGCAAGCTGGGGAGGAAAAGGCTTATTTGATGTTACAGATTAAAATTGTAGTACAATGTCCAGAAAAATAAGGGCAGAAACTCAAGGCAGGAACTGATGCAGAGGCCATGGAGGAGTGCTGCTCACCGGTTTGCTCCCGATGGCTTGCCCATCCAGCTTTCTTCTGTGACTCAGGATCACCTGCCAATGGTTGACACCACCCATGGTGGGCCTACCCCTGTTAATTAAGATAATGTTCCAAAAACTCACCTATAGGCCAAGGCATTTTCTCAATTGAGAGTCCCTCTTCCCAAATGACTCTAGCTGGTATCGAGTTGACCTAAAACTAGCTAGCACGAGAAGCATGGGAGACATTGGAGACAAGTGTCTTGAAGCCATAAGAGTGGATAAGCGTGTCCATGTTTGCAGGGAGATTTTTTTTTTTTTTGGTGAGATATCATTAAAGGAAGATAGAGTGAGGAAGAGAGGGCATTAGTATAGTATTATGTCACAGGGTATAAGTACAGTGTGATGTCACAGGATGTTAGTGTGGTATGATGTCACAACTCAAATGATGAGCAGGCTTTCTTGCCCTCCATTGTAAACAAATGTCTGGCCACACAAATGTCAACACTCAGAAAACTAACTTTCTTTTTTTTGGGGGGGGGGGAATTATGCCGAGTGGTTTCTTGCCACGCTACACTACATCTACCAACTGTGGATAGAAAAACTTAAATTAACCTTGGCCTAGGAACTTAAAATACCTTTAACAAAGCAAATCACTGAAATAATTACATTGGTGACCAAGCCCCTGTGTTCAACATGGAAGCTAAAAGCACTAATGGCCTTGTAGAAAGAACTTTCATCTCGCAAGTCCGATTACTGCAGTGAGCCCACACAAGGGCAGTGGTAGCATCAGGGCCCTTCACCTGGAAAGGCAGGAAGAGGGAGGGGGAGGCTCAGTGTTGGTGGAGACAGGCTAGGAATCCAGGTCCCAGATGCCCTGGATGAGTGGACACAGAAAACAAACAAACAAACAACAAGCCCGGGAAGGCTCCCCATTCAGCTACAACCCAGGCTAGCTGAGGACAGGAGAATGAGGGAAGGTCTGTGGAAAGCATGGGCCCCTCCCTCTCCCAGCATGCCTCAGTCTCCCAGACAGTGCAAGGGTTCCCTCTGTTTCCCAGGTAGCAGACCGGTAGTTTCATTTGTGAAGAAAAGGAATCTAAAGACAGCTGGTATTACCACAGGAGAAGACGGAGCGTCTCAGGGGCATCTTGGGTGAGCAGAGGGCAAGCCTAGAAGGTACTTTCCACCTAGATGGCACCAATCCAGTGGCTGTCAGGCCAGTCACATGACCAGAAGCAAGCTGGTGCTTAGGGCTAAGGCCGACGCTGTGTCTCAAGTCTACTAACAAGGATTCTAGGCACTCGTCTTAGAAATGCTGTGGAAAGAGTCTTGCTTAAACGGAACCAGCTCTGTAGCTTTATAAGCTACTCTTGAACAGAAGTAAACAAACTACATGATGGTCCTAAGAACGATGGTTAGGTGGGGAGCCTCGCTACTTACCTCAGCTTGCTTGCTTGCTTAGTTTTTCTATGGTGGAAAGACAGCGTTTCTAGTTATCTGTGTTATTGCACACAGTAGCCATCTACTCTGACGGTGACCTCTAGATCTGCAGCACTTCTAAATCCATTCTCAACACAGACACCATCATTTCTCCACGCTCCCCCGTCATCTTTTAGTTCTATCTGCGGTATCTCTTCGACATTTTTTAAATTTTAAATTTTTAATTTTTTTTTAAATTAAGAGGTAAAGGGGCTGAGAATGTAGATTCATTGGTAGAGAACCTGCTTAGCCTCCTTGAGGGTAACCCTAACCCTAACCCTAACCCTAACCCTAACCCTAACCCTAACCCTAACCCTAACCTCAGCATCAGGAGGTAGAGGCAGGAGAATCAAAAGTGCTAAATCAACCTTGGTTCCGTAGTACACCGGAGGCCAGCAGAGCTACAGGAATCTCCTGACGGGAGAGGAAATGGCTGAAGCCTCGCCTCGGGTCACTCAGGGGAGGAACTTGTTGGCCAAGAGAGGGAACTTGTCGATTGGCTTTTCAGGGAGACTTGGAGCAGAGACGGGACAGGGCAGGGGGCCACACCTTGGCTGGACTCTTTGCTTCTGCATAAAATGTCTCTCTCCCAGTGTGGTCACACTGAATAAATCTCCTCTTTCTGCTTTCCACTACAAAGAAATGAAGGAAGGAAGAAAGAACTAGAAGGTTTGTTTAACAAACTATGGTTTTTCCTATTTCCTAGAAAGTTGCCCCCTTTATTTTGAAATTACTTACGAGCAATTTCTTTTCTCCTCCTCTCTGACTACTCCTCCTGTCTCCTGGCCTGTGGAACCCTTCCTCTGACTCTTTATTCTGGTGATATTTGTCTTCCCTGGGCTGTTTTTCAATGTGGCTTGCCCGCAGTCATTCTGTGGAGATTTTTCTTTGAACACACAAACACACAGAATACATTCCTGTTTCTCTGTAGACTTATTTAATGCCCCGATTTTGACATATTTTCTTTCTGTCTCTCCCCCCACCCCCTTTTTAAATTAAAGGGTGAGTTTTGATAATGAATAAGAAGAAACTTTAAAGTCCAGTTGGCAGCAGGCAGTTTGGCCTTCTGCCTTTCAGACGAAAATTGAGGGCAACTAATTCTCCAAAGATGTCTAGAAGATGCCACTGAGAACTGTTTATGTAGTTTTGATAAAAAGTGACTTGAGGTTCCCTGCCATAAACTGTCTGCAGCTGACTACTCTGCACTCGGAGAAATATGCAACTGTCAGCTTGTTTTGAATAGAATTATCTGTAGTCTTACAGATGCACTTGCACGACTATGAAATCAATATCGGCTATCTCACAAATGCATTTCCCAAAGCAAAAGGATATTATTTGACTAGGCTATGTTGAAACTATGGCATGTCCAGAAGGGAGGTGAAAAATATTTATCCATGTTAATAAGACATACATTGAAAATGTTTATTTTTAATTCATATTTTAATTAAACACCCTCCCCTGCATCCTCTAGTCAGAAAAAAAGAGACGTTGAGCCAGGGCTCAACATCAGATGTTGAAACTGTCTGAGTTTTCCTTGCCTAACTGATTCTTCAGAATCTAGACACTTGGGTGGTGGTGGCGCACGCCTTTAATCCCAGCACTTGGGAGGCAGAGGCAGGTGGATTTCTGAGTTCCAGGCCAGCCTGGTCTACAGAGTGGGTTCCAGGACAGCCAGGGCTATACAGAGAAACCCTGTCTCGAAAAACCAAAAAAAAAAAAAAAAAAAAAGGAGGGTGGCGTAGTCACTTGTCTAGTTCCTGCAACAAGATACCCCACAAAAGCAGCTTCTGGGAGGAAGGCTTTCCTGTGGTTCACTGTTCAAGACTACAGATGCTTACGATGGGGCGGGCGTGGCAGCAGGGGCTTGAGGCAGCGGATCTCATCTGTCTACAGTCAGGAAGGCTAGAGGTGGGTGGTGAGGGCGTCTGGTTGGCTTGCTTTCTTTGATTCCATCCCAGGCCCAAACCCAAGGAACGGAGCCAGCCATGTATAGAGAAGGTCTTCCCACCTCAGCCAATCTACTCTGGGATCTTCCTCCCTGACCTGCCAAGAGGTTTGTCTCCACCACAGTCCTAGATCCTGCCAGGTTGACAATCAATTTAAACCGTCACAGAGTTTAGATTTACACACTGCCATTAAATGTACACTGGCATAGCCACAAACCCTCTGTGGATATTTTTTTTTGTCTCTTAGCTACTTTTGTATTTTGTTTATTTTCATAATGCAAAGTAACGAACAAACTCATTGGAGCTAAAAAGAGTGCTTTTTAGGCTTCTTTGTGCGCATACCTCACACAGTGACACCTTAGGTTTACCTGGGTTCGTGTCCCCGTAAGAGAAGACTGTGCCTCCAAAAAGTGAAATGTGATATAGGCAGAAACTAAACAAGGCATAGCCTAGGAATCTCATTAAATTAAATCTGCTCATGGTGTGCAGTCTTGAAAAGAAACACATTGCTCAGATCATCCTTTTAATTTTTTCTTTTGATTTTCTGAGGCAGGGAATAATCTCATGTAGCTCAGGCTGCCCCCAACTCATTCAGTAACTGAGGACGACCTAGAACTTAGATTCTCTTGCCCCTGTCTACTGAGAGCCAGGATTACAGGCTTGTGCCAGCATGCCTGCTTTGTGTGCCGAGTGTGGAACACAGAGCTTTGTACATGCTGGGCCACACTTTACCAACTGAGCCACGTCCACTGCCCTGTTTTGATCTTAATGAACACAATATAATTGCTTGCATTTGTGCAGTATGATACAACATTTAAAATCAATGGCTAATGAACAGATTGTGATAGCTGGTTATCTATCGCACAAGTATCACATACTCCTTGTGTTGGGAGTTTTGAGACCCTCTCTGTTAGGTATATGATAGTAGTCTGTCAATTGTTTCAATCATTAGTCTACTGGGCTTTACGAGACATCTTTAAATGCTTCTGTTCCAGATATAAAAGGCTCTATTCATTTTTCTAGATATTTTCTGTGTTTTCTGGAAGTTTGGCCTTTGTGAACCAAAGTCATTTGTTCCCTATACATACAATTTTCTAGAAAGCATTTAGACAAACATTTAAAGTTTAATGTTTTTATAAAAGAACTTTGCCAGGGGCAACAAGATGGCTCAGCAGATAAAGGTGCTTGTCACCAGGCCTGATGACCTGAGTTTCATCCCAAGAGGCCACTTAAAGGTGAAAGGAGAGGACCAGCTCCCCAAAGTCACCTTCTCAACTTCACATGTGCACTGTAGAACATGAACACACACACACACACCTACTTCTGCTGATGATAACAATGACAAAATAAATTTTAAATACTACAAAGAGTTTCACCAAAGGCTTCCTTTTGAATCTTCTTCTGAACTAGTTAGTATTTCCCTGCAGTGTGATGTTACACAGGCACACCTATGGGTATGTGTGCACACACACAGCCTCAGTGTTAGGGACAGAAAGTTGTTCACCAAACACCTATTTTTAGATATGTTCTGCCCTGAACTATACTGTTTCTTTCTTTCTTTCTTTTAAATTAACAGCAATATTTCATCTTAAGATGTTTCTAAAACTGTGCTGGAGAGTTCTTGGGAAGAATCCAGCTGGATGGAGCCTCTCTTCTCTCAAGGTTACAGAGGTACAAAGAGTTGATTCAATTTGCTACATAGAGGATTTGCTGAAGGGGAGGAAGCGAGGAGCTACTTCTGCTTAGCCAGTTCTTTGCCACTCCAGTGACAGTTTATCACAATGTGACAAGATGTACTTTTCAAAGTCAGAGCTGGGAAGAAACATGGACTTAGTTTGGTGTAGAGAAGAGAGACTCCTGTGGAAGTCTCTAGTGTATTATAACACAATATTTTTACTCCATACCCACACCTAGGCTATAAATAAACACAACTGAAGTATGCAAATGTTTCTGATGGGTACTGGGCTAAGCTTAAAGTACATGAGCAATTAAGGTAAGCGACACATGTGATATTTTCTGTTACAGGATTTCTTTCTTCCTTCAAAAAATTTCACAAATGAAAAGACTTTATGAACTCCATTGCAAACTCCACAGTTTGCAAACTCAAGTTATAAGACTCCATGAGGCTAGGTGAGGCAGCCTGTTCGCATTTGTAAACTCTGTGGATTATTTGTAGGCAGTTGGCTATCTCTGGTAATCATTTTCAGAGGTTGCTACTTCTACCTGATGACTCTTTGGGCTTTCTTCTCTTCCAAAGATCTCTTTCAGTGTGTTTGCAGAATAGAGTCTGCTTCCAAAGCTAGGAGAAGCTGCTTGTGAGAGAGAAACGTGTGACCATGGCATTTGGAGGTAAATGCATGTCCCTTGGGTGATCTTGCTGGTAATCCTTTGGATGATGACATAACCAGGTAGTGTCTCACTCATGGAACCAGCCCAGGTCCCCGTCTCCTCCCAGTTTGTTTACCTCAGACTATTCTAGAAACGAGTTTAGGGATGACTCAAGACCAGGGCTGTGCTGTTTGCGCAGCTCTTAAAATAATTCAGCAGTGTGCATGCTGATTTCATATTTCTTTGGTAATGAGACAGTGAACCATTATATTTTGAAAATGTAGACAACTCGAGTTATCATTACATATCGGTCACAAAAAGCACTTTCAGGGAGCTGAATAATTCCCTTTGGGGAAACTGATACCCCACAGTTTATTGCCTGTATACCAATCTCACTTCCAGTTTTGATATGAAAATTGTTACATCTTACATTATTACATGAAACAAGTGTGTGCTGATAGCCCTTTAAGTGAGAACTTGCTAGGCTTTCGGGGATGAAGGAATCTCCATCTTCTAGAAGGCCAAAAGTCACGAGAGGGAAACTGAGACATAGAAAAATTATCTAAGTTACTGCAATATGAAAATATTCTGACACACAGTTTTCCTGAGGACATGGTGAGGGAGCATGGAACTCTGCCTGTGGAGGGCAGGAACACGAGGGGAGAGATACCTGGAGTGAATGAAAGTGTTAACAGCAGCATGCAGCCAAAGGACAGGTATAGATGATGTCAGATGCTCAAACTAGCTGAGTTTCCCTTGCCTTACTGATTCTTCAGAATCTAGACACTTAGGGTGTCAGAATTTCCCCAGTTTTCGCCTTATGGAATTCAACGCTGATTGGCTAATAATTATAGGATACATAAATATAGTTTGTATTTACTTGCTTGCCAGGGTGGAATGTAATTGGATAAATCCAGGCAATACAGTTGGCTTTCTAGGCTACCAGGGGCCTTTTAATTTTCTAAAGGAGGGTAGGCTACGAGGAGTTGGAGGAAAGAAATGGCAGGCTCTGCCTGACCTTTATCAGACCCATCGGGTCAAGGTATGAACAGTTCAGAGGGACAACTGGGGAGTTGGGGAGTGACCTCTACAGAGGGTATAGCTGGAGATATCCTGGTGGTGAGCCTGGATGAGGGCAGTGAGGTAGCTGAGAAGCGATTTTACTACAGCTATGTTACTAGGTGACATGACATCACATGGCAACACATGACATACCCAGATGAGCTGCAGTAGTTGTGAATGGGGGCATAATGAGTGAAGAATGGGTAGTACCAGGGAGAGGCTTGCAAAGGCAAGCAGGGCCAACTTTAGAGCTATGTCAGAGTGGTGGTTTACATAAGAATGGCTCTCATAGATTTGAATTCGTAGTCCCCAGTTGGTGGGACTATTTGGGAAGGATTAGGAGGTGTGGTCTTGTTGGTGGAGGTGTGTCACTGTGGGTGTGTTTTAGGGTTCCAAAGGCCCATGCTATTTCCAGTCCCTACCCTGCTCTGCCTCAGGCCAGGGTGAACTTTCAGCTGTCGCTCCAACACTGATGGTTTGAGGAAGAGTGTTCCACATGAGCTTCTATATCTTCTTTTTGCTTGTCTTTTGTTTTTCCAGACAGAGTTTCTCTGGAAACCCTGGCTGTCTTGGAACTCACTTTATAGACTAGGCTGGCCTTGGACCCAGAGATCTGCCTGTCTCTGCCTTCTGAGTGCTGGGACTAAAGGCACAAGCTACGATGCCTGGCCAGATCATGTTTTCGTGGTTAGTCCCCAGTTGATGAACTTTTTGGACGGATTTCGAATTATGGCCTTGTTGGAGTTGGTGTGTCCTTATAGGAGAAGGTGTATTACTGGGGGTGGGCCCTGAGGTCTCAAAAGGCCATAGTAGGCCTGTGTGACTAAGTGCCAGCTTGCTGCCAAGCTCTCCACCATGGTGACCAGGGACTCACTGTCTGACACTGTAAATCCGAATAAGTTCTTTCTTGTATGGGTTGAAGAAAGAAGAAAAGGAGAACAAGATGGCTCCCAAGGGGTTAAGGTTTTTATTATAGATATAAGGAAGAATGCGGACATGGGCAGAGACATCTGGGAGAGTCTAGAGTGGGCATGATGGACAGAGTAAGCTAGGCCGTCTCGGGAGAGGGGAGATTCAGGCGGCCAGGAGAGCAAAAGAGCAAAAGGGGGAAAAGGCCAAGTAATCAACATAGCTGGGTGCTGTAGGACTCAGAGAAACTGTGAGGAGGGAAAGCCCAGACCTGTCCCTGAGGGAAGGTGACAGTGAAGCCTATCTCTGTACCAGCCACCAGATGTTCAGACTCAATGGTCATACTGAGCGTTACAGAATATTAACACATTTCTTCACTGCCTATCTTCCTTACCAGGTGGTTGGCCATAGAGGTCAGGGATGTCATTTACCTTCTGCATGACTAGCTCCCAGATCGGCAGACAGCCAGGCATGCTGTGGGCATCCATAACAGTGTGAGCTCAGTTTTCAGATCTTAAGACAAGCATCAGCCATAGGTTTTCAGTGTAGTTGTGTACACACATGTGTGCGTGCATGGGTGTTGACAACTGAAGTTACTTAGAGGACTAGAACTCTACATGACAATGAGTCTGGGTTCTGGCCCCACCGCTGTCCTCGTCAGAGTGTGATCTTGAACAAGGGTCTTAACCATTCTTGAACTGTGAGCACCATTAGGGATTTGGACAGTTCTAGCTGCTGAGGTCCCGCTCAGTCCTAATGTTTTATGTGAAGGCACGGTGTTTTACAGGACAAGTCATAAAGAGTCAAATAGTAATACGTTGCCACCATTATTGACTATTTCACGAAAACAAAGCATCTCAGGAGTTGCATACCCCTGCTGTGAAGCCACTTTGTAACTGCTTGAATGTGAGTGGATTCATTCAATGGAAGAGAATCCACAGTATTTGCTGTGCGTGTTCTGTGCACTGTCACCCTGTCCTGCACTCTTTAACAGTTCCACAGCAGGAAAGATAAGCAGGATCTGCCATTCATGGTCCACTTGCTGTCCGCTGTCCGCTGTCCGCTGTCCCCTGACTCCATCCCCATCCAGCCACTCTGCGCACCGCCAACCCTCTTTTGCCACTGAGGCTTGTCTGACCCTAAGAAGCCCTGCACTAACTCAGCTCCTAAATGTTTCCTCCTTTTGCAAAACATCATCATACCCCAGAGAAAAGAATGTGAGCTCGGACGCGCATCCGTCTAAAAGAATGTTGAAGGCAAATTCTTTGCTCTCTCGGGACATTCAGCACACAGTAGTCCCTTTTCTCTTGGAGGCCTGAGCTTCACTTTGACTCATTGCTCCCCCATGGTTTCATCTATTGTGACACTCTAGGGATGTTTCACTCTCCATGACTAAACTAGAGAAGAAAGTACGCATTGTCATCTCTAGGCATAAATCGAGCTTGAGAAACTCTTGTTTTTACAGAGTTGGATCACAACTCGGGCTGCAATTACGGGGCTCCATTGCTAATGCAGATGTGCGCCGGACCATTAGGATCAGAGCAGGGAAAATGAGCAAGCATCTGAGAGCTGCCATTGTAAGGGTGGGAGGGCAGTAACAAAGAGCATGACTCCCTCTCATGATGACAGCAATGGAGTAAATGTATGCCTGGCTCGTGATCCTGGCTGTCCTGGTGACCTACGACCTCTAAGACATAAACAGATACACAGTGTCCATGCCCTGTGTCCTACTGGAAGACCTTTATCCCGCCCGGCTTGGGCTTCTACTGAAGCTGCAGCAGTAATGGCTCCATAGACCAGCACTTGGGCACAGGGCATCTTCCCACCCAGCAGAGCTCCACGCTTCATATCTTTGGTGCTTTAGATTCTATTTTCTTGCCCTTATGTCTTAGTCTCTCTGATGTTCCACAAGATAGGAAAGTCACCTGCAACCATTCCCGGTCCCAGGCTCCAGGCAATCTGCTTTGACCACAAGTATCTTGAACTCCAGGTGAGCATTCTTTTTGCTGTTTGGAGCCGTTGTTATTTGTGTAACTGATACTGGAGGGCATATGGTGTGCCTGGTTCCCGGCAATGCCTGCGTCCTTATGGGTCATATGTTATTGGACCAGGAAAACAAACACCAGTAAATATACCACAGGTCGGGTCACAGAAAGATGAAGCAGGATGAGGGGCCTTGGATACGGCAGGGCTGCTGCTCTTGGACGCATGGGAATTCAGATAAAGCCTTGCTGACTCTGTGACATGCAGCAGGAAACTGAAGGAAGTCTTGCAGATGCCTGGTGTGTTGCAATAGGCATAGCAAAGGCCCTGAAGCAGGACTGAAGCTGGCTATTTGAAGCCTGAGGAGACTCCTGTGAATACAGGAAGTAGGTGAGAGTGTAGACAGGTGGTTAGAGAGCACCAAGGCTCACCTCTCTCCCAGCTTTCTGGGCAACCAGGGGCCTTTGAGTTTACCAAAGGCGGGGAAGGCTAGGAGTTGGAGAAGAGAAATGGCAGGCCGTGCCTGACCTTTACCAGACTCACTGGATATGAACAGCTCAGAGGGACACATGGGGAGTTGAGGCAGTGGCCTCTGAAGAAATCCTGCTGGAGAGATCCTGGTGGCTGGGGCAGGGCTAGGGTAGTGAGGTAACTGAGAAGCAATTTCATGACAGCTGTGTCACTAGGTGAAGGTTCTTTCTTGATTCTTGTCTTCCAAAGGGTAAACTGGGTAAACGAAGACTCAGCAAAGGGAGAGAGTAGGGTGGACCAACTGGGGATAAAAGCACATTGGCCTCAGGGTTATGGGTTTTCAAGATGTTTTACGGGTATATTTGAGGCAATAGCATATTCATGAGACAACACAGCCCTTTGTTTCCCTTCCAAATCATAGCAGAAATCCAATCTCCCTTTTAGAATGTTTCTTCCCATGATTCTCTTGAACAGCCTACAAGAAAGGGGGTGCAGAACATTATTAAAATGAGGCTGAAGTCTTTTGAGGATTCAGGCCCCTTCAACACAAGGACTAGCTGTGGCTCAGAAAGTACCCAGGGCCTTAGTTTCTGATGCAGCAACAATTACTGGACCACAGTGTGGAAGGTATGTAATCTTGAGGGGCCATCGGACATCTGGAGACCCAGCCACCAAGACGCGGACGATATTTTCTTCAGTTCCCTCAGGCAAGACTCCTTGCCTACTCGGCCTCAAATATATCTTGTGGCTAGGAGTGGGAGATTGTGATCAAAGTTCGCTTTAGAGTGAGCCGTTCGTTGGCGTCGACTATCTCTAAGTTTGGGTCTGAAATGTCTGGAGGGATGGTGCCGGCAGGGAAGCCAAAGAGGCAGCTGGTGGGGTGTGGTTTTTATTGACTCTCTGGTGCAGGAGGTGAACCTGGGAGCATAGTAGGTGACATGTGAGACTCAGTAGGCATTCTCAGAGGTATCATCTTGGGCATATAGGGAGCCCTCGGGTATGAGGCGAGTGCTCAAAATACAGCAGTGGGTAAAGACTATCAAACTCACGGAAGCCTGTGAAACATCTCGAGAGTAGGCCAAACAGGGAGGGGAATAACTGAGGGCAGAGAGCAGTCCGGTAAGTATCCATCATGGCAAGGAGCCACTGCAGTGGCCTATGAGGGGACTGTGATCATGGGGTAAGTCAGGGAGGGTGTAAGTGGTGTGATTGAGATGTACCTCATAGTCTCAGATATTTGACAGTTTGGTCGCCCGTTGATGGTGCTGTTAGAGAGGCGTAGGGGACATGGCCTTGTTAGAGGAAGTGTGTCCCTGGGAGTGAATGATCTTCTTGGTGTTATATACCACAAGTTTAGTGATTGTGATTTCTCAAATAAACAAAAATATCCCCTCTCCCCCCCAAAAACAGGTGATGTCTTATCACATAATTAATACTTGAAGTGGTTTGTGGTTGAAATAGAGAAATAGAAAATATTTATTTTGTGTTTATAACCTTTTTCATTCTCTACTTTCCTGGTCAACTAGCAGGAGTCTAGCTAACTAGTAGCTGATCAGTCGGCAAATAACTTGTGCATCTGTAGCTTCCGCTGAGGGACTATGATTCTAAGCAGCACAGGACACCGTGTCCCAGAGGCATAACCCGTGAGTGGTTTTTTAAGCTAGTATGACTGTCTCTCATAGCTGTCATCTGCTTGGGAGATTCAGTCACAGTCACTTTCTATTCATCAGCTGTTTGCTCCTAGGTGCATCAGTATACTCCTCCCGTGTGAGACAACATCTCCATGAGACAACATGGTCCGTGTGGGAAAACATCTCCACCGAAGGAGGACAAGTGGATTTGATGCAGAAAGAGGAAGAAAGGGGGGGACTTAATAAAGCTCCACTCTATTTTAAAAACAGGAACGTTTCCCTCATTGATCTTGCCCTCCTAAAGCCAAAGACTTCGCTTACTTGCCACTCATCCATGGAAGACGGCCACTAGTACCCTAGGCATAGCCATAGAGCCAAACTTCTTGGGTTCACTTAGTAAGAAAATTAGCCTTCTTGACTCTTAAGAATGTTTAGAGTGCCGGGCAGCGGTGGCGCACACCTTTAATCCCAGCACTTGGGAGGCAGAGACAGGCGGATTTCTGAGTTCGAGGCCAGCCCGGTCTACAGAGTGAGTTCCAGGACAGCCAGAACTACACAGAGAAACCCTGTCTCAAAAAAACAAAACAAAAAACAAAACAAAAAGAATGTTTAGAGAACAATAATGTCAACTTCCATATTACTCCGTTGTCCATGCCTTGCGGATGGGCCTATCTATTTCGTGTTGAGTTAGAAATGCTGCATGAGAGGGCTCATGAGAGGGGTCCGCCAGTGAAGATGCTTGCTGCCGAGCCAGATGACCAGAATTCCATCCTTGGGACCCACGTGGTAGAAGGAGAAAAGTGACTCCTACAAATCGTGCTCTGATCTCCACATGCACACTGTGGCGCGTGTAGTTCCTCCAAAATGAATAAATAAAAGTGAAAAAATAATCTGTGGGGTAGCCAGTTGTTATAGGTAGAGTAAATCCTCTGTAACCAGCCAATCAGGTAGTTCGTTATTAAATCCTCTATAGCTACCCAATCAGGTGGTTTGTTATAAATATCCTCTGAAGCCACCCCAGCCAATCATGTGGTTGGTTTGTTACATGCTGCAGTCCTCAGGTTACATTTGTGTGTCTCAGACAGTGAAAACTGTCAAGGCAACTAAGTAGCTGCTAGCTGGGCCTCCTACTAGTTGGATAGTACAGCTTGGTTGGTAGGAAGAAGGCAAAAGCTCTGCCTTCAAGGTTAGAACACTAGACGCTGAAGAAATGAAAAATGCAAATGGCTTCAGGAGGTCAATCCGAAGCTAGTTGCCCTTTAACCTGATAATTTTTAAATAAGCACTTACCCACCCATCTCCCCTGACTTTTCCATTATTGTGACTGAATGCCAGTTCTGTCTTTCAAAGGCACCAGAGTGCCACAAAGCCTCCCGGATGCCACCCGAGTGAGTCTGGAGTTGGGCTGGAGCTCGTTAGGCTGGGGCACCTCAGCTCACTCCTCTTCAAAGACATACAGTTCTGCATGCTGCCCCGGGGCTGTTTTCAAACAGTATTTCTAAAGTGCTTTTTCTTTATTTTCCATTTCCAGTAATGTGAGTAGGCCTAGCAATTAACTAATTTCCAGCCAAGTCTGAAATATCAAAGGTTAGTCTCCAGAGATGACAGCTAACCGAAGAATGGGTGCTCTTATCCGAAAATTCAGCTGTGTTGACTCTGTAACTCAAGGCTGGAAAATGGCCAGTGGATTTATTAACCTTTTCAGTCTTCTCTAAGATTCTTCTCATGTCTAGGATGCCGCTTATGCCCAAGAACTCAGGCATCTGCTGTGCCCAGAGGGTGAGGGATTTGGGGGAGCCGCCCATTGCTGGCAGTAGAGTTTGCTGCCACAGGCAAGGGCTTGGGATCTGCAAACTTCAAGGTTAAGAGTTGTTTGTTGTTTGTTTGTTTGTTTGTTTGTTTGTCTTGAGACAGGGATTCTCTGTGTATCCATGGCTGTCCTGAAACTCACTCTGTAGACTAGGCTGACCTTAATCTCAGAGATCTGCCTTCCTCTGCCTCCTGAGTGCTGGGATTAAAGGCATGCATCACCATGCCTGGCTAAGGTTAAGTTTTTAACTGAATTCTAGGTGTCTGTTGCACTTGGCATCTCTGTCAAGTTCAAGGCCACACAAGGGCACGACAAAGGCCAACAGAAAACAGAGGGCGTCCCAACCTGTCTCTACAGAGTGCTTCATCCTGACTGTAGCTTGCTTTACAACTTGACTATCTTGCCTTCACTTTCTATAACCTTGACCTCCGTATCTTCTGATCTTTCAGATGTAGTTTTGGTGTTGCTTTGAGTCAGAGTCCTGTATGTCTTAGGCTAGCCTCAGACTCACTGGCAAGGACCTTGAACTTCTGATCCTCCTGCTTCCCCCTCCCAGGTGCCTGGGTTCTAAGTGTATACTACCATGCCTACTCTGTGTAGTTACTGGAGATCAAGCCTGGGGCTTCCTGCATGCTGAGAAAGCACTCTGCAACTTACCTCCAACCAACACAGTTTTGTTTTATGTTTCTCACTGCTATTTTTTTTTCTATCCTAAAACCCTAATACAGTCCATAGAGATCTGCTCTGGGCCTGAGGAACACTGCAAAAAATGCCAAACGCATACAAGCTGTTTATGGTGCAATTTAACCAGTTTGAATATACATCAAGAAAAGCAGCATATATGGATTCAAGGAAAAAAGTTACAGTTAATTCAGAAAAAGGTAAGTCAGAAAGCTTTTATAGGCAAATTTTCACGACATGAAAACGGCAATAGAGTTTTATAATGACCATAGCTCCCACTCCTGGGTAGCACTGATCAACACAAGGCTGGAATGAAGCACCACATAGAAGCCTGGAAATCCTGACTTACCATCTTCTCTGCCTAGGGAGTGATGGTTTACATATGCTTAGCACAGGGAGTGGCACTAGTAGAAGGTGTGGCCCTGATGGGGTAGGTGTGGCCTTGTTGGAGTGAGCTAGGCGCTGTGGGAGTGGGCAATGATACCCTCCTCCTAGCTGCCTGGAAGTCAGTATTCTCTTAGCAGCCTTCAGATGAAGATGGAGAACTCTCAGCTCCTCATCCATTCCTGCCTGGATGCTGCCATGTTCCTGTCTTGAGGATAATGCACTGAAACTCTGAACCTGTAAGCCAGCCCCAATTAAACGTTGTCCTTTATAAGACTTGCCTTGGTCATGGTGTCTGTTCACAGAGGTAAAACCCTAAGTAAGACAGGGTGGTACCTTTGTGTATTCATTTCTCTTTCTGAATTGATTCTAATAAAGATCACGTTCATGTCATCATAAGTAAAATTTTATAAATTGAAAACCTTCCTTAAAAGCATATCAAATGTTTGAAATACCTGAAACATTGGGATAATCAAGCCCCACTTTGGAAATTTCAAAGTGCCTGTGCTCTCCTTTGACCTCTAGAGCACAGCCATAGACACATGTGGCTGAAGATTCAAGACACCACAGGAAGCAGGGCATAGTGGGGCACACGTGTTATCCTAGCACTTGGGAGTGGAGTCACAGAGAATCCGGAGTTACCTTCTCCTTTACTCAAGGTCAACCTGGGCTATGTGAGACCTTGTCTCCAAAAGAC
>NW_021604663.1:2985691-2999122 GCF_004785775.1 Grammomys surdaster | reverse complement strand
TAACGAAGTCAGTCAGATTAGCTTTTGTGATTTTAGCCAATAACTTTGTCTGAAACCCAAGTCGTTAGCACCTGTAACACCTCCAGGTTGCAGACTGGAAACAGCTGAAGACAAAGGTGATTGGAACAGTGCAGACAGACCCCACCCCAGGAAGACAGGAAGACATGATGCCAGGATGATAGCAGTCTTCTTGGACCTAACCTCTAACACTGATATTTATTTTAAAATTGCCTCTGTATGTGCAGTTTCCTTCTTAATTATGCAAAGGTTATTTGGCCCATGGTAATGCATTTCTATCTCAATTAGATAATGTTAGATTTTAATGGGATGAAAAAATAATCAGCAATTATGTCTCTTTCCATCTCTACTCAAGACACAGGACTTAGGCCTATTACAGTGAGCACCAGCAGGCAGACTTCCTATTATTACATTTTGTACTCACTCTTCTGGGTCTATTTTCTTTATAATAAAAATTAATTATGATTTTTTTGTTTGGTTTTTCGAGACAAGGTTTCTCTGTGTAGCCCTGGCTGTCCTGGAACTCACTCTGTAGACCAGGCTGGCCTCGAACTCAGAAATCCGCCTGCCTCTGCCTCCCAAGTGCTGGGATTAAAGGTGTGCGCCACCACCACCCGGCTAATTATGATTTTTAATTTATATTTGTTAATGGCATATATCCATTGTAGCTCATTCTGGGTTTCACGAAAACAATTTCCTTCAAGCATTTAACGTTACTTTGACTACATTCACCCCCACATGCTCTCCCTGCATCTCTCCTCTCTAGTCTCCCGTTTTCCACCAGCATCTCTTACTCTCTCGTGCCATATATAAGAATAGTTTTATGTACTTATCTAAAAATCTATGATAGACAAGTGAGTGAAACCTGCTGTCCGTCTGTCTGAGGGTGGCTTATTTCACGTAACATGAAAAACCCTTTTTCCCATTTTCCACTAAGACTGAATAAAACTGCCATGGTGTATATATATATGTAATATTTTCTCCATCCATTCATGTGTTCATGGACACTGGGCTAATTCCTTCTGGCAGTGTCTAATACAGTGTTTTCCTAATGTGACTTAAATATCACGATAATATAAACTCCTGAGAGTACTCCTGAAACAAAGCGCAACTGGGTCAACTCATCTATTTCCTTAAGCTCAGCATGAAAGGCATTATGGACAAGAGTTACGGTAACAAGCTGGTTCAGCTGGCTGCTGGATTAACTTGTATTTGTGCTAAAAGAACCATTTCTATGGTAAGCCAAGATGAACGACTTTAAGAGCTTGGTCCTTTTCCAAGAAGCAAGTATCCACAGTGTTATAATCCAGTGACTTATTGTTAATGATTTTATAACACTTCCAAAGTCATCCCTTGGCCTTTATTCATACATGTTACTCAGGGCAAAGTCCAGCCATAACCAGAGGTATGTAGGGAACTAAATCTATGTTATCACTTCCTAGCAGGTAGCTTAGAGTGATGACAATATTTAACCTTCTGATTTTTCATGTTTTAGAGTTGTAATGTGTTTATAGTGGACTCAAGTGCACATGGACTCAGAACTTGACTCTGCCATTCATTGACTATGTGACTTTGGGCCATACTCCAATATTAGAAATAGTCCCAAACCTTAGGGCCTATAAATAACACTGGGGCAATGGCACTTGAAGAAATTTGGAAAACTTAGATGAAACTGTACATATAAAATGCTTACATAGTAGTGCTTGGTGCAATATATGTAACATGTAAAAAAAAAAAAAATGTGGTTCATCGTTCTTGCCTTACCTAGCCCTCAAGTCACGCCCCATTGATCAGAGTTGTGCATTTACCCACCAGGGAAACAGATCCAAAATCTGGCTAGGGACTTGGGTGCTAAAAGTACAGTTGGGCCCAGTCAGTGATCTCTGTTGGGAATAGGAATTAGTAAATGCTGGGGTGGCTGCTGAATGTCAAGGCCATTCAACTTGACTGTGGGGTGGAGGTTGGTGATCTGCCTTCCTGCTCAGGTTGCCTTTCCATCTGACTTGGGTCCTGTGAGGAACCCCACTTTTCCTGAGTTTTAGGAGCAGGCCTCCACTCCTTGAATCCAAAAAGGCTTGTGTAGAAAAGCATCACCACCAAGCACACAGAAACACACGCTTTTCTGGGAAAACCTGATTCTCCCGTCCAAATTTCTTGAACATGGACACTTTCCAGATCGTTGGATTTAGAGGGATGATTAAGAACACAACTGCATGACAAATATGATGTCACATAAAGGTTAAGCTTAACACTGTGATATTTATAGAGTTAGACCTCATCTTGGCACGGAGAATAGAGAATCAATGGACCAACAACACTCCGCTGAGTTCAGATGGACCATCCCGTGTGAATCATTTCTCTCTCTTCTTGCCTGTTTCTCCCTGTGGCCATCGGATCATTACCAGCCTGTGATAAAAGCTGTCCTATGAGTAAAAATGTAACAGTCACACAGGGCAACATTTTAATTTGCTATCAGTTAGCCAAGCTCAGGCACTGGAGAAAACACGAATATGACAGCACTGAGCAAAACGAGGCCATCATTTGCTTGTGTGTGTGTTAGCAGCCTTTGCATGCCAACCTTGATGGCATGCATTTGTGAGCCCCTGGCACACATTAGAGCTGTCACCTGTGAACTCTCTTTAATGAACTGTATAAGGCACTGGGACAACTTAGCCAGTTACACTGAGGCACAGTTTGTTCTGAGGCAGCGGGGTTGTCTCCTTTCAGGAAATTTTGCCTTTTTCAGAGCAGATGGGAACAAACACAAGCACTATAGAGACATATGCTCCATTTGAGGTTGAGCTATCCCAGTGGGAGCAAATGTCAGCCCATTTGTCTGCACACTCAGAGTTCTAACTGCTCAGTTCTATTTTTCCTAATTGATATTGCCAGATATGTTTATTTGAAATCATTTGTTTGGCGCCTGTCACACACAGTCTCGTCATTTTCAAGTCACGTGAGTAAGGTTTGCCTTCCTTTCTCTCTTTCTTCCACTGTGAGCTCGCAAAGCTCAGAAGGTCCGTCTTTCCCACCCTTCCCTCCCCAGCTTTGCAGGCAGTGGCCAGCTCACAGTACAGCGAGCAGATTCGCAACATTGTAACAGGGTAGTCTCCAAAGGGGATTTTCCCATTTAAAGTTAATTGAAACACAATGTGCAGGGTTGTGATCTGGCTTAGCAGCTTCAGTCACATGCCAGCTCTGATGTTATTATCTATACCTTGGTTAAGCAACATGACCTCTGAGCTCAGCCCTGACCTGCGCAATGGGAGTGATCTCCTCAGTGTCCTCGGAGGCTGACCAGATGGAGAGGACGTGAAGCTCCTGGGACAAAGTGGTACCCAGGGACTTCACACATAGTGGAAAGTAGGAGTGAGGGCTGTGGAATCTGACCTGGGCTCTAGCCTAAGTTCTGGTCTTTCTGTGGGATACATAGAAATCATACCACACTGTGCCTGGTACAAAATGTGTGGTGGATAGCTTGTTATTGTTAACAGAAGGCAATTATTGTTGGAGTTATCATTCAAAGGGCATAGCCAACAAAGATGTTTAAATCCACTTAGTGGTGGGGGGGAGCAAGAAAATTTAAAGAAGTGCAGGATAAGAAAATTTCTGTAATTTGGGTTTCTTGGCAACTGTGGCAATAGAAATAACTGCAATATTTTACGTAAGTATCAAGTTCAGTCATTATTAGTCAACTGGAGCTGTGCTGTCCAGTATGGGGACCAGAAGCCATATGTGGCTACTACACATTTGAAATGGCACGGACCAGACCCAAAACACGCTGAATGTGTAAAATATGCTGTTGGTTTTGTAAAGATAGTATAAAAATCAAAATGTCATTAATAACTTTGTGTATTGATTACACATTGAACTTGTGGTATTTTTGGTCACTTTGACTAACCAAATGATATTGATAAAATTCATTTTATCTATCTATTTTTATCTGTTTAGTAGGGTTCTGTCTTAGGATTTTATTGCTATGAAGAGACACTATGACCAAGAAAACTCTTATAAAGAAAACCATTTAACTGGGGCTGGCTTACAGTGTCAGAGGTTTAGTCCATTGTCACCATAACAGGAAGCATGGTAGCCAGCAAGAAGCCATGGTGCTGGAGAAGGAGCTGAGGGTTCTATATCTTGACCGGAAGGCATCTAGGAGGAAACTCTCTTTTGCACTGGGCGTAGCTCGAGCACTAAGAGTCCTCAAAGCCAGCCTACTCAATGACACAGTTCTTCTAACAAGGCCACACCTACTCAAACAAGGCCATGCCTCCTAATAGTGCTACTCCGTGTGGGTCAAGCATTCAAACCCATGAATCTATGTGGGCCAGATCTATTCAAACTACCAGAGATTCCTAGAAAAAAATTAATTCTAGAAAAAAATTAATTCTAGAAAAATATTTTCTGATTATTTTATGGTGGGTATAGTGGGACATGCCATTAATGCTAGAACTTGGGAGACAGAGGCAAGTTCATCTCTGTGAGTTTAAGGACAGCCTGTTCTATATAGTGAGTTCCAAGACAGAAAATATTACAAAGGGAGAGTCTGTTTCACATACCCCCAAATTATTTATTTATTTATTTATTTATTTATTTATTTATTTATTTATTTAGTGTGTGTGTGTGTGTGTGTGTGTCAAGGGGGAGGAGAGGAGGAGGGAGAAGGAAAGAGAATGGAGATGACTGTGTACCACTACCTACATGTGGAATTCAGAGGACAACTTTCAGAAGTTAGCTCTGTTCTTCCACCTTGCTGACTGAAGGTGTCTTAGGTCTTTCTTGCTGCAGTATAGAAGCTAGTGGGTCTAGGAGTTTCCAGCTGATTCTCTTGTCTCCAGCTCCCATCTTCCTGTAAGAGTGTGCTGGGATTATAGATGCATGCAGCTTTTTTTTTTTCTTTTTCATACAGGCTCAGGTGACAGAGCTTGGATTGTCAGGCTCTAGAGACAAGCACTTTCACCCACTGTGCCAGTTTGACAGGTCCTAACATTTTGTCATGTCCACGTGGGGGCTGGAGAGATGACTCAGTGCAGAATAGTACTGGCTGCTCTTCCAGAGGACCCGAGTTCGGTTCTCTGCACCTATGTGACAGCTCACAACCATCTGTAACTCTGGTGTTCTGCCTCTCTGGGCTTCTAGAACATGTTGTATGCTCACATACATTCAGACAAAACACACATACACATTGTTATGGTTTATATATGCTTGGCCCAGGGAGTGGCAGTATTAGAAGGTGTGGCCCTGTTGGAGTAGGTGTGTCACTGTGGGTGTGGGCTTAAGACCCTCACCCTAGCTGCCTGGAAATCAGTCTTTCACTAGCAGCCTTCAGATGAAGATGTAGAACTCTCAGCTCTGCTGCACCATACCTGCCTGGATGCTGCCATGCTCCCGCCTTGATGGTAATGGACTAAACCTCTGAACCTGTAAACTGGCTCCAATTAAATGTTGTCCTTGTAAGAGTTGCCTTCATCATGGTGTCTGTTCATAGCGGTAAAACCCTAACTAAGACACACATAAAGTAAATAAATCCAAAATTATATTCTTAATGTCCATGTAGCTCACATCGGGGTAGGGGAGGGGAAGAAGCCTTCTCTGAGACAGTTTTCAGTGTTACGGCTGACTTTATTTGTGGATAACAAGAGCTATATAAACCATGGGAGTGGGTAGGGGTTGCAGATGAGTGTACATTATTGTCTGGGGCTAGAGTGCCGGAATGCTTCATTTGCATGGAGAGGGAATCGATACACTCTCTGGGCATGGCCCTCTAGGGAGAGAGGAAGTTAAACCTGTAATATGGTCATCAGGCTACATGACTCCCTCAAGGATGGGGTGGAGGTGGGGGTCGCAAGGATTTGTGTACCATGGTATGCAGGCCCAGAACAACAAGGAAGCGATCCTTACTTCTGCCTGTCTCGAGATGAGATGTTGAGGGTTCGGACACGTCTCAACCTCGTCCTTACTCCAGACCAGCTCCCTGGGTGGCGTGGATCACCATGCCCAACACGTGCTTATTATTGTATAACACCGAAAAAAAAAGCTTTTTTTTTTTAAACAAATGGGTTGATATTATTTATGTTTTTGTATCCTTACATATGACAAATTCATAACTACACAATAACAGAAATGATTAGCTGGTGTAAATAATAGAACTCTATTGACAACAAAATGTTAATGTAAGCATCAGGTGTCATATATGAATATATTATTCCATATGTTATCTATAAGAGTGGCATTGGATGACCAATAGCTTCACCCAAATTTCCAGGGAATATTGATAAGTATCTGAGTAAGAGAGAAGCAATAATAACAATAGTTATCGCCATTTCTTGGACGCTTGCTATAGTCACCAATATAACCACCAACCTTTGGATGCTGCCTGGCGTACCAGGTATAATACTGACTTCTTTACATGTATCGTGCCTTGTATAATTGTTCATACACTGAGCCAGAAACTCCGACTAGCAGATGCTAAGACATAGAAAGATCTGTCCTCTCTGCCTCTTTGGTAGTACCTGCAACTTCTAGTGAGGGGCCAGCAAACAAGATGGAAGATCTAGGATGTGTTCATTTACAACGTGTCTGTCTCCTCGCTGCCTTGATGCTCAGCTGTCCTGCACTTCTCTTTAGTGTTGACAGAGCCCGTGCATTTGAAAGGCTGTGCACAGCGTCATCTGCTGCAGCTGAGGGATGCAGACTGAGCCCCCTAGGGATGCAGGTTAAACATGGCTCTGTTCCTGTAAATAGTGGTCTGCACGGCACATTTAAATACCAGATTGCTGGGATTCAAGACGTTCCTTCCATGTCTTATTCAAAACAGGTACAAAGCCAGGCCCGGTTGCACACACTCGTAAAGCCAGCCCTCAGGAGGCTGAAGCAGGAGGATTGCTGTGAGTGTGGCAGAAGCTTGGGTCATAAAGTGAATTCTTGGCAAGCTATAGTATGAGAACCTATCTCAAAATACCAAACTAAACTAAACCGCAGGCAAGAGCTAGGGAGGCGGAGTTGCTCTTCTTTCTGTAACAGGTTTTTGTTGTTGTTGTTGTTGTTTTGGTTTTGTTTTTTTGTTTTTTTGAGACAGGGTTTCTCTGTGTAGCCCTGGCTGTCCTGGAACTCACTCTGTAGACCAGGCTGGCCTCGAACTCAGAAATCCGCCTGCCACTGCCTCCCAAGTGCTGGGATTAAAGGTGTGCGCCACCACCGCCCAGCTTTCTGTAACAGTCCAAAAAAATAAAAAATAAAAAAGAGCTAGTGGTCCAGAGACTTACTCTTGGCTGAACAAACAGGCCCAGGACCACAAAGGAAGTGCTTCCAGGAGAGCTAAGGCCTTTCCCAGGCAACAAGGTGACAGGGCGCCCTACTGGACTCAAACTTAGAAAGGAAACCTGCAGAGATAAGAGTTTTGGAAGTTAAGCATTTCGATTGCCCTGGTTGTCTTCTCATTACAAGACGGCTGTCTCAGATTTCCAAAGAACCACTCCTCTGTAGTTAATGTGGCCATAAAAATACAAGTACCTTGTTAGTAAATTCAGGAGACCCAGTGGATATGGGACCCTTCATGGTGAAAGATCTCTGATTTTGTTGGTAAGAATCTGCAGCTTGAAAGATACCATGTTGATTCATTTCGACAACCCTTGGACATCTCAGTAAAAAAAAAAAAAAATCACTGATGCTCAGAACCTAAAGCCTGGGAGAAGTGAAGGCTCTCGTGGCCCTGATGTGGTAATTTCTAACAGCTGTGTACGTAAAGACTTGGGCCAGTTTAAGGACCTGTTTCCATCAGCCCTTAAAGGACGATGCTCACACCTACATGACTGTGACTCATTTTAATTCGTAAATGCAGAAGTGGCTTCTTTTAGGGCTTTGATTTTTAAGAGAATATTTATGTAGAATTATGAAAAGGGTATTGATAATGTCAGAGCTGGCTTGCTTGTGTCGGCCTCCTTCTGGAATGTTAAGATTTCAAGATAACTCCTGCTTCTCCCTGAACTCCTAGAGGGCTAAACAGGAACTGACTATAAGGTTCGAAGCAAGTACAAATCTCGTGGTCTAAGCCCTGGGCATTATCCAGGGCTGCTGTGTCTTTCTGTGTGCTATTCGTAAGAGAGAATGCAAAGAAAATGAGATTGCTTACCTATATCCCCCATGGCCTCAAAACAAAACAAAAACAAAACAAACAACAACAAAAAACCACCACACACACATACAGACAGACACACACACAGAAAACAAACCCAAAACCCAAAAACAAAACCCCAAAACAACAAACCCAACCCCCCAGCCCAGCTGAAGGGTATGAAAACTGGCATTTTGAAAAAAAAAAAAAGATGCTGGGCGGTGGTGGCACATGCCTTTAATCCCAGCACTCAGGAGGCAGAGGCAGGCGGATTTCTGAGTTCGAGGCCAGCCTGGTCTACAGAGTGAGTTCCAGGACAGCCAAGGCTACACAGAGAAACCCTGTCTCGAAAAACAAAAACAAAAACAAAAAAAGAAGATTAACTGCCTGGAGAAGCTGAGGACCTTGTCATAGAGCAGGGGACTGGAGCTGGATCCCCATGGATGAAGAGTTTGGCCGCACGTACTTCAGAAGCCACTGACTGAGGTTGTCACTAAGCCTGTCTGCTTATCTCCAGCTCTGACCTTTCCCTCCATGACCAGCACACAGCCATGCATGCAGCAAGTGAACAACAGACATCTGGAAACCGAGGTTGTGAAACGTCCTCACAGACGTAAAGAGGGGAGGCGCACTCATCACAATTGTTAGTATTCGTGAGCATGTATTTTTAAATTCACTGTTGGCGTCACCTGAATATCCCTGTGCACATGTTTAAGATGAAGCAAGAGCATCTTAATGGCTTCTTGTCTTTTGCTCTGATGGTGACGATGGGTTCATTTTGTGGCTACTAGGAATCAACCCAGGACCTTATTGTATACACTAAACATCACTCAACCCCTGAGCCACAGGCCCAACTCAGACACTGTTCTTTCTTACACCCAGCATGTTTGTTTGTTTGTTTAAACAATAACTGATCCCATTTTAAAGCACCTAAAGGCACATCCATAAAGAGAGAGGGCTGCTTTGCAAGCTGCTTTCAAGAGGAATCGGCTATTATTATGACTAGGAGATGAGGTCATTGATTTGAAGGCCTGATAGCGATGGGAAGCTGACTCCGGTCCCTGACTATGCACAGGAAGGGATTTAGCTCTGTGAACATGTGCACCGGGACAGGACAGAACGGGTGACTGGGCTCCCAGTTGGACCAGAGTAAGGAAGGAAACGTGGGCAAAGGTGACACTGTATTAGAAAACAGGGACTGTCTTTCCAGGGATGTGTCATTTCTAGTCTCATAGATAAACAGCAGCTATTAGTTCATGTTAGAAGCACCTAGGTTTCTTGTTTTCCAAGAGGAAAAGGGAGCAAACCCAGAACCAAAGCTGAGGAATCTGCTTAGCCTCCTACATAGCTGTGTGCCTGTGGCCCAGGCATCCTGCCAGCTCATCCACAAGGACCTGCTCTGATAGGCTCGCAGGCCTGGCAGGCAGCAGGGGACCTGGGAAAGTTTTGTCTGAAACACTGATAGTACCAGACACCCTTGGCTCACATGACCCTGAGCACCGAGAGGGATTGTGGGGGTGAACGGGAGATTGCTAAGGGAGAGAAAACTTCACTTCTAGCCTGAGATCTTAGAGCTTTCGGGTTTGCAGGCATTGGGACTCTTAGACATCAGCCTGGGTGGACATCCTCTCTCTAGGGAACCTTGTGACTTTGGAATCACCTAAATCTGCCCTCTTGCTGTGACAGTTTGCATTATACTGAACATCTACAAATAGGACTCAAAATGGAATCTAACTTGGTGGCAGTTGGGGATCAAAGTGCAGACAGGCCTTGGAGAGTCCTCAGTGTCTAATCTTCACCCAGATCTCCACCTGGTCACTCAGAATCTTCGAGTCGCCCTTCCTCTTTCTTAATGACATCTTGGAGATCTCAGCATAATGAGATCTTTTTGTCTTACCCAAATGTTACCTGGAGCCAGCCTCCCCAAGTGATCTTTGCCTCTGTTTTACTTTTGGACAGTTGTGGTACTCCACTGGCTGCTGTGATGTGTTATGCCCAACTTACTGCACCAGGTCCAGAACTAGACACTGTGAGTGAGGACACAGAGAAAGGCTAAGGGCTAACATGACACTATTCTCTGCTTTGCGCATGGATGCAGATGTTTCTGGTGTATGCAGACACACATTGTTGTATAGTATTTATATAGAAGGCTTCAATCCAATGGTGGTAGATAATTATTTGCTTTTGTATAAAATGTATTGTGTACACTTATTAAGTATGTCTACATTTATGATATGCGTAGGAATTTGTGACGCACACACTTAGAATGTATAAATGCAACAGAAGGAATTGATTTGTTCTGGAGACGTCTCAGTCATACCCAGGTTTACTGATGGGACCGGGTGAGCCGTGTCCCCATGGAGACTTCCAAGGCTTGTGTTTAGGGCTAGACTCCCAACTTTATAAAATCCAAAGAGGGGTATCATCTCTCCTGCCTCTTGCTCTCCTCATCCTGAGCCTCTCCCAGTGCTGGATTTTGTGAGAGTTCATGTAATGGGTGAATTGGCACGCCAGTGTGGCTGAGTCATAGTACCCAGATACATGGTCAAGTATTACTCAGGAAACTTCTGAAAAAAAATTTTTTTAATTAAATTGACATTAGAATTGGTAGGTTTGGAATAAAGCAAATTGATGTCTTCTGTTGTGTTTGTGGGGGCTTCTGGGGGGGTCATCCTGGTATAAGAAGCTCAGGCTGGAACAAGAAACAGACCCCTCCCCACCCTACTCCTGAGGATAAGGAGAGTTTTTGGACAGTCTGCCTCCTGCCTGGAGCTGTAGGACCGAGTTCCCCCTGGTCTCTAGCCTGCCAGCCCACTCTGAAGATTTCAAATTTGTCAGCCTCTGTCATCACACATACCCATTCCATCAAGCCCTTCTCTTTCTGTATGTCTTCTTCCATGTGACTGGCTGTTTCCCTGGAGAGCTATGACTTATATCTCCCATAAGAACCAAACTCAGCTCCTCAATGCAAAGTACCTGAGAACCCCTGAACTGTATGGTCACTGTCTTTTCATATGTAGATGAGGTTGGAGTCCATCCATCCAGAGTCCTCAACAATTCAAGTTTCTAGTCTGCAGCTCCTGAGACTATGACCCCTTAGGGACTGTGTGGGCCCCAGGACTGCACTTACAGAACACTGGACTATTTTTACTATATGATCCTAATTCATCTCAAACTGTTAAATTGCTTTGGTTTGGAGTACTGTAAAAAGCCCCTCAAATAAATAAATAAAAAACAACCCTCCGGCCAAAAGTTTGCAGTTGAAGTGAAATGTTCTATTTTGGAACAGCAGTGCCACAGTGACCCACTGTCCTGGGTTGCATAGTATTACCCTCAAACACAAGACTTTCCTGCAACCTCAGAATGTGACCATATTTAGAAGTGTGGTTGTTGCAGATGTAATTAGCTCAGATGATGTCATTCTGGAAGAGGGTGGACCCTTAATCCAGTCTGACTGGTGTCCTTTGGGACAGACACAGAAGGAAGGTGACCATGCGGAAGCAGGGCAGAGCTTGGCATTATGAAGTTGGAATGCCAAGGAGCGTCTAGCAGAAGGCAGGGGAGGGGTGTGGACTCAGGATGTGCTCAGAATCCCCAAGAAGACAGCCACTCTTCTCATAGCTTGACTTTATCCTTCTGGCCTTCAGAATTGTGAAAGAATGAATGTCTATTGCCTTAAGCCACCCCGAATTGTGGCACTTTGCCTGGACTGTCCTAGTAAACTAGCATGTCTCCCCATGGTAAGCAGGTCAATGGTTGGACACAATAAACACAGCTGTCTTCAGACACTGCACAATTGACAATGCAGGTCAATGATCCTTAAAGCAGGCAGACGGACGGGACGGGATCCGTGTGAATCACCATCATCATCATCATCACCATCATCATCATCAAAACTAACCATGGAAAAGTCTGCACTTAGAGAGCAGGAGGAACTTTTTCCATAAGGGCCGGTCCTTAGCCATCTAGACATAGGGACTTCCAACCCCAATCTGCACAATGTTGCTTACCTCAGGCCCTGAGCACAAGATCAAGGAGCACTCATGGACAGTGACTCCTGGACTGATCTCTCTGAAGGTTCAGATCTTTAGTGGTGATTCTCAACCCTGGTTGGATATGGGATTGCCTGAGGAATGCTTGCAACCTATGGATGGTGGCTATGTATCACACACCAGCTTGATGAAGATGTAGAGGGAGGGGAGGGGCAAGCATCCAATTTTCTTGAAACCTTTGCCTAGGAGTCTAAAGATTCTGAGGGAGGTATTGTTTGAGCTTTTGCTTACTTGATAAACCTCTTGCTGGCCTCATAATGATTTCTGTGCCAACTCAATATGAATAGAGTTTGTAGATAGATGTGGGCACCTTCACAACAACCCCTGTGCTATTTTATGAGTGCATTTGCACAACTATCCTCCCAGACAAGAGGGTATTCTGTTTCATGTGACATTGTTGGTCTGGTATACTCCCCATTTCTAGGGATGCTTTTCTTAGAAGGCCATTCACAGCTTCCTGCTGCTCATACCCCATTTCCCAGGGCAGCTTGTGCTTTTCCTATCCTCTGTTTGAGTCCCAGGGTTCTCCAATAAAAGCCACAGACCAGTGGTCAGTCAAGGACAGCAGCATATAGCTCAGCTCAGGTTTAGAAGCGAGGCCGGGAAACTAAGGCCCCCGAGGAGCCAGCTGTCCATGAAGGTGGACACTACTTCTTGGTCTCTTTCTTAGCTTCTAGTGTTGGCCACTGAAGCTCATGGGTACTTCATTTCAGTCTGTGTCTCGTGATCATGTTGTCTTCCTCCTGTGCTCTGTGTCTTTCTGCACCTTAAGTCTCTTCTGATAAGAATGCTGCTTTCCAAATTCAGTACCAAGGAGTACACTGAGGATGTAGAATGTAGAAGTATTGGAAGCCTTAATGAGCCACACCATGGCTCTTTCAAAGCAACAGAATAACCAACCACTGCTATCACCACCACCACCACTACTACCACCACCACCATCATCATCATCAACAACAACATGAGGCCAGTTAGGTTGAAAGAGGGGCCCACCCAACCCAGAAGGACCTTATCTTAATGTAGCTCTATCTCCAGAGGTCAGGTTTCCGACTGAGGTCCCATTCCCAGCTACCAGGGTTATAGCTTTATTAGGACTTGAATGTTTGTGTGTCCTCCAAAATCCAGGTGAAGTATTAGGAGGTAAAACCCCTAAGTGGTAAATTCTGAGGCCAGAGCCTTCACAAATGATGCTAGTGACCTTATAAAGGGGGAGAGAGAGAGAGAGAGAGAGAGAGAGAGAGAGAGAGA
>NW_021604663.1:2953277-2985591 GCF_004785775.1 Grammomys surdaster | reverse complement strand
AGAGAGAGAGAGAGAGAGAGAGAGAGAGAGAGAGAGAGACCTAATGTATATGAGCCTATGAGCCTTAGGTTCCATTCCCAGCACCATATGAACCTGGTATGGTGGCAGATGCTGGTCTTCCTAGCATTTGAAAGGTGAAGGCAGAAAGGTTGTAAGTTCAAGGACATCCTTGATCTACTAGAGTCTATCTAGGAACCAAGTGGGGGTGCCACTGAGGGACCTAGCCACCTTTTATCTCCCTCCCTTCTGTCCTGCCATGCAAAGGTACAGTGTCTGTTTCCTACAGAGGAAGTGATGTTTGAGATATCATCATGGAAACAAACACCAGACCCGGTTTACTATCACTGAACCTGCCAGAACCTTGATCGTAGACATCTTCACCTCCATGACATAAACAGTGTGAATTTATACTATTTACGAATCACCCTATTTCAGAGCAGCACCTATAGACTGAGATAGACTTCAACATCTCTCTTTGAGGGGTGCATTCAGCGATACCAGGATGACCCCATCTCTAACAGTTAGTCATTAATGTCAACTCGACTGGATCTGGAATCACTAGGAGACACATCCCTGGACATGTCTGCAAGGGAGTTTCCAGGAAAGACTTGCCCTGAATGTGGCCAGCACTATTCCAAAGGCAGAGACCCAGACTGAAGAAAAGGAAGAAAGGAGGAACTGAGCTGAACTCCAGTGTCCATTTCTCTTCCTCTTGACTACTGATGCGGTGTGACTATCTGTCTCAGGCCTGCTTGGCTTTCCTGTCATGATGGACTGTATCCTTTCACACTGTGAGCCAGAATAAGCCCTTCCTTCCTGCTACTGTTAGGCCTTTGTCATAAGAAAAAGGAACCCATGCACATCTTGTGGGTTTTACCTGGTTGTGGGATATGCTTAGTTAGCCTAGCTATCTTTGACTAATACCATCTTTTCTTCTGGTTATCTTTTTTATGGCAGAGGCCTGTAGTCTATCTCAGGAGAGTTCTGTATCCTTGCTTTGCAAAATGTAGCAAGTCCTCCTGCATCGTCTGTACCGCTCATGTCACCCAGGAGCATACTAAACATGCAGACTCTGGTTCTACCCAAGCCGATTAAACTGGTCACCTGCGATTCACCAGCATTCCCAGGCCACCCAGGTACACTTGAGACTTTCAAGAGCAGTGGTCTAAAGAATAAAGAGTTATTTTTCCTTTGAATATACATAATGCTCTTTGTTTAAACAGGAAAGTCAACCATAAATCATCTCTTTCTTAAATATTCTCCAAATACTGTCCTCCTCCTCCTCCTCCTCCTCTTCCTCCTCCTTCTTCTTTTAATGCAGAAACTTAGGTTTCCAGAGAAAAAGGAGTAAAGGGACAGGAAGGAGATAGCAGAGCAGGTAGATGAAGGTTGGGCCTGTAGCCAACCCCAGCATGAGGAGGGAGAAGGTGAAGGGGACTTTGGAAGGAGTGTTGAAGATCCAGTAGTTTCTGTTTTGCTTTTTTTTTGTTTTTAATTTTTAAAGATATATTTATTTTATTTATATGAGTACTCTGTAGCTTCAGACACACCAGAAGAGGGCATCAGACCCCATTACAGATGGTTGTGAGCTACCATGTGGTTGCTGGGATTTGAACTCAGGACCTCTGGAAGAACAGTCAGTGCTCTTAACCACTGAGCCATCTCTCCAGCTCCCCAAATACCCTTCTAATTATCAAGATAAATGTAAGGAGAAACGTTCTGAAGTCTAAGCAAGGTGGACTGTGCCTGTTATCCCAGCACTCAGGAAACCAAGATAAGAGGACTGCAAAGTCAAATCTATCCTGGGATCCATAGCAAACTCCTGTCTCAAGTTGACGATCTCAAATCGGTTTTGTTTAATTAGAACTAGTCTAGTCAACTGAGGTGTCAAGTGAACCATGCTAAGAAAATCTCCTGACAGAATTATTCCTAGAAGACAACAGTTAGGTCTGAGGAGGCTGGGAGGCTGGTGATGGGTCTGAGGAGGCTGGGAGGCTGGTGATGGGGCTTGGGGAGTCTTTTAGGTGGAGACCACTCAAATAGCACTTGGAAGAACAAGCGGCTCGAAGGGTGGAAGTGAAGGACAGATGGCACTGACACGGACCTCCTTGTTTAGTCGTCTCTGTTACTCTCTGAGCCTGGCTTCTATACACACACAGACACTGCTGATTGTAAGGAATCTGGAGTAACAGGGGCACTTGGAGCTGCAGGTTCTCTGCCTTCCAAGCCCCTGACCTGAGAGCATCAGTGAGAAGCAGGACGGGTTCTTAGTATTTGAGTAGGATGTATTGGAGATTCTTGGTTCACGAGGAGTGGGCTCCCTTACAGTGTTCAGGTTTTAAAGCTGTTTTCCACCAGGGCAGTATCTAGAAGGGAAGGTCTGTGGCTTGCTGGCTTGCCTCATACAGCCTGTCCTTTCAGAAGAAAGAGGAGCGCTGCCCTGGGCAGGGTGGTGAGCTGCTCGCTCAGCTCTCTACCCACTGTGTTCTCCTCCTGGATGGTAGACATCACTTCCTTTTTTTGTCTTTTTTCTTTTTTAAGGATTTTTATTTATTTATTTTATGTGAGTACATCACCATTGCTCTCTTCAGATACACCAGAAGAGGGGACCAGGCCCCAATACAGATGGTTGTGAGCCACCATGTGGTTGCTGGGAATTGAACTCAGAACCTCTGAAAGAGCAGTCAGTGCTCTTAACCACTGAGCCATCTCCCCAGCCCAGCATCACTTCCTTTATCGTCATTACATTTTACTCCACTGAAGAAGACACGCTGTTCTAGCTTATATGAGCTTATACGCACCACATACACACAGGAGCCTGGGAAGGCCAGAAGAGAGCTTTGGATCATGTGGAAGTAGGGTGATAGGTAGTTATAAGCTGCCATGTGGGTGAACCCAGGTCCACTGTAAGAGTATTAAGTGTCCTTATGCCCTTAATCACTGAGCCATTTCTTCAGTCCCCTAACCTTTGTTTTCTAAAGTATGCAACTTTTAATCCTATGTTTAATGAGGTTATAAACTCAGTTTATACTTTGAACAGAGACTAATGCCTCACATAAAGGATAGTTTGTGTTCTGGTGGAGAAATTACAAAAATAAACAAATCTCTTCTCAGATAAACAACAACAAACAAATCCACAAAAATAACAAAAAAAATCCAAACAAACAAAACCAGTAGAGGTTTTATCCAACTTCCCACTATTCGGAAGTATGACTCTTAGTGCTATAAGGACTATTTAAAAAGTCAAATAAATATATTGTACATGCACCCAACGTTTGAGTGTTTTAGTAGTAGGTAGATATAAATCACTCTCTCTCTCTGTTTCTCTCTCTCTCTCTTTTTCTCTCTCTGTCTCTCTCTTTGTGTGTCTCTCTCTGTCTGTCTCTCTCTGACTCTGTCTCTCTGTCCCTCTCTGAGTCTGCCTTTCTTTGAGCACTGAAGTGACTGTGAAACAGCATCCTCTAGGAGGAGCAGAGTAGGAGTCTGTACTCTTCTTGCCTCTGCAGAATGGGCAGAGCTGTAAGGAGCCACTGGGGGTAGAGAGGGTCACGGCTGCTAAGGTCTCTGAAAGGTCACACAGGAAGCTGGTTGGCAGAGCTCACAAATACCATCAGGAAGGGAGAAAGTTATTTTAAGTAAAATGCATCACGTGCTAACAATGATGTTAAAACATACAGCTTTGACGTTTGCTCCTTTGAGACAGTAAGTTCTTACGGACTTTGACACAAAGTTCTTTTTGAATAATTTTTGACAACTTTTGGCTACTATACTACTGTAGAGAGGAGTCTAAGGTGTTACCACAGTATCCCCTCCCCCATTTCTTTCTTCTGTGTGCATGTGTGTTTAATATATACACACACACAGATATAATAGTTTGAGGGGTTGTAAGCGTGATGACCTGTGGCCACAGGATTATGAACTGTTTTTGGAAAGCAGAAATGTTTAGACATGTATGCAACTGGTATGTGTGTGCATCACCATTGGGCTTGAACTTACTGGTTATAAAAGGTACAGGTGTTATGTACCGTAGCCTAAACTAGATCCGTAAAAGAATTTTAACTTTTGGTTTTAGATTTGTTCTTAAGTTATACATATCTGTGTCTGGCTATATGTACACGTGAGTACCAGTGGTGCCTGTCAGACTCTCGATTGGATTCCTTGGAGCTGGAGTTCAGGCATCTGAGAGCAGTCTAACACGGGTTCTGGGATCAGAACTCAGGTCCTCTGCAAGAACAGTTTGAACCTTCAACCTCAAGCCACCATCTCCCCAGGCCTGAATTTTAACTTTTGAAGTTAAAAATTAAAGAGAGAGAGAGAGAAAGAGAGAGAGAGAGAGAGAGAGAGAGAGAGAGAGAGAGAGAGAAACAAGAGGCTATGTGAATTCAATCTGGAAGACATATGGAGATGATTTTCATAGATCCTGATGATACTATTTTTAAGAACTTCCACTAAACAGTAATTTTCATCTATAAGTGAAAATCTAAATAACAGTAGGGAGTTACTAGTGTAGGAATGACACCCAATCCAGTGAATGCAACTTTTTTTTTTGTTTTTGGAGGCAGGGTTTCTCTGTGTAGCCCTGGCTGTCCTGGAACTCACTCTGTAGACCAGGCCAGCCTCGAACTCAGAAATCAGCCTGCCTCTGCCTCCCAAGTGCTAGGATTAAAGGTGTGTACCACCACTGGCCGGCCCAGTGAATGTAACTTATCTCTTCTGTGAGCTCTTCAGGTGGACAGATGAGCCCGAGGAAAACAAGAGCTGATTCACAAAATCGATCAATCTATCTATCTATTTATTGCAATTTTTAAAATTGATTTTCTAGGATCTTCCCAAAAGAGAAAAATTCAAAGAAACAACCGCATTATGATACTTTTGCACATTTTAGACAAAGGACACTAACTCTGTGAAGAAGTGACAGGATCAGTGGATACCCGAGAGCGTATTAATTCTAGGGGTGTTACTAAGAAAGAGAGAGATGGTGGCAGATGCGGGACTGCAGCCAGATACGGATTGCTTTGGAGTTTGCTTTTTCGGGTTTACAGAATCCTCAAGTTACCAGTCTCCAGAGATTAAGAGCATCGTCCAGCACGGCTCTCTAAGGTAGGCCCTTCCTCAAAGAACCTTTACATCCTGTTGCATGCAGGAAGGTAGGCCAGTGGCTTCTTCTGAAGCCATTTCAGAGTAAAGTTAGCAAGGTGATGGTTTGGTGTGTTCTGAGGTGGCTTGTCTTCAACGCCTTCATAACAGTATTTGCTAGGTTCCTACCATGTGTCAGCCCTGGGCTCCAGACACTTGGTGACTGGATGGAATATAGGTCCAAGAATAGTTTCTGCTCTGAAGGAGCCCACACTCTAGAAGTAAAGAGATGCTCTGGGAGAGTGAGGGGAGGATGCTGTGGGCTCTACCCTGGAACCCTGGAGGCAAGGGAGAGTGCTGCCGAGAAAGGCCATCGGAGAATCAGCTAGTCTGCCTGTGCATGCGGAGGCAAAAAGGCCCTGCACACAGAGTTAGTACCAAGTAATCTGGGATTCTATGCACATCGCATGGTATCATGAGATGATATAAATTTGTTTGAATATGTGGTACCCAGTAGAAAATGAAGAAAAAAGTCATGGCTCGTCCTGAGGCTGATTTATGTTCAGTGCTTTATGAGTAGGAGACACAAGTGTGCCCATTGGTTTATTTCCTGGCAGTAGTCAGGGGCTTCCTTATCAACTTTCTTCACATACAATTTAAGGAGGGCTCAGGTCATCAAAGTGCAGAGGGAGACAAAAATAATCAGAATTACAGAGAGATGGGAAACATTCGGCAGAGCTTTCAATGAAAATGAATGGGTCATTTAAAAATCATGTAGCTTGTATTAGGATAGATTGAGTTCATTTCCTTTGAGTGCTTGTTTTTGCTTTGTTCTCTCTCCCTTTATTAGGCAATTTGCTCACTGCTGCTTCCTTAGTGTCTCTGAAGTCCTAATGTAATATGTGCACTGAATACTTGTTGACTGACCACATGTTGTTGAATTAATGAAAGGGATGTCAACTCAGAAATCCAGCACTGGCAGATCATATACATAATGTAGCCTACTATAAGTGTGACAAGTGAGTGCTCTTTAATTATAGAGACATTTCTGTAACACAGCTGACTTCACAGAGTATCTTTATCTTTATCTTGCTTAGCTCTTAAATCTTACCTTAAAAATTTCTCTTTCGGTCAATTAAAAAAAAACCCACTTGTTCAAAATGTTTACCTCTACATAGGAAAGCTAAAATAATGATTTAAAGAATCAGAACATTCAAATGAGTGGAAACATACATATTTGATTCTGAAAGCTATTGCTGAACCGAATCTAGATTTCAGATATGGCATGTTTGGAACTCAAAGGCTGTGAAGCCGCGCAAGCTAAGGATGAATGAAAGTTGCTCTGCTAATTCAATTCTTTTAATAGCTTCGAATCTTTACAATTTCTTTATCCCTTCCTTTCGCCTTCAGTGTAGGAGCTGTACAAGTTTCTGAAAAAGCGCTTTCTAACCTTGGGATACTGAGTGAGGACGGCGTCCTCTGCTGCCTGACTGGTGTGTCAGTCTGATGGTCTGAGTCTGCAGAAGGCCCACACTTCCATGTCAGAACTGTGGGCGTCTGGGTGACATCATCCTTATTCCGAAAGGCAGAATCCAGTGGTGCAGAGACCTTGGGCGCCAGTTTATGAAGCAATCCTGCTCGCCCAGACAACCCTACCTCTCCAAGTGTCTCCTGTGCCCTTAGCCTCAGGACCTCCCGAGGCCACCCGCGGCCACCCAGCGACACCTGATTTACCACGGGCCAGTGCGCTCCTCCCTCCCGCCTGGCCCCGCCCAGGCGGACTCGGCCGTCCGCCGAGGCGTGTCCCTCGCTGCCCGCCGTAGCCCGGCGCTCAGCCGGCCGCCGTTCCCAAGATGGCCGCTGCGCGCACGGCTCCTGCGGCGGGCTAGAGGCGGAGGCGGAGTCGAGTCACTCCCTCACCCCGCGGCTCCAGGTCTTCCCGCACCAGGCTGCAGCTGACGACCCGCCGCGGTCATGCGAAGCTCGGTGCACGGATGAGAGACGCCATCGCCGAGCCGGTGCCCCCTCCCGCCCTCGCCGTCACCCCTGCAGCCGCCATGGAGGAGCCGCGGCCAGCACCGCCGCCACAACCGGAGCCGGAGCCGGAGTGCTGCCCAGCGGCGAGGTGGGTGCACGGCTGCAGCCGCAGCTCGGAGGGAGCAGGGTGGCGCGTGAAGGGGGCGTGGGGTCCTCGGCTGCGCGCCAGGTGGGCGCGGAGCATCCGGACCTCCGGTGGCGGGAGGGGCGCGGTGCAGCGCGGAGCCCTGTGCTCTGCTTCCGCGCGACCCCTGCCCGGGCTCGGAGGCCGAGCTCCCGAGCGACCCCGACCCTTGCAGTAGTGCTCCCGGGGGCCCAGCTGCAGACGGCCGCTGCTTGCCCCGGCCGCCGCCGCTGCCGCCGCCACTGCTGCTCAGGCTCGGATCTGTGATCCGATGGAAGGAAGGTGGTCCGTCTTTCTCCTTTTTCCAGGAAAAGAGAGGCGTCGTGCCTCTCAGCTCCTTGCTCCTTCGTCCCTTTGCAGCGCGCCTCCCAGCCTTCTGTCCCCAGGGCGAAGCTTCACGTAACTGCAGACAAGGTTCCTTGCCCGAGATCCTTTTACTGTCCTCTGGCAACAGCCTGATGCAGTGTTGTGCACGAAAAAGCTAAGGGTTAATGTGTGAAACTTTGCTACTGCAGAAAGCTCCAAGATGGAACTTTGGTACCCAAAGTATCTGTTGCATTCTGTTCCATAGAAGCTCTACTAATAAGAGTCTTAAAGTTTTAATTGGGAGGGTGAACTCACGGTGTCTAGATTTTGTGTTTAAATGCCAGTTCTTGGCATCCCAGGATAAGCTTTGGCTGCCCCCTGTCCCCTAGAGTGAAAACACTCCCACAACTCTTCCTGGCTTAAGGTCTTGCTCTATAACCCCAGGAAGAAGGCAGTTAAATAGCTTTGCTTTTTCCTGCTTGGAGAAATAGCAAATTTATAGTTGTAGTGAGACCTGAACACGGGAACCACTCACATCCTTGCTTGTCACCACTGGGCTGCCTGAGAGGAGTTTTATTTTTTCAAAGCTGAGAAAGCTACTGCTTTATTTTTCTTAATTTCAAGATAGTTCTGTGACATCTTAAGGGGCATTTTCTTTGACGAATAGTACAGGATGTTATTAGAAGTTTTATCAGAGGGTTCATAATTTTCTTAAATGTATTGAGTTGTTGAGCAATTTTTACTCCTTTAATCATTATTTTAGAAATAATAAATGAGTCCTTACTTAATGCTAGAAATGTTTTATCACTTAACCATTTCATTTGTTAATGCATTTAATCTTTACACCAGTCTTGTGAGTTAATTCTGCTATTCATCTCCTTTATGCAAGAGGAAACTGAGGCAAAAGGTAAAGAGCATACGGAAGGATTAACAGCCCGTAATAAACAAAAGTCTGGCTGCCTAGTTTGTGCCTTAATTATGAGGAAGAGGGATGATTTCATACCCACAGACCCGACATTATAATTCTATGTAACTGTTCTCTGGGGAGAAAATGGACTTGAGTGTTGTTAGGGATAAAACTCTGCTATAAAAACGCTGCTTTTCTATTGATAAAACAGCCTTGCTTTCCAGCCAGGATCCTGTCTCTTTGTTATAATAAAAATAGGTCAGGATAATGGGCTTCATCCAACTTTAAGTGAACAGCAGTGTACAGAACAAGAAGATCTTTGAAGTATTTTTCTTAGCAACATTGCAGTTAATTTTACAATAGCAAATCTGTAGAGCAGATATTTTTTTTTTTTTTTTGGTAAAGCTGTTGCTTTGCCTTTTTGCTGCAGTAATGGACACTGCCTCCTCTTCAGTAGGCAGGGGTGACCTCTGGCACGATTACTGTACATCTGTGGTAAGCGATGTTGCAGGGGAGCGCCAGTTGTTTATATACGGTCCACATTCTTACCTATTCACAAGAGATTCACCGAACACATTCCGAATCTACTCAGCGCCTCCTCCTAACACACCGGCGACCACTGATGTGTTACCCAGCACTACCAGGTTAACTGGCTTTCTGGCAGACCAGAGTAAAGCTGTTGACATTGTTGTTCATCTGCTGTGTGTGTGTGTGTCATTGATCACGAAGGCTGTATTAGCGCACAGGTCTTTTGTAGGAGTCAGGCCTGTACATGTTGGCCCCGAAAGCTGTATGGCAAGTGCACCGGTGGCAGATGCCAGCACCCAGGATGTCTGCTGTGGGTGCGCTTCGCTCCTGACAGCGAGTTATGCAATGATGGAAGAACAGAAAACAGGTTGCCAGCTGACTGGGCTCTGTCATAGCTTTAGCTCATGTTGTCCACCTTGGGTATGTGTGATCCCTAGTTCTGGTAGAGAACTCTTGAAGATGGTAACAGTTGTTCTTAGTGATTAAACTTTTGAATAAACATTCTTATTTGTTTTTCAAGCATCTGGGTCACTTTTAAGAGGGTCCTGATATGCTTAGGAGCACTATTAGAATTAATTTGAAGCAACTTAACCCTTGTGATTGTTTTAGATTTGTGCATTTAACAAACACCAATAAATTTGATACTAAGTCTAATACAGTGTTCCTGCCTATTGCAGTCTTTGCTTTAAAATAGTTATGTTAGATATGGTCTCATTGCTCTTATCCACTGACCTTGTGAGTACAGTGTCAATAAATCTCATTCTACCCTTTTCTAACCAGCAGCTTCATTATTGACTCTGTGTAGTGTGGCTCTTCCAAGTTCACTTGTGACAATGGGTTTCACTTCTTTACAAGCGTTTGAGCATCCTCACTTCTGGGCGGTTTAATCTCTGTCTGCTCTCTCAGATCCCCGCCTTGAGCCTGGCTCTCCACCTTGAGTCTGGCTCTCCCCCTTGAGCTCATGTGTTTCTGTCTTGACTCAGGCTGTCACCTTTTACTAATCTGGTGAAGCTCCATACTGTTTTGTATCCGATGAGTTTTACCTGAACCACTTCAACAGTAGGTGCTTTTGCATGGGCAGCTTTAGACAGAGGAGCAGCCAACAGGCAACACAGCCTCCAGCAATGACAGAAACTCTGACATGGATGTGACTTGACTCTCCCTGGTTCCTTTAATTGTCACTTCGTGAAGTCGTTTTATTTTCTTCCTGTGCGTCCTCTTCATGCCTTGAAAATCTTGTTCCGAAGCTCTCCTGGGAGATGGGGGTACTTGCAGATCTTGCATCCTTGATGAGTAGATTGCCTTAACAGCTTCCTGCTGTCTGGTTCCTCATTCCTTGAGGATTATCTGTTCATAGCCGGCTCCTGTCTCCATCCTCCCTGTAGACCAGGTGTCATGGATTCTGCTTAAGGACTTAATGTTGTTTACAAGTCAGCAGGCCATTGGAAATAGTTTTAGTAAGGGGAAAATGGAAGCATTATCAGGAAAGGAGTTTGACTCACAGTTCTTGGTTATTCTAAGCTAGCACTGCATTGGCAATGAGTGAGTTCAGGTGCTGGGCCTCCGCTTCTTGGGCACAGCAGTGGCTCTGTGTAACTCTGGCCTGTAGAAAACCCTAAAATAAATATATATGTGTGTGTGTGTGTGTGTGTCTGTGTGTCTGTGTCTGTGTGTCTGTGTCTGTGTGTGTGTCTGTGTGTGTGTCTGTGTGTCTCTGTGTGTGTATGGCTGGTTTCAAAGGACCCTGTAATTAATTCCAACAGACTGAGGAGGTAGCTTTCTCGTCTTGGGCACAGCCATTGCTTCTGCTATGAGAGACAAGGGTCTTTCCTCTTTCTTGACTTTACAGGGCCACTTTGCCCAGCCCTCATCACAGATTGCCCTCCATTGGATTACATAGTTTGATTTTAACCTTTAGTCTTGATTTAATTAGATTACGGCAGCCCCTATTTGTTTGTTTTTCTGTTTTAATTTGGGGTATAGTGTGTCCTTACACATAATTGTTAGGAAACCCTCAGTGGCAGAGTAGGTATTTTTTCTCTCTTCATAATTCCCCTGTCTCCCACAAAGAGTCCTTTGGAATAGTTTCTGACAAGGAGTGGTAAGGATGTCAGTACTTGGTGCCTTCTCAGATACCTTTTGCTTATTCTGTTCATAAAGGATCCTGATGATATGTGGTTTTTCTGGATTTAAGTGCACATTTTAAAAGTTAATTAGAATTCTGCAGCTATTAAAAACCTTGTTGTTAAAGAGCGTGTAGTGACATGGGAGGTGCACACATTGCAGGTCGTTTTGGTGGGGCTTGACTATTTTTAGAAAGATCCCCAAATACCTCTGTTGTGTGATGTGCCCTGCACTGAGCTCAGAGTAGGAAGTGGAGTACCAATAGGATTTGTAAAGGACAGTTCCAGTCGGTCCTCCTCCCTGCCTCCCGGCTGGAAGCACCTCTATCTCTAGCTGCAGGAACCCATCTGCCCCTCCCCCTTCACAGGGAGCTCTGCCTGTAGGAACCGACCCCATCCCAGATGGTGGCCTTGGGCTTTTTGCTAAGGTTTGTCATGTCAGATCCTGGGAAAGGAAACTCTCAGTTTGATAATTGAAATGCATCATTTGAAGTCAAGCTGAAAGCTAACTCCCAAAAGCTGAGGCTAGCCAGCCCCAGAGAGGTTGTTTGGGCCCAGATGGTGATGAGAACTCCAGAGAAACGTGGAGGCTTCGAGGGGCTCTGGCGACTTAGATCCCTTTCTGCTTAGTTGGCTTCCCTTCCCCCTTCGGTTTGACCTGTAACTAATAAATTCTCTATCCTCTCTCATTCTTTCTCTCTTTCTTACCCTCCCTCCCCCCTCCTTTCTTTTTAAAATATGGTGTTTGTGTTCATGTGTGCGTGTATGAACACATGAAGCTGTGGAGGCTGGAGGTCAGTGCTGAATGTCCTCTATTGCTCTCCACTGTAGGTTTGGGGACAATATCTTGTATTGCTCTCATAGAACCTGAAATTCACCATCTGGGCTAGATTGACTGGCTAGTGAACTCCCTGGATCTTCCTGTCTTCCCCATCCCTGACCCCAGCTCTGGGGTCACAGATGTCCATCATGCCTGGCCTTTATGTGGGTCCTGGAGATCTGAACACAGCATGCACTTCATTCACAGACTCATCTCCTCACCCCCCAAATAGTCTCAAAACTGTAAACTTGGTTAGGCATCTTAAAATCCTAATATGTAGCATAATCACATTTTTAAAAACCACACACAGAGAGAAAGCATTGGAAACATATCAATTTTTTTCTAAAGCTTTTCATAATGAGCATGTTATAAGTATTTTTAAATAATACATAATTATAGGACCTAAATCTCTCTCCCTCCCTCTCTCTCTCTCTCTCTCTCTCTCTCTCTCTCTCTCTCTCTCTCTGTGTGTGTGTGTGTGTATGTATGTGTGTGCTTGCATGCATGTGCATGTAGTGTGTGCATGTGTGTATAGGGTCATGTGCTCATGCATGCTCATACAAAGGCTAGAGGAGAATAGCAGACACCTTCCGTCTGTCTCCCTCCCTCTCTCCCTCCCTCCCTCCCTCCCTCCCTCCCTCCCTCCCTTCCTTCCTTCCTTCCTTCCTGAGACAGTCTCCTATGGAATCTACAGTTCAGCATTTTGGCCAGGGTGGCCATTCACCGGGCCCCCGGGATCTGCCTGTTTCTGCTGTGCACCCCACATGCTGGGGTTGTAGGAGTGTGCAGCCATTCCTGATCTCAGGTCCTTTTGGCTTCACAGCGAACACTCTTAGTCGCTAATCCATCACTCTAGCCCCGAATCCTTTTAAAATTGTATTTATATGTATGTATGCATGCATGCATGCGTGCATGTGTGTATGTAAGTATCTATGTATGTGTCTAAGAGTGTCTGCTGCTTGTGTGCAGTTTCCTGTGGGGACCAAGAGCCAGTGTTGGAGCTCAGTGGTCCTGGGGTTAGAATCTGTTCGGAGGCACCTGATGTGCAGCCCTCAAATTCCTAACTACTACACGTATTAAAGTCTCCTTATTTTGAATTGTTACTAAAAATTGAAATGTATGAGTTTCCATGTACCATATGAAGCGAATATTGTTACCAGATCTTAAATGAACTTAAATTTTACTTTAACACTTTTTACTGTGTCTGAATTACCCGGGATGATTAAAGCTAGATGTCTTTAACCATTTAGTTCATATAGTACGTCAATAGAGATAAAAGAACAGTCTGGTGTTCTGACGGTCTTTCATATTTACAGAGAGCTTCTCGAAAGCCCGTAACCGCCTTCCCAACACGTGCGCCTTCTTAACAAGCTCCGTCTGTCTTCAGTGGCATATTTGAGATGGCCTCCTTTGAGAGGGACATCACCCTGCTGACAGTGGGTGTGGCCGGTGTGGTCTCAGATCTCAGCCGACCACAGCCTCCCATAGTAGAGTGTTTGCTTCTCTGCACGTGTTTGCTGACAGCCAAGAGAAGGCTGGCTTTCCACTTGCAAGCGTTCGCTCTTCCTGTTCTGCAGACCTCAGTGACTGTGTTACTGTCCTTGATCTCACAGAAGGCACATGTTGATAAGGCTGCAGTGAGTGCTATTAGGACTACATTAGGCATCCCGTCAAAGTGTTTCATAGATGGAGTCCATGTCAGCGCTGTTTCAAAAGGACTAAGCCAGCTGTAGAGCAGTGTGAACCCTGTGCTGTGAAGCTGAATGGGTTGCCACCTTAGGGAGTTCTTTACTTGTGAACTGTTTGGAGATGCTGTACTCAGATTTTCAGCCCAGGGCTGTTAGAGGTCAGCTCTAGAGCTGGCTTAGAGAAATTAGTAGGAATTGTTAACCACTGTAGTCTTTTGGTGGTGGTGAGGGCGTTTGAAAAAAAAAACCAAACCAAAAAACCCCCAACCCCTTTAATACATTTATTTAAAATCTGAATTTTATTTTTTTTTTGTTTAACAAATTGTGTTCTTAGTAGCTCAGATGGCTTCAAATTTCCTATGTGGCCTAGGATGGGCTTTGAGATTCTGTTCTTTCTGCCTCTTTCTGGGATGTTGGGATTGCAGGTGCGTGCCACCATGTCTTGTTTATACAGTTTGGGGATTGAACCTAGGGCTCTGTACATGTATTTCACAATAACTCTGTGTTTCTCATGATCTTTGATAGCACCCACCCCTCCCGTTACTCTCTTGCACAGGCTCTTCCTACTGGTCTCTTCCTCTTTCCGTGTGATTACCCTGATTAAACTATACTTGATTTTCTCACAAAAAATTTTGAAATATTTTCTTTTACATGTATTTAGTTTTTGCTGAAATAAAGAGTTAAGCATTTACTAATACGAGTCTTAGGGATGGCCAGCCCTTTAATATGCATTTCGTCATACTTCTCAGCCATGGAGAGTCCGGAGTAGGAGGAACTTGAAAAGATATGCTGTGCCTTTCAGTGCAGAGCTATGAAAGAACCATGCGCAGACTGCAGTTGCCTCAGGTTACAGCTCAGGAGCAGGTCCACAGATTCTTGCTTCTCTCGCCAGTTATCACCCTGAGCCCGGGGCTCCTCAGCCACCAGACTCACGTGCTGAGCTTCAGCTCACCCCACTGGAGCAGCGTTTCGTCCTTACGGCGTGCTCTGTGTTCTAGAGCAGGTAGGCTTGCTGAGATCAACTAGAAGAAAGATTCTTTTCAGAAAAAAAAAAATGCAAGGAAAAAAAGGAAAGACAAGAAATGCCCTCTCAACTCATTGTACTCAGCTTTCTCCCCATTAAAATGTAGGGCCTGGGATATAGAGGGGCCAGAGCGCAAGGTTTTACATCAGTGGTTAATCTTATCTAGGCTGTCTTTTAGAACAAACGAGTAGCTCAGGAACCACAGTAGGAATGTGACCTATAGTAATACACTTTGGAGACGTTTCAACGTCCTGTATAGTGGAAATAAATTTATGATACATTTGATTCTGTAACATATAATCTGTAGTAATTATTATATTGCAGTAAATGTTCATTTTTACCAACTAAATTGGTTTTAAAACTCACCAGGGGATTGTGACTTTGATTTTCAAGTACATGGTTGTACTAAAAACACAAAGGATGCTGTTGTACTTTTTACACTGTCCCTCGAGGCTGAGTCAGGAGAACTAGTGACAGTGTTTACCAAATGACTGTCAAGATTTGCATTCGGAATGTCCTCACTAGGCACATATGTTTGAACATTTGGTCCTGATGTTGGTGGTTTGGGGGAGATTGTAGAACCTTTTTAGGTACTAGGCCTCTCCTTGAACCCGTAGGGTTGTACGGTATAGATTTGAAGGTTTTAAGCTAACTGAACTTCCAGGTAGAACTTTCAGCATCATGGTCTGACAAGATGTAAATAAACTGTGCCCCAAGCTTCTCTTACCACAGACAGACTTCCCCACCATAATGGACCATGTTCCCTGAACCATGAGTCAAAACAGGAGTCTCTTCCCTTGTATTGCTTGTTAGGTATTTGTCACAGTGACAAGAAAAGCAGTGTCAGAAATTGTACTCAGAAGAGAGGCCATTGCTATGACTGTGGTGTGTAGGCCATTGCTATGATCATTGCTATGATCTATAAGGCCATTCCTGTGACTGTGCTAGCTATAAGGCTGTTAACTAGGACCACATGATCTCTAAGGTTGTTACTCTGACCATGGTCTGTAGGCCATTCCTGTGACTGTGGTCTGTAAGTCATTACGATCACTGTCATCTGTAGGCCTTTGAAACTGGTTTGTGAGAGGAATGTGGAAAAGTTTGGAGTTGCAGGCAAGAAAGCCCTAGAATGTTGTAAGCAGAGCTTAATAAGATATTCTTGATGGAGTTTGGAGGACCAGAATATCAGTGTGCATGTAGACAGTAAGAATAGGCCCAGGAGGTTTCAGTGGAGGACAGGAATCTGTTGGGAGCTGGGCTAGTGGCCATTCATGTTACAGTCTGGGGAGAATTTGGCTGACTGGAGATTCTAGCGTGTTAAAGATGTCAGGAACATGGGGCTCCTGTGGAAGAGAATTAGAACGAGCTGACTTCAGAGATAGCGGGTGGATTTCTTTGGTGGAAATGAGTTCAGTAGAGCATGACATTGGGGGCGCTGTGCTGTGGTTGCTCACTGCTTTGAGTCAGGTTTATAATGAGTTTACAGAGTAGCAGAGATGTGTAAGGACTGTGAACTTTGGCAAGTAAGAGTTTGAGCTTAAAGTTTGCACAGAAGTGCTGTCGGAGAAGCAGTGATGACATTCAGAGCAATTCCTGTCACGGAGAGAAAGTGCACTCCAAGTGTGACCTTAGAATGAAGGTGCCTCCAAGGTGCTGTGCTCCAACCTGACCACTGATAAAAGTGCTTCCTAGCTTCAGCGTACAGAGACTTAGGCCACTGCAGCTGTGGGGAGCTAACCTCCGTCTGCGGGCATATCTTGATGTGGTTATCGTCATGGTCCTGGTGTTGTGTGTGTGGATAACAGACGGAAGAGTTATGGGGCCGTGGAGGCTTACTCGAAGGTCCCAGGCTGAGCTAGGCCATGTGTAGCAAGCAGGGCTGGCGTCCCTGTGTGAAGTTCCTTGATAGGTTGTGTGTGCAGCTGTGCAGGTGACATCTAAGTGACTGGATTTCAGGAACGTGGGGGCTCCTGTGGATGAAAGCTGAGGGTACCAAGTAGCACTGGCCAGAGAGAGAGTTGCTCTCTGTGCTGCAGGCACCAGTGCAGTGCAACCCTTTGGCCTCTGAGCAGTGTTAGCAGGAGCCCCAGCTTGTGGACATGGAGCTTCAGGCTTTCACGTGCCCCGCTGGGTCCCAGTCTTGATTTGGCCAGGCTTTCCGTGCCACCCTCCTGGTCCTCTCCTATGAAATGGGAGATTTTTCCCTCCATGCTGCTATAGGTTGGAAGTATGTTAATCAGTGTTTTGATTTTACAGGGGTTAGAGTTATAACATTTCCTCGATTCTGAGAAGACACCAGCCTTTTTAGCAGTGTAGGAACTGTAAGACTGTGAGGCCTTTTAAAGTATGGACTAGACTTGTTTGCATCATGGATGGTCACGTGTCTGTGGGGTCTGTGGAACAATACTATGGCTTCAGTAGGAGATGTCTTCCCCAGGCTCACCTGTGTGAACAGGTGATTCCCCTCCTCCCCCCAGATGGTAGTTGTTTGGGGAGGTTGGGAAAGCTTTGTGGCCTGGGGCCTCGCTGGCAGGGGTAGGCTGCAGGTGCTGTGCTGGCCTTGCAGCTCTAGACTGTCTCCACTGTGTCTGGAGCTCTCTGAATCCTGCCCAGTAAGATTTGAGGAAACCCCTCCCCAAGCCCCTGTTGCTCCCATTGGCTGTGGGGAGTAGGGCTCTCCGCCCACCATGCTGGATGGACGATATTACTTGTACTGGGAGTCAAGCTAGGCTCCCGGTAAGTTGCTTCTCATCAGCGTTGGTTTGGTCACTTGGTTGAGAAGTTACGAGAACGCGGATCGAAAGCAATTTGGAGGAAAATAGCAAGATCCTTATCTCAGGCCAGACCGCATCTGTCCTGTGGAAAGCTCTCCGGTGGAGCAGGTGGGTCTTACGCTGTGGTTTAAAATTTAGGATTTATTTAAGAGAGTAGCACTGGGTCGAGTATGTGAATGGATGCCTTAGGTGATTAATTCACTTTTCTCTAAAACATGGACCTGTGTCTTAACGTCTTCAAATAGTGTAATCCTTAAAGATGAGAAGTGGAATTTATTTATCTTTGATGTGTATGTGTGTGCGTGGGGGGGGGGAGTGAAGGAGAGAGAAAGGAGGGAGAGAGAAAGGGAGGGATCATAAGAACACATGTAGGCTTAGGATAGAGAAGTCTTGCTTTCTTCCTCTCTGTTGCCCTGGATTGCGGTTCCTCCGTTTGTGTCTTTGAGCCCTCTGGGTTTCTGTGCTAGTGTGCTAGCAGCTGCACGTGCATGAGGTGCTCTCACTTGTTTGTTGTCTGCTGTAAATAAACTTGAAGCTGCTTGAGGCCAGGACAGGAAGTCTCGTTGCTTCCTTGTCTCCTCTGCTGGCTGGGTGCAGACGGTACCACGGGTGCCTCCTGGCCGAGGGAGGCAGCGCTGCGGGCGGGTGCTGGGGAGAAGGCTTCCCTACTCGACGGGCTATGAACCTTAACTGTGATTTGGGGAAAGTGATTTAACCTCTTTTCCTTCGTTTGAAGAACAGAGACAGTGGTGGCTTCTGCTTCATAGGTTACTATTGACTTCTCTACTGAGTGCCCAGTCAGTGCCATTATTGTATTTCTATTCTGTTTCTTGTGGCTTAAGGTAGAAGGAAGTGGGAAAACCCACTGTAATTGTCTTTGAGAGCCATCAAATACCTCTTAGAACTTGAGTTTTTCCCGTCTTCAGAAGCCATAAACTTGAGAAAGTGGAATTTTGAGATCCAGCTTTTCTACACCATCTTTGGCTTCAGCTGTTACTCTTGTGCACGCCCCTGCCCTGCTTGAAATTGTGATAGGTGCTTGGCAGATCCTCAGCCATGTGGCCAAATGCTCTGCTGTGACTGCGGATGAAATATCTTGTTGCAGTGAGGGGAGACAGCCAGCTTTTTCTTTGGAAGTTCTTAGTTGTTCATTTAACTGGACATTCGTGTGTGTGTGTGTGTGTGTGTGTGTGTGTGTGTGTAGCTTAGATTAATGTGCTTTTCAGTTTTTAAACATTGTACACTATATTTAAGAATACGTTTTTCTCTTTAATTTGATATACTTCCTTTCCAGAAAGTACAAGAGGTCTGCTCACCAAATTAAAGTAACCTAACAAGTCAGAAAGGCAACACAAGTCCATCTTAGAAAAGTTACAGAAGTGTAAAGGCTCAGCAGCCACTGCTCCAGGCCCCTAAGCTCTGCTTGGCGCTGTGACAGTGTCGAGCAACAGCCGTGTTTGTCGCTCTCTGACACTGGTCTCCCTTGTAGTCTCTTTGCTCCATTGTACAGTTCCTAATTCCCCATATCATTCCCTGTGATGTAGCAATGGCGGGCATGTCCGGCTTGTTTATGTGATATAACCAGCTGAATTGCTTTATAGTGTATTTATGTTTTAAATGGTAAAACACTACACATTCAGTGACTTGATACAAATATGAGTGTGCATTTTTTACTATTTCATTTTTTTAAGGATAGATCTCTTGTTTGTAAAATGGAATTGTAAAGCTCTTGAAACTTGTTGCTAACTTTTTTTTTTTTTTTTTTTTTTTTTTTTGGTTTTTCGAGACAGGGTTTCTCTGTATAGCCCTGGCTGTCCTGGAACTCACTCTGTAGACCAGGCTGGCCTCAAATTCAGAAATCCGCCTGCCTCTGCAAGTGCTGGGATTAAAGACGCGTGCCACCACTGCCCGGTGTTGCTACATATTTTTAAAAATAGAAATGTACCTTTGTTTTTATTCACTGTGGTATGAAAGACTATGCACCGGACAGTTTAAGAACAGGATCAGTCCACTAAGTTTTTAGGAGTTGTGTAGAGTGTATTAGTCTTGTTTTTAATGACTGTAAATGAAATACCCGAAACAGACCAACCCAAACTTCTGTAAGCCGTAAGTTCAAATATGGTGGCACAAGCTCCAGGCACAGCCCCTCCTGACTTCATCACTTTATGGCAGATAGCAACGGCTGGGAGCTGGAACTTGTGTGAGCAAGAGGTCCCATTGCCAAACAGGAAGCCCAAGTGAAACTGGAGCTCTGAGAACCACCTTAATCCCTGCCGAGGGCACACCTGCAGTTGACTTTGGGACTTCCCACTAGGCCTTACTGCTTAAGAGGTCTCAGCATGTTATAGTCACTGCCACTCTGGGGACAAGTCCCTAACATATGAACCTGTGGGGACAGACCATATCCATGGCACAGTGTAAGCCACGAGGGAAGGGTCCTTATTCAGCAGTAGTTCAGACACCCCTGGTCATCCTTTCTGTCGTTCTTTAGTAATTCTTGTTCTGCTTTATTTCAGTCAGTAGTCTTGTGGACCCATTTGGGAGTTCCAGAAATCCAGACTAAGCCTACTGGTATTTTCTCAGAGTTGTTCAAACATGCATTCAGAAACCTCTGCCCAAAAGTACCTGGCATAGTCCTTCTTGCAGGCTCTGAGATAGCCCCAAATAGCCTGCCCTTGTGGAAGACAAGTACTCTGGCCTGTGCTGGTTGCAGGTGCTGCTGGGAAGTAGCAGAGGAAAACAGAAGCCAGTCTGTAGCTGCAGAGACTAAAGTGGTTCATAGCTTGCTGATAGCTTAAAGTGTACATGGCCAGTGGGCATTGCTTGTCAGAATAAGGCAGTTATTGCAGATGTTTGGTTGCTCCTGCCACATGCCAACAGGATAAAAGTCAATGCAGAAAGCTCAGCTCACAGTGTTTATGACATGATGGCGGCCTCGGTGTTGAAGGAAGCACAGTGGTTGCATCTAGTTTCACCCAGTAGACACATGCTCTCCATGGAAGAGAGATGTTTAACTGCAGTGTAAGACAGTCTAAGCACGTATTAGATTACACTAAGAACCTGTCAAAAGTACCAAAGAAAGACTATGCCCCAACCGCTGTGAATATCAGTACACACCCCAGAGATCAGTTATATGAGTCCTTAAGGACAACTAGCTTAAAGCATGCTTCACTCAAATGAACAAGTGAATGCCAAGTGAACGTTCAGAAACATATCTGAAATTATGACTAATGATATCAAGAAAAGTAGTGCCAGGACACCAAGAAATGGAAGTCTGTTACAGCTAGTAAGTGGATTGACAGCTCACTCACTGGAATTTCTACAGCAAGCAGTTTCTGAAATATTTATATTTGACTTGTACAGATTTAAACTGGTGTGTGTGTGTGTGTGTGTGTGTGTGTGTGTGTGGTGTCTTGTCTCCTGATTGGAATTCATGAAAAGTAACATCAAACTATCCCAATTATTTTAAGTCTCTGGTTTTCCAGGAGCCTTCTGGGAAATCTCAAGGACAGTTTTAGATTCTGCAAGTTGTCAGATCTGAATACAGTGGGATCAAGGTGGGTAAGAACTGCCGTTGGCTGTATACTTAACGAAGTGCAACAGACTTCTCAGAAGTAAACATAGCCAGTGCCATGTAAAGGAGCTAGAGAGACGCTGTCGTAGGTGGTCATGGGTATAAGTTGGTGTGTAAGTCACAGGCGGCACACGGGACCTTTGCTTGTAGATAGGTAGTATGGAAGGTAGGGGCCCTGCCAGCTCCATTAAGAACAGACCAGTAACCCAAGAAGCCTTTGACGTGGCAGCACAGCCAGATTTTAGTTTGCATGTATGTAATTTGATTCTAAAATATCAATTAAAAAATTAAGAAAATCAGCTTTGACTATAAGAAGTAAAAACCCTTCTCTGTGAACCTTCTGTAACTTATCACTAACAGATTGGCATATATGTACCCTTTTGTGGCATATAAAAGAGGTTTCTACACCTAAATTATGTTTAATAATTAATGTTTTCATACTTTACCTTGGTCTAGTTATAACCAGTGTTTAGTCATAAAGTTAACTCAGTTTAGTACCAGTGAGATGTGGCTCAGTGGTTAGAGCATGGGCTGCTCTTACACTGACAGGTTAGAGCTAGGGACCTGGGTACAGTTCCCAGCACATACACAGTAGCTTATAGCCATTCGTATCTCCAGTTTCAGGGACTCTCTTGTCCTCTTCTGGCCTTCGACCTTCGAGGGCACATCGTGCACCCGGGGATCGAATACAAGCTGTAGTTATCTAAAGATTTAGTCAATCCAGTATTACAGTAGGGCTTCTTATCAGATAGCGACTCAGCTTGATTAAGTGTGAATTTATATTCTGTGTTAGCTTATTCAGTTAGTAAAGTTGCAGAAGTTCAGGAAGGGTCTATGGAAGAGCAAAAACTTCTTCATAGTTTAATTGATGTTGAACTACAGGCTCATTTTCCCTTAATTTGTGGCAGTTTTAATAATACCCACTTTATAAGAAGCATGGTTTATTTGTAAGGCATTTGAAACAGCTCCCATTAGACACATTGTGATCAACTTTGGCACAACTGTCTAGAGGTAGGAAATGCAGTGAGGGGCGAAGAAGACCTCTGAGTTTCAGATGTGGAAGTAGACACGCTCATTTTAGGCAACACATTGCAGCTGTGCTGAAGCTAGCACAGGTATAGGATCTACCACATTGCAGCTGTGCTGAAGCTAGCACAGGGTTAGAATCTACCACATTGCAGCTGTGCTGAAGCTAGCACAGGGTTAGAATTTACCACATTGCAGCTGTGCTGAAGCTAGCACAGGTACAGAATCTACCACATTGCAGCTGTGCTGAAGCTAGCACAGGTACAGAATCTACCACATTGCAGCTGTGATGAAGCTAGCACAGGTACAGAATCTACCACCGAGTAGGTGTGTGCCCGGCGGGTATGGATCTTAACTGATTTGAGTGCACATCATGATGGATAAGCAGACAAAGCAGAAAAATGAGCAAATCATACGCTTTGTCATCTTTCTCTCAGAGAGACATGATCCCCGTTACCCATTAATCTGTTTATAGAGATTAGCAGATGATCAGACCATGAAACCCACAGAAATCACACCGAGAATTGGCATCCATTCCTTACTCTTAGGCCAGTGGTGAGGGCCAAGGCTTAAGAGGAGGCAAATTCACCCTCGGTCCCTGATTACAAGCTCCACTCGGAGATCCTGAAGACAGGGTCTACATCCTGTCCGTTCCAGCTCCAATTCACAGCTGGCAAACTGGAGTGGAAGGCCAAACTGATTTTACTTAGGCTGCTGCAGGGGAAAATACTCGGTGAGCAGGAATAGATTTACTTACGCTGCTGCAGGAGAAAGTACGTATTGATAAATAGGAATAGAAGCAGGGGAATCCTGGCTTTGTGAAACGTGGGCGTCACTGCAGGAGGAAAGGTGACTCTTGTCTCAGGACGGGGCCAGCCTCTGAGATGACTCCTTGTTTGTTGTCTGTCATGTTCAGAGCTCAGAAGCTGTGCAGGATATATCATGAGGCACAGACATAATGTCCAGTACTCTGAACTCTTCGTAATGCTAAGTGTCTTCATTTGGATCAGATAGTTGAAGGAGTTCATATGGTTGTTTTGCCTGCGTGTGCGTGCGTGCGTTTGTGTGTGTGCGTGTGCGCGCGCGCGCATGCACGCTATATGTGGGTGCTAGAAATCCAACCCTGGTCCTTTGTAAGAGCAGTCAGCACTCTTAACTGCCGAGGCCTCTCTCCAGCCCCTGAAGTAGTCTCCCTAATCTTAAGTGTCTGTGTCTACATCTTTACAGAAACTCTGTATAGAAAATCCTCACGTAAAGTCATTGCTTTGGTCCTACAAACAGTGATTACACTTCGCTTCTGTCTTCTGTTCACACAGTGTTTTAAAATTGAGTCTTGGAGATTATTTCTTCAACTGCCAGATCTGTAATCTTGAAGATGCATTGTAATTTTATGTATCATTAAAATTTATTAATCGTTAAATTGTAACAGTGCCTTTTAAATACGTTGGTTGTAGGATCTAGGGAAATATCAGAAATTACAGTATTGAAAAATATGTTAAAATCAGTGAGGTATAGTTTTGAGTTTTGCTTTTAGCTAAAGTTTTAGTGGCATTTGTGTATGGCTGGGCAAGGCTTCCTTTACACGGTCCTGATAAAGTCTCAGGATGGGATGGATGTGGGTCAGGGAGGGACAAGTGTGATGTGCTTTTACCGTGTGCATTTGGTTCAATCTTTACCTGCCAGGAGACTCTGGATGGCAGCTGAATAGCACTGTCCCTGTGCTTTCTCCTTTGTCTTCAGGAAGCAGTTTGTGATGTTTTAAGTGACTGGTGAGTTAGTCTGAGGCAGGGCTCTTGCTCTGTATTTAGGTGGTCCTGAGACCCATTGCCTTCCTGCCTCACCCCCCAGGCGCTGTGATTCCAGGTACAGTTTGTATCTTTATAAGTCCTGTTGGGCTTTTTACATGTTTCTGGTTCTTTTGCTATTATAAACATTCAATGTGTCTTTCCACCTCAGTCTTGATGGATATTCCAGTTGTTTCAATAGAGTAAAATCCTGGGGTGTCTGATCAGTCTTAAGTACAGGATTTTTCTGTTCAGTTGGATGTAGTAGGGGCCCACTTTTTAAGGTCTTTATATGTTGCCGAATGTTCAGAATGTTTGTGCAAACACCCAGAGTTTATTCTTGTGCTTTAGTGATGGTTTCAGTTGTTATTAGGCTCTGGAGATGGGTACTTGCCACAAAGCCTGATCATCAGAGTGCGATTCCCAGAACCCATATAAAGGTGGCAGGGGAGAACTAGACTCTACAGAGTTGTTGTGTTCACTTGTGTGTCATGGTGTGTGTACACACCCCCCGACTCCGACCCCAAATTAAGGCTGGTGCGATGGCTCCATGCTTAAGAATACTAGTTACTCTTGCAGAGGATCTGAGTTTAGTTCCTAACACTCACATTGGGCTGTCCACAGCTGCCTGTAACTCCAGCTCATAAGAATCTGAAGCCCTCTTCTGGCCTTCCTTGATACTGCATTCACTTTGCATAAACCCACACGCAGACACATAACACTTTATTTAAAATAAGATATAAAAATAATAAAATAAGTTATCACATTTCTTGCATCAATATCTTGTGTTGATCCACTGTTTTCATTTCTTCCTGTTATGTTTTGAAAACATCTTCACGTCTTTCCTCACTGAACTTCCTGAGGGTAGTGGCTGTCGGCTGTCATGGCAGGTACTCTCTTTACCTCTGTGGCTGTTTGTACTGCATGAAATTCCCAGGGTGTGTGATGAAATGCATGGAGCCGTCGGAGGCTGCTTTGGATGCTCATAAGGCACTCCTGCAACATTTCGGTTTATTATGACCTGTCTAAAATAGTTTCTAAAGAAGTAGACAAGAGACTGTGAGGGGAGGGAGGCGTCTGAGGAGAGGAGGGTCTATGAGGGGAGGGAGGCGTCTGAGGAGAGGAAGATGGGAGCAAAGAAAGACAGCACTGCTGTTTTTTCTCATGAGTGGAAATATATATACATGTACACACACAAACATACACGCACATACATGTACATGCATATACATACATACACACATACGTACATACATATACACATGTACACTTTTTAAACTTCTTTTTTTTTTTGGTTTTTCGAGACAGGGTTTCTCTTTGTAGCCCTGGCTGTCCTGGAACTCACTCTGTAGACCAGGCTAGCCTCGAACTCTCGAACTCAGAAATCCGCCTGCCTCTGCCTCCCAAGTGCTGGGATTAAAGGCGTGCGCCACCACCGCCCGGCCTTTTTAAACTTCTTATTGATCTTTGTAAATTTTATTTCATGCACCCCAATCCCACTCCTTTCCTCCTCCCCTCTTACCCGCCCTCCACCCTTGTAATCTCTCCCCCAACCAAGAAAAAAATGTCACTGTGGAAGCTGTAAGTGTGTCAGTGTGCCCCACAGTGTGTAAGTGTGTCAGTGTGCCCCACAGTGTGTAAGTGTGTCAGTGTGCCCCACAGTGTACCCCTCTGTCCACACTTTGCCTGCAAATGTTCATTGCAGTGACTCATCGATCTGGTACGAGGCCTCTGGCTTCTGCTGTTCTGTAATACTGGAACCTCACTGGGTTTCCTCTCGGCTATCCTGTTGTTGCTCTGTGTCATGGAGGTCCTATAGTTTTGGATCTGCAGGACCAGCCCCTTCATGAGTTCCAGCAGTTCATAGATGGGGTAGATGTTGAGGTGGGTCTGAGCCTCAGAGGCATCTGAGCTGGTCCACTCACCTTCTCTCTGCTCTCATGCCCATGATGAGGCCAGCTCACCAGCAAGCCCACAACCAGAGCCAACTCTCCCCTGCGGCCCAGGCGAGGTACAGGGCCTGCTCTTCCGAGTGCTGCAGTAGGTAAGGAACGTGGCCAGTCTTCCCACTCTTATGAGCTGGGACCAGCTCTTCTGCCCACCGCTGGTGGCAAAGGTAGAAGGGATGGGAGGGGATCTGTGCCACTGCATGGCAGGCAAGAGATACTGTCTGCTGTTCAGCTCTGCTGACCTTGGGGCCTCCTATGCTGTAGATGGCAAGGGGTGAGGGTAGGGGAGGGCATCTCTCCCTTGCCCACACTGTTACATGGTAGACAAGCTGTGGGGCCAGCTCTCCAGTGCTCACACTCACCCGTCAGTGTCAGCTCACCCACGCCCCTGTCACCAGAGTCAGCTATGTTGTGCTGTCTGGGCAGGTGCAGGGCTTCCTTCCTCTGTAAGAGTCTGCAGCTGGTGAGGGCAGGGCTAGCTCTTCTGTTCTCACGACCCCAGGGCCAGGTCTCTTGCCTGCTCAGGTGGTGAGGGGCAGAGGAGGGAGGAGGGTATCCTCCATTATCACTGTCAACTCCCACAATGGTTACTGCGGGGCCTGCTCTCCCCTCTCAGGCCTCCAGGGCCTGCTCTCCCCCCGAAATGCCCAGGTGAGGGCTGGGGCCAGTTCTGCACAGCTCCCAGACATCGTGTCTCCAGACAGCAGTCCAGATTTGGGACATCTGCTTGGCCTTTGAGATAGCAGACATCTGCTGCTGCAGGGCCTGGGACACATACGCAGCCTCTTGGTAGTAATACAGGCCAGGACCCCACCATGGTCCCAGGGGACATCCCTGGCTACTCTCATCAGGCTGTTCCTCAGGACCCTCACGTCTCCAGCTCTGCCTCTCTTCACTGTGCCCACATCCTTCTGTTCCCCTTTCTCTTCATTTCTCTACCACTTGCATGCTCCTCTTAGTGATGCCCAGGGTCTCTGAGAGTCTGGGGTCTGCCCAGGAGTGGCCCCAGGAGTGTTATGCCCATCTGTGCATTATGGCACTGGGTGGGGGTCATCTTGGGTGTGGTCTGCCTCCTCCCTATTGCCCCAGGCCTGTGCAGCACAATTAATTACTAGTCTTGGTAATTGTCTAGGGTAGCTCCCTGTCCAGACCCCTGGAGCCATACTGATCATCATCTTAGACTCTCCTTTTCCAGAGCATGTTAGGCTACTAGTCACTCAGATGTTCATAGGTCAGAACACTGAGCCTAGGTAGACCTAGCCTCTCTCCTCTCTGCCACCTACTGACGCAATATGACACAGCAGCCACACCTGCAGTGCCTCTAGGGGCAGCAGCACGTACACTTATATGTCCTATTTATATGTGACGTGTAACAGGAGGAGTTCTGTTTGGAGTTGGAGAGTGGTATGGAGGCAGATGTAAGCAAGATACAATGATAGATGAATGGAAATGTCATCATAAAACAATTAAAACAAGAGAAATTATAAAAAATAGTTTGGAAAGAATTCTATATGGTATAATACGCGGGCATAGTATTTGAGAGAAAATACCCAACTTTAGCCTTTGATTTCAGTGTGCCTCAGTTATGTGGTCTTTATTGCACCGCAAGGCTACCCCTGACGTGAATACTTGGTGCTTTTCCTTTGACACTTCACTGGTGTGAGATTCTGGCTTAGCTTGTAGTAAGAGAGCCACAGGAAGAAGCCAGAGTGAAGGCTTTTCTTAGGGTTTCTAGTATTGTGATAAAACACCACGGCTCAAATCAACTCGAGGAGGAAGGAGAAAGATGGCTGGGTGTAGTGGGAGATGCTCGCCTGCTCACAGGAGGCCTTTCCGATGTGTGTGGCTTGTGTTTTGTGCTCTTGTAACTTCACCTCGTAGCTGCAGTGCACATGCCTCCTGTGTGGCCAGCCTTACTGATTCTTGGCACGCTGCCTTTTGCTTTCTCAACACGCTCTTGTTTTCTGAGGATGAAATGTAAGTGAACGAGTAGAGCTAATGAAAGGCCGAGGCACACTTTGCTTTTGGGCTCCTCATGCAAGGCTTCTGTTTCTATTTGCACAGTGGAGTTACACACCTTAGAGTCTCCTGGGCGTGGTACCTGACTGAGAGTTAATGCAGAGCCTGTCATTAGGTCTCTGTTTCCTCTTGTCCTCATATAAATAGAATTGCCTTCTTTTCAAAAGCAGCTCACTTGCTAGTGGCCTTTAAAGTAATTTTTCGGAATTGGAATAGTAGGTGATTAAAATGGGCTAGCAGAGGTCCTTCCCTGTTCCCTGGGATTTTCTGGATGCATTGCTGGTCTGTTTCCTCGAAAGACAGACGAGGCAACCTTCCTGTGTTGGAGTGCAGCTGGCTTGTACGTCTTCTGAAGTATGTATTGGAAGTCTCTCCCCCGAAAGCCTTCCATCCCTAGGACATCAGCACTCAAACTGGTTTCCTGGAGGTTAACCAGAGGGCTGCAGATCTTGCCCTCATCTGTTTGTTAAAAGCGGCTTTGTTGTGTTGCATTTCACATGTTGTATAATGTGCTAGTCCAGTGTGTCCAGATCAGTATTTGGTGAGCATAGAGCTGTACAACCATCGCCATGTGAAGAAACCTTTCAGCTGCAGATCCGCCTGTCTCGTCTCCATCTGTCCCAGTCTGCCTCAGTGTGCATGGATTTCCTGATTCTGGATGTTTTATGTTCATTCAACCATATATGATCTCAACTGGCTCCCTTCACTAGTGTAACACTCTCAAGTTTCATACACGGCACAGTGTGTGCTGTTTTCCACTCTTCTGTGTGGCTGAGAGATGTTCCACTAATCATGGACTGCACTTTATCTGCTCAGTGGGGTGCCGGGGTGTTTCAACATTTTATCTCTTAGGGATAATGCTGGCATGGCCGTGCATGTACTAGTTTTCTATGATATGTCTTGATTTTTCTAGTATTTATCTGCCTAGGAGTAGAATTGCTAATCACTTAACTTGCTCAGCATGGCCCCACAGTTTGGCGTTCTCACCAGCCATATAGAGGGTTCTGTTTCCTCTGCTTTGGTGTCAACACTTACCTGACTGTTGGCCTGTCCTCCTGGGTGTGGACTGCTCACTGGGTCTTGATTAGCATTTCTCATGTATCATGTCATTGTCCCTTTTGGACAGGTCTCTGATCAGATCTACGACTTGGAAATGTTTCCTCCTGTATTTTGAGTGTTGTTACCTTCTCATTTATAATTGCACAGAAATTTTGCATTTTGCTGATGGCAGTTCATCAGTTTCTTGGCCTTTTGTTTCTTTGACAAAGGATTTTGTACCAGAAAGATGGCACTGCTGCATGTAGGGTCTTAACAAAACACTCCTGTTTGCTGCCAAAATATCTTAGCTCTTAGCTCTTACACTTCCTTGGTCCACTTCAAGTTCACTTTCTTTGCCTCGAGCTCCAGTTCATTGTTTTCAGGATGTCTGGCTGTCCATGCGCTGTCTGTTGAGTACTCTTTCCTCTGAACGATGTTGATCATTGAAACCGAAACTTGGCGGCCTTTGGAATGGGGGTTTATTCCAGAGTCTCAGTTCTGTTCCATCGATGATACATCTGGCTTTACTGTCTTGTCATTTCTTTGTGGCGTGATATGGAGCTGGTTAATCACAAATCATTGTGGTAAGCTGTGAAAGTAGGGACAGGAGCTTTGGTTTGCGTTGCTGTCCAGGAGTACACTGGTCTCTGGTCCCTGTGACACTGCATGGATGTGGTGCACATACCTCTGTCCCTTGTTCTTTCCATGGTAGAGTCTGTGCACAGTGTGTGTCAGGGTATGTATTGCCTCAGTAAAGGTCCTGTGTGCACCGAGTGAAAAGAAGATGACAGAGATTCTAGAGATTAGTCAGCTTGGTATTAAGCTGTAAAGAAACGGTGAGAGTCAGTAGAGGTAGAATTGCCTTGTAAGAGGACTTATTACTGAATATAAAGGAGAATTTCAGATAAGTGAACTGTCTCTATCTGAGAAATGTGTCACCTTTGTGTAGTTTGGTATTTTAAGTGATGTCAGTTTTCCCCGTTAAATTATTTTAAATATTTTATAATCTTTCTTAAAACTAAGTCTTAAAAGAATCTTTGTGCTCTCATCCATAATCTGAAACTGGGGCCAGGGCCAGATGAGGTTAATTGATACCAACAAATATGTTGAATTTGACTATCTGTAAATATTTTCACTTTCAAAACCAGTGGGTTTTTTTCCCTTTTGTATCAATTTGTTTTGTTTTCTTTTTTTAAAATAAAAATTCCCATCTGTTCTTTTCCCTAAAGGAATCCCTATATATATAGTACCTGATATGTTTAGCTTTGTTGTAGTTTGACTCATTGTCAAGTGTTGCTTTTCCTGTATATGTTGCAAAATAAGTAGTGTTATTTCACTTTAACACCAAAAAAAAAAACCCCAACAACAACAACAAAACCCTTAAAAACAAAAAAAAACAAACCTGCATCACCCCCCCAAAAAAAGCCCAAACCAAATCCAAAGGACAACTTTTTGGGTTATAAAAATATAGGTGTACTTCCTTTTAGTGATAACAGTAAACAGAGCCAGGAAAGGTAGAATAAACATAAGTGTAGAGTGCCTCCTTTTGACACTGAGTGCCAGGCAGTGTGACCCTAAGTCCTGAGACAGGAAGCAGACAGAGGAGCCTTTTTCTTCCTGGATACTGTGTCAGGCTGAGTTGCACGGAGGCAGCCCCAGGCAGCAGGGTGGAGAGGCAGATTGAACTTTGGAGCTGAGACAGTTGGAGGCTGAGGGAGAGTACTTGAGAGGAAGGAAGAATACAGAAAAGGGCTGCAGGCGTCTGGTGTCTGTCAGGCCTCTATGCTCTGCAGCCACAGACACAAGTGTTTAGGGCACACACTGCTAATGATCAGGCAGAGCCAGCCACTGAATTGCTGCTTTTTGGGAATGGTCCCCAGAGCCAGATGGAAGGCCAGCGTGATGATGAAGAATCTCTTGTGCTGGACTTGGGGCACTCGGTACAGACTTGGAGTTCCTAGCTTAGCAGCAGGGCTGGACTGTGCCTAGAGAAAGGCTTCTCTGCTTTTCTCTGCTATTAACCTTAATCAGACTTGAAAGGAAGCATGAGGGTTGCAGGGAGTTGGAAATAATTTACAGCAGTCTACCCTCACCCCAGATCCTAAAGCCTAACAGTAAAGTCCAAGTAATAACACTGACTTTATGACATCGATAGCCAGTAAAAAATGACCGGTTACAGTACATAGCTGCAATGTCAGCATTGAGGAGGCCGAGGCAGGAGGATCATCTTGGGCTACATAATAAGCCCTTCCAAGACAGAACAAAACAAAACAGAAACATAAAACTAGTCATTCCAGTAAGCAGGAAAATATGACTCACAGCCAGGGTAAGTCTGCACTCGGCGATGACAGTCCCAGAAATGTAAACAGTAATGGCAGCAGCCCAAAGTGCTGTTACCTAGACAGTGACCTTTAAATACCTAAAATACACAAGAGGATTCTTGTAGAGAGGCCTGGGATGAAAGGTTTGCCCTCTGCAGTGACAGCCAGAGCGGGTGCTTGCAAGGTGGGCACTGGTCTGTGAGCTTGGGAGCATGGCAGCAGAAAGTGTGGCTGTGGTGCAGGGAGAGCAGCCAGGAGGCACCGAGCACAGGCTCAAGTGGCACAAGCAGCTGGATTCCAGACATGGATGGCGTGGGCACACTGGTGCAGGAGAGACTAGTGGCCGAGAGAAGCATTTTGAAGAACAGCTTCACATGCAGGCTTCACTCATGCGCAGGCTTCATTCACACGCAGGCTTCACGAGCAGGCTTCACAGGCTTCATTCACACTCAGGCTTCACACACACATACACACACACACACACACACACACACACACACACACACACACGCAGGCTTCACGCTGCTGCACAGGAGCCCTACAGCACAAGGTTGTTACCGTGAGGTCACTGCGTACTCTGTTGGTTGTCAGCCCTGTGAGGGACGTCAGCTGCTTTCTCCTCCATACCCTGTTCATAGTAGCTCTCCTCCTATGTTCACACCCCTGGAACTCTGACAGAACCAGCCTCCTTTGATCCTTCATCAAATCAGTTTTTCTTAGGTTTCCTTAAAATCTTTCCTTCCAAAGGCTTCGTCTTTGTTATGTTTAGTCATAGCGTTGGGAGGATTGTAATTATCCTTAAATTAATGGTTACTTAGTTCAGTGCTAACTTCCTTAATTTGTATTTTTTCCTGGTATGTGGGGAGTACTGCCCCATCTCAGACGGTGTCATAAAATATTGAAAATTAAAATCTGAGTTAGGAAACGCCTTAACTTTTACGTGATTTCTCAAGTATGAAGCGTGTGCATGTGTATTCATGGTGTGTGGCGGCAGCAACCATCGGGTGAGCATAGAGTTTGAGTTTGTTTTGCATCTGGTGTCTGTATCACCATGGTGTCTTGTGTTTGTCAGGATGAGACACTTTGAGCAGAGAATCTGCTGGATAATACTTATCTTAGTGCCTCTTAACCTTTTTTGGGGACCATAGACTGAGAACGTGATGGGAACTGTGGAGTAGAGGTGCACAGTGAGGTGC
>NW_021604663.1:2948090-2953267 GCF_004785775.1 Grammomys surdaster | reverse complement strand
GAGTAGAGGTGCACAGTGAGGTGCACTCTGGGAACTGTGGAGTAGAGATGCACAGTGAGGTGCACTCTGGGCTTTAGGAGCTTCACAGGCTCCACAGGCTCCAGGGAGCCGTGTGTGTTTCATGCACTACCTTCATGTGTACATGTTGGTTGCATATTGAGAATCCTCTCAGAGGCTGCCTGTGGTTTTTATGCCTGGAATACACAGGGCCTCAAGATCTACATTGCCAGTCGTTCCACATTGGCCTTGGGTATTCAGATGCCCTTAGGGGTTTTGTTCTCCTGTGTAGGAGAACAACACAATTAAAGCTAAGAACTTGTGTGTTTTTATCTGGAAGCCTTGAACCTCTGTTTAAACTCTCCTCAGTTTACATGGCTTTTATTTGTAAAAATTGTTTCCGTGAGGTAAATCTTACACGTGTATCTGCATTTCTTTTATGTTGGGTGATTTTTACTTCTTAGGAGCCAGCTCGCTGTGCTTAAGTCTTCTACAATTCTTTAGGGGTCATTCTCTCAAGTAGAATGTGGGCTGGCTTTAAGGGCCACCGTTCCTACATAATGACTCTGAAGCCTCGAGGTCCCATGAGGGTATAATGGAGCCGCAGACCTCCTTTTGTGTGGTATGCCACACTGGTGTGCTACTCTTGTGGTTAGGATGCACTTCTGTACTGTCAGCTGTTAGAAAGATAAATTATGCACAGTATATACACTTGACAATGATAATAAACACATTTCTGGTTGGTGTGTTTACTGTTCCTTTACTGTGTGTGTGTGTGTGTGTGTGTGTGTGTGTGTGTGTGTGCGTGCGCGTGCACGAATATGTGCACATGTGTGTATTAGCACTGTGCTTGTTAGAATAGTGTGCTATTGCACGAAGGTTGCCATCCTCCCCTGCCCCCGTCGCTGGTATGCTGAAATTACTGACTGCATCAGGGCCTGTCCAGTGGCTGACTTACATGCTCTGCAACATTTGCACAGTGACAGAGTCACCTAGCGATGGACCTGCTGGAACGTACCCCAGTGTTGAAGACATGTGTGACTAGAGATGGGAAGAAAAAAATCACAGTAGTGTTAGACCAGTGTATACCAGTTTGCCCATCTGTCTACCTACAAGAGCAGAGTAGAAGGCTGAGGTCCGCAGAGACAGGCCCACAAGCTTCTGTCTCCTGTGCATGTCCTCATTTGATGTTGGGATAAAACACAAAATCTCTGACTGCCTCAGACTCCCTGGTTTTCTCTGTCAGTCTTGCCAGCCTCTTGCTTCCTCCTTTGAGAAGGAACTCAAGTCCTTCCCACATGCTGTTCTTTGTCTCAGCACTCCCCAGCCACTTGGCTACTTCTGGTCGGAGCTTTGAAGTTTCCACTGAAGTATTCTTTGAGGAACTTTTGTTTCCTGCCTGGTTCCCTGGGTCTGCTCTGGCTGTCTGTTTCCTATGACCTGCCTTGGGTACATACGCCTCAACTACACTCTAAACTGTTGTGGGTGTGTAGTTCCATGCTTGTGGGTGGATTTTTGTGGTTGTTTTTTTGTTTGTTTGTTTGTTTGGGAGACAGGGTCTCACTATGTAGCCTTGGCTAGCCTAGGACTTGATATATAGAGCAGGCTGCCCGTGAACTAACAGAGACCTGCTTCTTCCTCCCAAATCACTAAGATTACAGGTGTGTGCATGCCTCTCCATAGCTTGGTCTTGAAGTCAAAGGCAGGGGCCACCACTGCTCTGTCTGCTGCCGTGTTCCCAGCTCAGTTCTGTGCAGTCAGGTCAGTGCTGAGCTTGCTCAGTCCAGCATTCCCCCAAGGAGCTGACCTGTCATTAGACACCGTCACATACTACGGGTGTGCGACAGTCAGTGTGCACTTTCAAATGTAGACAAGTTGGAATAAAGTCCAGGTAACAAAACAGAAATGACCAACGGAAAATAACATCTTCAAACATTTTAACAGGTATCTTGTTTCCTACAAAATCCTAACTTCACCAGAAAAAGAAATTAATGTTAATTCAGATTTTGGAGGGCTTGTCTTCCCATTCCTCTCAGGCTAGTTTTTCCTCTTAGGTTTAAACACAAAAGCTTGTGTGGCCTGAGCACTTAAAGGTGCTTCGCATTTGTGTGCAGTTCTTGGTGGGAAGGGTAAGCTCTGTCTGGGAGAGAGAGGTTAGAGGTAGGCCTTTGATTTGACTGGTAGAAGTAGTGGGCCAGGTAGACTCTCAGTTCTCCTCTCACTTAAGTTATGGTCAGCCTAGGTCCTATCCTTAACCTGGCTTTAGGCCGCTGTTTTATCCCAATTAATGCGTGGGTTAGGGTGGCAGAAGCTTCACTAGAGGTATGAGACCTCATGCTGGCCTGGCAGTTAGAGCTGTGGGCAGTCCATCCCTCTCTCTCATCCCTGTGGTGTCCCTCTAGCCAGTGGCCCTCAAACCACGGTCTGTAGTGGTGGTGGCTTTACATGTCAGCCTTAGGGAGACCAGAAGCATTGTAGTGAGTCAGGTGGAGGGAAGCCATGGAGTGGCATTTGGATTGGACCAGGACTCCAGTTCTGGTTTAGATGCTTAAAGGTAAGCAGCTAGGCTATGTCGTTGGCCCATCCCTGTGGCCTAAGAATCCTTCTGAGACTTCCAGGGTCCTTGAATAACCCAGTGGGTAGCTTCAGCTAGGGGCTTGCTGGATGCCTTCAGAAAACAGTGCTGATGTGAGTGCATCCATCAGACAGTCGCTGTGAACTGGCTGTCTGAGCAAAGGGTCTTTACTTAAAGTGGCCCTGAAGGTTCTGCCAAAGATTAAATTCAGTTATGTGTGGCATTTGGCAGACGGCCTGGCAGATGGCCAGCACTCACTGTTTAATGACAGCAATTACACTGTCCTAATAAAAATCATTCTTTATGTGTAACCAATTACAGAGATGATTAAAAACAGATATAAAGTCGTTTTATTGGTTTTAACCCTTGTCTTAATTTTGGGTCTTCCTGTGTCTGCCTCTTCCACCATGTGAATGGTAGCCATGTTTCTCAGTCTCCATCCTGTTCTACCTCCTGTGCAATTGTTGTTGCTTCCTCATCTTTGTTTACTATTATTTACTATAAAAGATGGTTTTCCTAAGGGTATTACCTTTGCTTATAAAGAGAATGGAAGTTTGTTGTGCCTGGAAGTAGAGAGCTGTAGTAGTAAGTAGCACAGACACTTTGTGACTGCTCCTTGCCGGCCTTTGCATCACGAAGGGCTGTGCACTGGGCTCTAAGGCTGCCCCAGCACTGCCGAGGTATCCAAGTTGCCTCTGCACTCAGCTCCTGGGCGGCCCTGGGAGGGCGGGAGAGGAGAGCTTGGCGTTTAGGTAGGAATTCAGCATACCCTCTGTGATAGTCACCCAGACCCTGCAAAGCGTTGGCCCGTGGACCAGAAGCTCTGGTAAATGCTGTAATACATATTTCTGGTCATAACCCATACTTTCTAATTATAATTCCTATTGGGACACACCAAAATGTGTCTTTTAACATTAAAGTTGGGATTCTCTGCATAGCTGAATTTGGGAATCATTTCAGAACATTCCCTTGCCTATTTAGACATTCTTTGTACAACTGTAATTATCAGTCAGTTGAACTTAAATGAATTTCTTAATTTTGTAATTATTTTTTCATTTTGAGAAAGGTCTTCACTGTATAGTCCAGATTGGCCTTGGACTCTATAGAGTTTCTGCTAGCCTTGAACTTGGAGTGTGACTGATAGACCAGGCAGTTCTCCATCCGAGAAGTGATTTTACCTTTCCCACCAGACATCATTTTCATGGTTAGGGCAGCTACTTGGTGTCCATGTCCTGTTCTCCATGCTGGGGTTTTGTCTGCTTCGAGTTTACACAAGTTCAAGGGTCTCACTGCTGCTCCAGACCCTCTGAGTTCTTCTGTGCACAGTTTCCTTGGAGTCTTCAACTCTTTGGCTCTTACAATCTGCCTGCCTTCTCTTCCTCATAGATCCTTTACTCCTGAGGAGAAGGGTTTGGTGAGGACATCCCATTTATGGCCAAGTGCTCCTGAGTCTCTCATCCTTTACAAACTGTCCCGTCTTGGGTCCTTGTGTTAATTTCCACCTACTGCAAGAAGAAGCTTCCCTGATAAAGGCTGAGAGAGGTCCTGATCTATGGGGATAGCAATATCATTTTATTGCTATGTTCCTTTAGCATACTAATTGCAGTAAGATTTCTTCTGTGGCCCATCATCTTCTAGGTTCAGATTTGTGACCCCTCCAGCAGTGTCTGGTAAGTGTTCCATCTTATGAAGTGGCCTTACAGCTAATCAGAGAGAGGTCTGTTACTCACATAACATATTCATGCTGCTATTGTACCATATATCTTATAAGCAGGTTGCTGCTAGAGGTTGCAGACTTGAGGGTTTGAGGCTGGGTGATATTGATGATTTGATTACTTTTCTCCTCTGGTAGCATGTGAAGTAACTTCCAGCACCATGAATGCTAGTTAAGAGGGCTAAACATTCTAGTTGGACAATAGCTAGATTTTTCTATGTCTGATGACTAAGTAAGTGGTATCGTCAGCAATTGGGCCTTACCATCAGGTTGTGGATAGTTAACTGATAACCTTGGCAATCGCTTATGATTTTTTGGGCGGTGGAGGGTATTGGCGGGCATTGTCTGAGGGATTCCTTTGGCTAGTCACTCAAGAAATTGTAACTCATTCCTGGTGCTGGAGGTTTTACTTGGTGGTATATGCTATCTAGTTGGGGCTTTGTCTCCCCATTATATGGTGATTCTGTCTTAGTTCTGTACATATACACATGTGCATGCGTATACACACACACACACACACGTATATATATATACATACATGTATATACACACACGTATATATACACAATGTATATACACACACATACGCACATACATATGTATATATACACACATATACATACATACACACATGTATATATACATACACACTTGTATATATACACACACATACATACGTACACACATATAACTCAGAAAGCTTTAGTAATAGGTTTCTATAATGGCATTTCAAAGGCCTTTAGTGTAGAACTTTCTGATAGTCTCTCTTTTATCCTGCTTTCCAATTCCCCTCCCTGAAACTGACATTTATAAATGGATAAAAAAATTCTTTAAGAACTGAAGAAAGAAAGAAAGAAAGAAAGAAAGAAAGAAAGAAAGAAAGAAAGAAAG
>NW_021604663.1:2946096-2948080 GCF_004785775.1 Grammomys surdaster | reverse complement strand
AAGAAAGAAAGAAAGAAAGAAAGAAAGAAAGAAAGAAAGAAAGAAAGGAAAAAAGAAAGGCCCACCCTCTTCAGTTCCCCCATAGCAGGGACCTGTTCTGCTCTTACGTCACACAGGGCAGGCAACTGAGAGGCAGAGGAGAGGATTTCACCCGGGTGAGCTGCTGTGGCTGCTAGTGAACCAGGTGCCACTTAATTTTGAAGGCCATGCTCCACAGCTGTGAGTGAAGATAAACACTCCTGGCTTTTGCCGAACCCCAGATGTTTCTGAACTCACTCAATTGGACTTCACTCAGACTCCATTACGGCTCACATTGTGTATCGCAGCCGAACGCTTTAGTCCCAAGGTCTTTGAAGCTGTGTCTTGTTTTCTTTCTTCACATTTTTCATTTAAAGACTACAAATCCCTTGGACTGAGTTCAAGACATACTTTTCTTTACTAGGCTCTAGTGTAAAGTGAATGGCATTTAACAGGGTTTTATACAAGAAGAAGACTTGATTTATGTGGCTGTCAGAAGTTAGTGTAAGAAAGACACCTCACATTTGTAGGTTTCTAAGCACAAATAAGGCATCCGTTTCAGGACGACTCCCGTGGGCCTGTCTACTCTCCAATCCCAAATGCTCGGTATCCATGGAAACATTTGCACCAGTCAGCCGGCCACATTAGCTCATCTCACGTGCCCTGCTGCAGAGCGGCTTGGGATGCTTGTGGTTGCTTAACTGAAGAGATGCAAGCGCTTTTGAACTTAGCACTAGTGTTTTTCCTAGATTTTTGTGCACACATGTTTTTAAAGACAAGAAGCCTGCTCGATACCTTTTGTCTGTTAATATCACTTCTAAGCAAAGGCTCCTAAAATGAATTGTTTCTCTTCGGTGGCTTTAGATTCAGTAATGACTTCCAACGATTTGATTACAATACACATAGTTAATTATGCCTAATAAAACATTTCTTTTTTTTTTTTCATAGTTCTCCCCTGAGTGTAGTTCTTGAAGTTTGTTGGATCTGTTTGAAAATTTCAGTTTCCATTTGTTTGTGGATTTTCCCGTGCTTTGGGCTCTGGCATTATGGATGTTAGACTTTGTGATACAGGATACTGAGCCTCTGAGCCCCTCTTCCCATCGCTCTCATTCAGCTTGGATGGTTTCTATTGCTGTGTATAAAGTCTGTTCACCTTTTCATCTGCCCTGTCCAGTCCACCCTGTCCAGTCCACCCTGTCCAGTCCGCCATGTCCAGTCCGCCCTGTCCAGTCCACCCTGTCCAGTCCACCCTGTCCAGTCCGCCATGTCCAGTCCGCCCTGTCCAGTCCACCCTGTCCAGTCCACCCTGTCCAGTCCGCCATGTCCAGTCTGCCCTGTCCAGTCTGCCCTGTCCAGTCCGTCCTTTCCAGTCTGCCCTGTCTATAGTCTGTCCTGTCTAGTCTGCCCTGTCTATAGTCTGTCCTGTCTAGTCTGCCCTGTCTATAGTCTGTCCTGTCTAGTCTGTCCTGTCTATAGTCTGTCCTGTCTAGTCTGTCCTGTCTATAGTCTGTCCTGTCTATAGTCTGCCCTGTCTATAGTCTGTCCTGTCTAGTCTGTCCTGTCTATAGCCTGTCCTGTCTATAGCCTGTCCTGTCTATAGTCTGTCCTGTCTATAGTCTGCCCTGTCTATAGTCTGCCCTGTCTATAGTCTGCCTTGTCTATAGTCTGCCCTGTCTATAATCTGCCCTGTCTATAGTCTGTCCTGTCTATAGTCTGTCCTGTCTATAGTCTGTCTTGTCTATAGTCTTCCCTGTCTATAGTCTGTCCTGTCTATAGTCTGTCCTGTCTATAGTCTGTCCAGTCTATAGTCTGCCCTGTATAGTCTGCCCTGTGTATAGTCTGCCCTGTCTAGTCTGTCCTGTCTAGTCTGACCTGTCTATAGTCTGCCCTGTCTATAGTCTGCCCTGTCTGTAGTCTGCCCTGTCTATAGTCTGTCCTGTCTATAGTCTGTCCTGTCTATAGTCTG
>NW_021604663.1:2945991-2946086 GCF_004785775.1 Grammomys surdaster | reverse complement strand
CCTGTCTATAGTCTGTCCTGTCTATAGTCTGTCCTGTCTATAGTCTGCCCTGTCTATAGTCTGCCCTGTCTATAGTCTGTCCTGTCTAGTCTGTC
>NW_021604663.1:2945035-2945591 GCF_004785775.1 Grammomys surdaster | reverse complement strand
ATAGTCTGTCCTGTCTAGTCTGTCCTGTCTATAGCCTGTCCTGTCTATAGCCTGTCCTGTCTATAGTCTGTCCTGTCTATAGTCTGCCCTGTCTATAGTCTGCCCTGTCTATAGTCTGCCTTGTCTATAGTCTGCCCTGTCTATAATCTGCCCTGTCTATAGTCTGTCCTGTCTATAGTCTGTCCTGTCTATAGTCTGTCTTGTCTATAGTCTTCCCTGTCTATAGTCTGTCCTGTCTATAGTCTGTCCTGTCTATAGTCTGTCCAGTCTATAGTCTGCCCTGTATAGTCTGCCCTGTGTATAGTCTGCCCTGTCTAGTCTGTCCTGTCTAGTCTGACCTGTCTATAGTCTGCCCTGTCTATAGTCTGCCCTGTCTGTAGTCTGCCCTGTCTATAGTCTGTCCTGTCTATAGTCTGTCCTGTCTATAGTCTGCCCTGTCTATAGTCTGCCCTGTCTATAGTCTGTCCTGTCTAGTCTGTCCTGTCTATAGCCTGTCCTGTCTAGTCTGTCCTGTCTATAGTCTGCCCTGTCTGTAGTCTGTCCTGTCTAGTCTGCC
>NW_021604663.1:2916028-2945025 GCF_004785775.1 Grammomys surdaster | reverse complement strand
CCTGTCTATAGTCTGCCCTGTCTGTAGTCTGTCCTGTCTAGTCTGCCATGTCTATAGTCTGTCTTGTCTAGTCTGTCATGTCTATAGTCTGTCCTGTCTAGTCTGCCTTGTCTATAGTCTGTCCTGTCTAGTCTGCCCTGTCTACAGTCTGTCCTGTCTATAGTCTGTCCTGTCTAGTCTGCCTTGTCTATAGTCCGTCCTGTCTAGTCTGCCCTGTCTACAGTCTGTCCTGTCTAGCCTGCCATGTTTGGTCTGTTATTTCCAAAGTGTTTTGGGCTCAGGTCTAGTCTCATCTTTGCTCTCTGTCATTCACTCTGGTCTGTTCTCCTTGGCTTTTTCCTTTGTGTCATTGTCCATTTTATGAACTTTGATAGGGTGGCAGAAATTGTGGATTTTATTTATTGTGTGTTACACATTTTACTCCTTTAAATAATGTTAGATACTCTTCTGACATGTAGCTAAGTTGCTGAATTACCTGAATGGAGTGTAAACTGATAACATTTCTGATCAGAGTGAATTCTGTCTCAACCAAGTTAAGTACATTTTAAGAAAATACAGTGGTATAGCTTTACCACATTGGAGGATGGCCTCCAGACTTCATGTTAATTTTGCGTTGTGAGAGTCACTCCTACCACAGAAGGTGTGCTCTGAAGAGATTTTGTTTCTTATTTCACTACATTTTTCTGTTCACCCTATCATTCCCACTGTCTGGATTTGATATGTTATTAATTGATCAAAATGTTGTGCTACGACTCTCTGGTGATGTCCATCCCAGTGTGTGGGATAAAGTGTTGTGGAAAAGCACGAGGTGACATTGTTGACGGAAAGCAGTAAAATGCAGTCTCTTTGTGCTCAGTGAATGTGTATCATCAGGTAACTAAGTGGAAACAGCCCTGTGATGCTGTCACACCTGAGGAGGATGGCTTCCGCCCCTGGACCCTGCTGTGGAATGCTCCGGGAGCGTGCAGATGTGCACCCAGAACACACTTTCACCACATAGTGCATGAGCACAGTGGCACCTGAGGCCTACAGTCCACATTTAGTGACCTCAGTATCACCTGACACATTAGTGTCAGTGCTCATAGAGGGCCATCTTTATTTTATAAAGATACAAGGGTAAGGTTTTAAATAGTCCACCCAAGTCTCACATAACTATGTAGCAGCACAACCAGCATTTGAGTGTAAGTCTGTCCGTAGGGCCACAAATCCCACGCTACTAGTAATTCTAGAACGACTTAAACATGTTTTTATTACTTCTTCAAGAGAACATACTCATTTTCTCTCCTATCTTCTACATCCACCTCCCCATTTTATTCCCACCCAACTTTGTGGATTATTTCTTAAAAACCCACCAAGTACCATTAGTGCTGCCTGCACAGTTTTAGGTGTGGGGCCATCTATTGGTGTATGTTAAACCTACCAGGTTCACACCCTTAAAGAAAGCTGAGTTTTCCTCTTCCACCAGATTTCAGTTGCCAATAGCTCTTCAGCTAGGGGTGGGACTTCATGTTCACCTCATGTTCACTTTCTGGGATTTTCTCTGGTACAGGTCTTGTCACAACTGCTGTGAGTGTATTAATACGAGTGTCCTGTTAGTTTGGAAAACACTGTTTTAGTCACCTAGCACCTCTGGCTCTTTCTTTCTCTCGCTCTCTCACTAAGATCCTGAGCCATGGAAAGAGGAAGGGTATATACAGATGTCTCAGGGCCGAGCACTCCACAGTCACTTACACTGTGCACCTTGGCCAGTTGTGGGTCTCAGTGTTCATCATAGTCTCCTGCAGAAAGGATCCTCTCTGTAATATGTGTGTAAGAGAAATCATTAGCAGTTGGTTTAATATGTCCCGTTAGCAGAATAACCATAGTAGACTCTGCCTAGGGCTTATGATATGTCTAGCCACAGGTCATTGGCCTCAGAAACTGTACCAGGTATGTGTTACATCTTGTGGAGCAGGCCTTAAATCCAACAGAAAGCGGTTGGTTGCTCCATGCCGTTTGTATCACGATTGCACCATCGGACATATCTTGCCAGGCTGGTCATTGTTGCAGGCCACGAAGTTCACAGCTGGATCCGATGATTGCTTTTCTGCAGTAGCATATATCCAGTACTGTGAGAACCTGGCCAGCAGGGATGAAGCTTCTAGGTCAATTCCAGCTTGACAAAGGTCTGTGGTTTATGACTCAGGTGTGTGGTGACCTCAACAATAGGGTCTTACCATCAAGCTTGGAAAGGTAACCAAGGGTAGTGTCAACCGTCTGTAATGCTGGGGGGTGGGGAATGGGAGGTGGGGGTGGGGTCTGTGGGACCTCACTGGCCAACAGCCCTGGTAGAAGAAACCCACTTCTGATGTTGAATTTTTATTTGTTATTCTTGTGATTTCTAGTAGGGTCTCTGTTCCCCCATACAGGGTCATTCCACTTAAGTTCTTTTTATTTTGTAAATGTTATGTTTTAGGAAGCTTCCACAGTAATAGCATTTGACTGTTCAGAAGGTCTTTAGTGTTAACCATCCCTCCTTGTATCCCTCCTCTACCCTGCCCTCCCACTCCCCACCCACTTAACCTCTTCTGTTGTTCCTCTTCCTCCTCATGTCCCTGTGTTCCTCCTCACGTCCCTGTGGTCCGTCTCCCTTCTTTGATTGCTCACTAACTCCTGTGCTCTGTGGGCATTTCATTTGAGACACACGGATGTAAATACTCAAAGCTAACTCCGTGATTGGGAGGAAACATGTTTTCTTCATGGGTCTGGAGTACCTCATTCAGTGATGTTTTTGTAGTTGGGGTTGAACCCAGACTCCCGTGCATACTAGGCAGTCTCTGTTCCATTGAGCTGTGGAGCCATCCCAGAACCACTGCCCTTGACACTGAAACGTGGAAAAGAAATACATTACCTTGGCATAGGTAGCCATGACCTTAAGCCAATCAAATCAGCTAGTTTACAGTGACTACAGAAATGGAAATAAAAACCTTCAAGTTAATAATGAGATATACTACTTGTTGTATTACTTTATGAGACTTACATGATAAATATCATTAGCCTAGTGAGTGGGTCAGTGCCTTAAAAACATTCCTAAATTAGATTGTAGTTCAGGGCATCATACTCTGTGTACGAGTTTGGGAGTATGTAGGTATTTTCATGAAAGACCTAGAGTGGTCTGGTAAAAGTACAGTAGCTTAAAAATCAGTTTTAACTTGCTGATGGAATTTATTTTTTTATCTTTTAAAAAGTTTTTATTAATTATTCACAGTAGGTTTTATGATGTTTTTATACACATATACATTCTATTTGGGTCACGTTAACAACCCCTTCCCTCTTTTTCCCATAGTCTCTCTTTTGCTTGCGGGTGTGTGTGTGTCCATCCGTCCGTCCGTCCGTCCGTCCATCCCAATGGGTTTCATTAAGATTACTTATGGGAGCATGGGCACCTTACCAATGGCTATACTACTGAAGGAAATACCTCTGTCTACTCCATCAACCATCACTTGTACAAAGTCTGAGGAAATGAAGGGCCTTCGTGAGGCCCTCCCCATTCTGTGACAGTGTGCGTATGTGCAGTAATGCAAATGTCTCATGGTCAATGACATAGTCTCATGAGTCAACTAAGAGACTCAAATATTGGACATAAGGCTCCTTCAGCTAACATGAGACAGGTCTCACTCTGTAGCCCAGCCTCCAGCATGTTAGTATTATAGGTACGTATCACACATCCATGACAGCAGCTAGTTTTCACTGAGCACTCACTGTGTGCTCAGTTAACCTTCCTTCTGAGTGCTTATGGTTTATTTCCTTTCAAGTTAGATATAAAAATGTCATGAAGCATTGATTTGGTTAGTTTAACAAAAACCATGCAAGGAACAGACACCAAGGAATGCTCACTAGCAAGAGACCCGCTGTGCCTGTCCATGTCACAGAAAGCCCTGCTGTGCCCGTCCGTGTCACAGAAAGCCCCACCATGCCTGTCCACGTCACAGAAAGCCCCGCTGTGTCTGTCCACGTCACAGACACCATATTCTTCTCACCATAGGCACTCTGCTCTTGCAAAAAAATGTGACTTAGGATTTTGTCTATTATAAACAATATGACATCTGCTACATGTGCGTAGTGCATGTGCCAAGGGCTTAAGTTGCTGAGCTGTAGCACGTCTTCAGTTTCCGCAGGCAATGACAAAGCAGCCTCAAGCTGCACTGTGCAGTCTTTACCTGTATAGTGGTTTGCAGGGGTCCTCCCCCCTCATCCTTACATATGGTATAGTTTGACTTTCTGCAGTGTGGTAGTCGTTATTTTTTGCTGTTAGTCGTAAAGCTGAGTACCACTTAGACATTTTTTCTGTAGTGTGAGAACCTACACTGAGCTATATCCCTCAGCCCAGTATTTTCTCTAAAGTGCTTGCACAAGCATTTTGCCAGTGTTTATGTTGTTTTTCTGATGTCTGGCAGTTGGTGTGTAGCTTCTGTGTTTCGGGCTTTGTTGTTAACGTGTGTGACATTCTTTTTCCCTGGTGTCTGGTGGTTGGTCTGTTGCGTCTGTCTGTGTTTTGGATTTTGTTGTTCGTGTATGATGTTTCCTGCTCTGGCTCAGTTTTTCACTCTCGTGTGTTAGTTGAGAAAGTCTGTGTCTTAAAAGTCATCTTCAGTTGATGATGAACATTTATCTTAAGAAGCCGTTCTACTGTGAGGTAATGAGGGTTTTCTCTGGGTAAAAGTTTTACGTTTTCACATTCAACACGTAGATCTCCATACCTCCTGGGTTACTTTCCTTAGGACAGCGTTCAGTTCCATTTATTCCCTGAGGTACCATTTGTTCCAGTTAGGGGTATTCTTTAATCCACTGACTTCTCAACCACAGCTGTGGTTACTGCTTTATCCCTTGTTTCTTTTTTTTTTTTTTTTCTTTTTTTTTTTTTTTTTTTGGTTTTTCCGAGACAAGGTTTCTCTGTGTAGCTCTGGCTGTCCTGGAACTCACTCTGTAGACCAGGCTAGCCTTGAACTCTCGAACTCAGAAATCCACCTGCCTCTGCCTCCCAAGTGCTGGGATTAAAGGCGTGCGCCACCACCGCCCGGCTATCCCTTGTTCTTGAGTTTCTTGGTTAGGCTGTTCAGGAGTCATTTCCTTTAGAATCCTCTTCAGTGAGTGTAGGTGAGTATACACTACATTCTCTGCTCTTTCAGCTCTACAGTCTCCTCTGTCGAGGCATGCTGTGCATATCCATCCCCCCTGCATTTACTGCGGCCTTTCCTCACAGGACAGGCAGAAGTGACCTGTAAGGCAGCCAGAGCAGCATGGGTGGGGTATAGATGGAAAATTAACGGGAATTCCACAAAAATTACAGAATAAAAGTTGTACATGCTGCAGTTGAGAGAACCTTCTGTGGAGAAAAGCCCAGAAAGAGGCTTTCCAAAACAAGGTTGTGAATCTGGAGTGGGCCATCAATCCGAGGTTGTGAATCCGAGGGACCCAGCAAGTCCCACGAGAGGGGTACTGTGTTGGTGAGTGTTGTGTGATAAAGCAGGAGCACGATGAACCTTTCCTGTTGCAACCATGCTGGCAGCCAGAGGCAGATGGATAATACCTCCACCCCTAGCCCCAAGGGAGGAGAGGACTTCTCCACAGCCTGGGTGTTCTACTCCTTGGAGATTGTAAAAGTAAAAGAAGGTGTGTCACAAGTCACTGCAGGACAGCATCTAAGGGATCCACTCGCAGATAGAATAATAAATAAATAAATTTCATTACTGGAAATTTGTGCAGTTATTTTTTTAATTATTTTATTTTATATGTAGGAGTTGTCTACATGTATGTATGTGCTCCAGGTGAGTTCCTGGTGCCTAGGGAGGTTAGAAGAAGGCAGTGGGTCCCCTGGAACTAGAGCTAGGGATTGTTTTATGCCATCATGTCGGTTCTGGGAACTGAACCCCGAATAAGTACTCTTAACTGTCGAACCATCTCTTTAGCCCACCAATCCCTTTGATTTGAGACAGGATCTTTATGTGAAACTCAGGCTGTCCTTGAACCCAGAAATCTGCATCCCAGGGCTGGGATTCAATATGTTAACCACCATACCTGGTAAACCTGTGTAATTCTGTAGAACTTCTGGGGCATGTGTGTGCAGCTGCTAGCACGTGTGGGTGTTTTTAGAGACCAGAGTCGACATGCTATCTTCCTTGTTTATTCTTACTGTAGACAGAGTCTCTCATTGAACCTGGGGCTCACCATTTCTGGTAGACTGCCTGGCCAGTGATCAACCCCCCACCTCCCCGTAAGTCACCTGCTTTGTCTATGCTGGGACTATGGAAATATGCCACCATGTGAGATTTTTTACTCGGGTGCTGGGGCTCTGAACTCAGGTCTTTGCTTGTGCAGCAAGCACTTTACCTACTGATCTGGCTCATCAACCCCAAATGCTTAGTTTTCAGATGATAGCTTCTGTTTTTTTTTTGAGCGGGGGGGTTGTCTTTTTTAAAAAAATTTATTTATTTTATGTATATGAGTACACTGTAGCTGTCTTCAGACACCCACTTGAGGGCATCAGATCTCATTGAGGATGGTTGTGAGCCACCATGTGGTTGCTGGGAATTGAACTCAGGACCTCTGGAAGAGCAGTCAGTGCTCTTAACTGCTGAGCCATCTCTCCAGCCTGATAGCTTCTGTTTTGATTTTCTAGTTTAATGACAATTTTACACATCTTGAGTGCCCTTCCCCATTTCCTTGTGATTTTGGATTAGCATTGGTTTTATATTGTGACGTAAGTTACTAGAAAGAATCCATACCATATACAGTCTTAGGTTCTGTAAAGCTTAGTTTATAAACTATTCCTAATGAGATCTACATATAAGAAAGCTTTAATGGTTGTTCCTCCCGGTTTTTGGTTTCAGAATTAGATTTGCTCTCATTTTATGGAACTGAAGTTTATTGTGTAAGTTTTGCAGAAAAGGAACTTTATCAAAGTAGTGATATTGTTTGAGAATTGGCTGGCTGCAGAAGGATAGGCAGTGTTTTCAGAAACCAAGCCTCAGAAGCTCAGTGGTGGTAGGTGGATATGTGGTATTTTTCTGGACGCTACATTGTGCCAGCACCGTGTCTCCCCATGTGGGCCATGGGAAATGCTGTCTGCTGTTGTTCAGCCTGTGCCCTTCCGGAAGAGCTGGGCTAGACCCTGGAATCCCAGGCGGGCGGGCCTGTGCTTGCCCTCTCATTAGTATGTTTGCCAAAGCTGGTGCACAGGTCTGTTTTTAGCTCTGTCTGATTTGTAACTTGTAGTCTTTTGCTGTTTCCTCTTTTAATTTGTAGTTTTTAGTTTGAAGCTCACTTAGATTTGAAAGAGCTCCAGAGGCATCAGACACAGCACGCTGGTTGTGCCCACGCTGCACCTGACAGTTCACAGCTAGTGGCCACAAGCACTGTCACTACTCCCTTGAAGGAAGGACTGCGTTGCTGAGGAGACAGGTGGAGACGTTTTGCAGCCTTCCCAAAGAAAGCTGGGAATGTAATTCCTGTGATACTAAGAGCTCTCTCTGTGTTTGCTGTCTTCTGTAGGCAGGAGTGCATGTTGGGAGAGTCGGCTTGCAAGAGTATGGAGTCTGACCCAGAGGACTTCTCTGATGAAACAAATACAGAGACTCTCTACGGCACCTCACCCCCAAGCACACCCCGACAGATGAAACGCCTGTCAGCCAAGCACCAGAGGAACAGTGCAGGGAGGCCGGCCAGCCGATCCAACTTGAAAGGTGAGCCTGTCATGTAGAAGATCCACGGGAAGGGGTGTGTGGCAGGTGTGGAGCATCACTGTTATGTGACTGTCGTGATCGACAAGTCGTTGACAGTGTTAGTGACTCCTTTGTTTTAAATTGTATCTCAGTGCTGGCAGTAGGGTTGTTCTTTTGACATAGCCCCATAGGCTGTGCGGCTGGTAGAAGGGGGCAGGTGATTGCCCAGTGCAGGAGGCTTTGTCCTGGGTTGTGCTTAAAGTCTTTTGAGGCTATGGTAGAGGCTGCAAACCCAAGGTGGCTAGATACTACTTGGGCTGCCTGCAATTACTCTTTTGATCTCTTGCTGAGGTTTCTGAGTTCTTTTCTCCAGCAGTGGTATATTGGGTATCTGGGAGGAGATAGCCAGGCTGGAGATTCCTGAATTCTGGAACCAGCCGAGGCCTCCGTCTTCTGCCAGTGACTCAGTGTGTAGGGTTCTTCCATGCTAAGCAGCTGCCAGATGGGACTTCATATCTGAGAGCCATGGAGGGACCCTAGATGGAACCCCAAATCCAAGAGCCATGGAGGGACCCTGTAAGGTACTCATATCTGAGAGCCATGGAGGGACCTGTAAGGTACTCATATCTGAGAGCCATGGAGGGACCTGTAAGGTACTCATATCTGAGAGCCATGAAGGGAACTCAGATCTGGGATTCACGGAGACAGCCTAGCCTTTCTTTTCTTCTGTGAGTGGCATCTTAGAGCCCAGCTATGTCCTGTCTCTTGCCGCTGACAACATGGCTCTTTGTGCTTCTTCCTTCCTCCCAGCTCCTCCTGACTCTGTTTCCTAAGGTGGACGAATGGAACTGTGCCGTGCTGCCGGCTCACTGTGCCCTCACACAGCTTACCACTCCAGCCACAGAAATCCTGGGGTTTTAGATTTTTCTGTTAGAAAAGGGCGGAAAAGGAAAACTGTCTCTCTTCCTTCTCATCTGCTTTGAATTATTTTATTTCATAAAATTGTAAAGTTTAAGGGGTAGGAAGGGTCTCAGTCATCTACATGTCTGCTGGTTTCAAATGAAGCAGCTAATCCTCTTGGGCCTTTAGACTCATAGCTGTCTGATGCTCGCCCAGGGATGTCGGGATCCTTGGTCATTTCTCTTTCTTACTTCAGAGGATTACTGTTGGCTGAGCCGCTTAGAAACACAAGCAGAAAAGCCATTGAGAGTACAGGAAAACCGGGCTCCTTGAGTGCATTAGCCTGCTGTGTCTGCTCGTGTGCCTTACCCTGTGTTTACTGTTGACAGCTGTCTTCTGTGCTTAATGTTTTATGAACTGCTTATGCTCAGCGTGACTTAGGCTCCTGGCTTCTGTGTCTGCGGTGTCATCATCTGCAGCTTGTCTCTTCATAGTGACAGAGCTCTGGGCTTCTGTCTCACATGTTCTTGTGCGTGTGTTAGAAAGCAGCTCCGCTCCACACATGCCAGCCTGCAAGTTATTTGTTGTCAGAATTCTTGTTCATACAGGCCAAGAACAGATGGCGTGAGGGAGCCATCTGGGCAAGTGCACTGTCCTGATATGTGGCACTGGCGTTGTGACAGAATGGTAGCCCCTGAGACCTCATCTGGCCTCAGAACTTAGCTGTGTAGTGTGGTGCACAAGCCTCCACCAGGTGCCAGCTTGCATGGTTTCCAGTCTGGCTGATGGACATTCTGGGAATGCAACCACTGGGTGTCATCCTTTATCTGTAAAATCACATTTTTTACAGTGTGTTGAGGGTTATGTGATAACTGTCATTATCTGTACAATCATGTTGTTTACAGTGTGTTGAGGGTTATGTGATAACCATCACTATTATCTGTACAATCACGTTGTTTACAGTGTGTTGAGGGTTATGTGATAACCGTCACTATTATCTGTACAATCACGTTGTTTACAGTGTGTTGAGGGTTATGTGATAACTGTCACTATTATCTGTACAATCATGTTGTTTACAGTGTGTTGAGGGTTATGTGATAACTGTCATTATTATTGCCTCAAACTTAAAAAAAAATTCCCCTTAATACTTTCCCTTTTTGTTTTATATCTGAAGGTAAAATGAAATTACCTTATGTTATTTATATCTTCTGTTTAATTGGCTGTTTCTGGTCACGTGGCTCCGTTGCCTGCGTCTTTCTTCCTACCCAATCTCCTTACTACTGCCTCTGTGTTGTTGTTTAGTCTTCCTTTCTCTCTGATTCATCTTTCCTTCTTTTCCCCCTCCTGTCCTGCCCTTGTTTCTCCTTCAGTCTTTCCACTGAGTCAGAATTCCAGTGACTGCACAGGCATGTCTTGTTTTAGAGGATGAATAAGACAGTCCCGTCTCCTGCAGGGCGTCCACGACTCAGGCAGCACACGAGTGTGGGCTGGTGCGGTCGGGCGCATGGAGGTCACCAAAGGCACACACAGGACGGGTATTGAGGAGCCCTGGTGTAAGACTTCTGGAACAAGTGACATTTGTGCTGTGACTTAAAGGCTGAGTCAGGGACACCACGATTTCAGACTAGTGTATGATTCATAATAATCTCTCGGTCTCTCTGTAGTTTGAAGAGCTTCTTAGAATTGATCAGTTTGGTCAGATTTATTTTCAGAGCTTTCCAAGGAGCTGTGAACTGGCGTATCACTCCTGCCTTACAGTGGGTCTTTGAGTCACACCGTTAACTTTAGGCTGCAGTCGAAGCTGGACTCAGCTTTTGGACAGAGAAGTTGCTGATGAGATCCTGTTATTCTGCTTACCTATTGCCCTTTATAAACCACCCTGAAACTCTGCATGACCGCAAAGCTACTCATTGCTCATGATTCTGTCACTCGCGTATGTAGGCAGAATAGAAGGTCATTTGCCCATGGTGTCTGGTTCCTTAGCTGGAGAAGTTCCATTGGCTGGAAATATGGCTTAGTTTGGCTAGGGCCCTGACTCTGAGCCCTTAGCCCCTCTCCACGTGGTATCTGCCATTTCTCAGATGTCTCAGGTGGTTCCCTTGGTTTTATGTCTGGATTTGAGCTGAAATGGCAAGACCAGCTGAGGCTTAGCAGGCAGTGTTTTCTCTCTATGTGATCATTTGCATGGGCCGGATGCATGCAGAGTATCCTAGTCCCTGAGGAGCTGAGCCTCTGATATGGCACTTGGCTTTTGTCAGAGCAAGGGTTTTGAGAGTCTCCTGTGTAAGCTCTTGAGACTCTGCCAGGAAAGTCCTACAGCACCGTATCTGCGTGCCTTCACTAGACAGTGCCATCTGCATGCTCTATGGACTACCAGGGCACCGGTACCCAGAGGTTTGGTTCATTAGCTGCCTCAGGAGACTAGCCCTACATGCCTCCATGTAATGCTTTGGGGAAATTGGCAAGCCATCCTGCTGTCTTTCCAGATTCTGTGGAATCTCTTCCTCATAAATGCCAGAAATGTGGAGGGGAGTGTAAAGCCTCAGGTCAGCGAGAGCATCGTTCACATGGGATACATCACCACCAGGACTGGTCCTCTATCTTCTGCAGTGGAAACCCTTGTTACGGATGTGACTTTTGAAGCGTTATCTCACACTTAGCTTGAGGCAACTTATGCCATAGGTTTGTTTCTCAGGGATTCTAAGGTCAGACCATGAAGATCTCTGGTACATATGTGGGATTAGAAGGTTGGCTTTTATTGAAATTGTTTAGTGAAAGTGCTGAGTTCTACAGTTTCCCACCAGTAACTAGCAGTTAGAATGATAAATTCTAACAGGAAATACTGGAGGTGAAACACTGGCCCCAAGATGAGCCGTGCATCCTAGTGGACTCTGCACTGTGAGGCTGCATTGTCACAGGGCTTGCAAACCTGCAGTAAGAGGGAAGACCACTGTGTAAACCTGCAGTGTGGGGGAAGACCGCTGTGCAGACCTGCAGTGTGGGGGAAGACTGTGCAGACCTGCAGTGTGGGGGAAGACCGTGTAGACCTGCAGTGTGGGGGAAGACCGCTGTTGCTACTGCACAGTAGGCGAGCCTGCCACTCTGTGGCAGCTATTCGAACCCATTCTTTTTTAGGATAACTGCAACCTTTCCTGATGGGCTTTCCCCTATATTTTCAAATAAGCACTTGTGCTATGAGAAGCACCTCTTCTGTGTCTTTGTACACACGTGGAATTATTTTTGGAGTTCAGCTACTCAGTGGTGCATCTGCTGTATTGGAAAGTGTGTGTATTTAAGTTGGCAGGTAGTGTCATGCCTATTCTGCTTTTACTCTTAGCGGTGTATACATACCTTGCTTGCTTGTGTTGTCTGCATTATTAATGTTTTAAGTTTCTGCTAGCCTACTTTAGCTGCTTAAATTTGCTTGTTTATAATAGAATAGTAGAAGGGGAATTGACCATTGCAGTTTAAGTACATGAAAGTGTGTGAACTTTATTAGAAAAAGGAGGTTGACTATCAATGCCAGTGTAGATGCAGTGTGTTCTAAACACACGTGTTTGCATAGCAGCAGCTTGAGCACAGCATGTAAGGAAATGCAGCTTTGAACAAAATTCGAGGAATAGATGAGAGGCCAACTCATCTGAGTTGTTCTTTGTGTCATTGTCATAGTGACTCTGAAGCCATAAAGAATGGATGAACATTTCATTGCTCATTGTGAACATCTATAACTCCATTAGAGTCTCAAATGCAGTCGTCAGAAAAGATTAAGAAGCACTGACCTGGGCTGGGGAGATGGTCAGTGGTTAGGAGGGCTTGCTGCTCTTACAGAAGACATGAGTTCAGTTCCCAGCACTCACATCGGACAGCCGCACAGCCGCAGTTCGCTGCAGTTCTAGAGCTCTCATGTCCTCTCTGGACTCTTCAGGCTTCTGCACACATGTGGCACACACATGCATAACATATTTAAAAAAAAAGAATAATAAATCTTTTAAAAGGCTTAGTATCAACCCAGAATTTGTCACATGCCCACAAGATTCTCTTTCCAAAATGGCTCACCTTGAGATGTGTGACACTCCACACATGAAGGTGTCAGATTGCTAGCGAGCTCAAGTTCATTGCAGCAGCTACAGTCTCTGTCCCTCGACAGAGCACTCCCAGCTTCAGCCATGTATGTGAGTGTTTGCAAACACTGACTTATAAAGTCCATAGCAAAGGTGTCTGTGTGATTCGAACTGTTGCTGGCTCATCTGTTTGAAATTCCTACTTAGCTTAAGCTATAAAGTGAAATTTCTTTCTCCCTTATGTTATGTTCAAACCTTATTGAAATCTTAACTGCTAAAATATGATTTACCACTACCCAATGTGTGATTCCAATCACTTATTCTATATATTTATCTGAGGTGGAGTCTCATTATGCAGCTCTGGCTGGATTGGAACTCTGCACACCTCTGCTTCCTGGGTGCTAGAATTAAAGATGTGCTTCACTATGCCAGCTCTGAAATTACTCCTTTCCAGAGCTGCTCTCTGTGTTGGACTTCTTGTTGATTCCAGAGGATTTAGTCTCAACAGAAAACAGAGCCAACAACCTGTTGATTAGCAGTGGGCTCTGGGTGGATTAAAAGGTTATCAGTGATGTCAGTGGGGAAAGACAAAGTAGCCAGAGCTTAGGTGGCTTCTGTCTCAAAGCCTTGGTGTTCCCCAGGTCTCCCATGGTTGCTAGGTTCCTCCTTTGGGGAGGCCTGTCTGGCACATTTGTTTACTCACACCATTACAAATACTTACAACATCTGAAAGCACAGCTATGTAGACTGAGCCAGTAGCCCCACCCCCAGCCCACCCCCAATCTGGCTTCTAGTGGTATAACAGGCATTTACATGTGGCTAGACTGGGGCTTAGGTCTGTCTTCTATTTGAATTCCACTGTAATATGTGAATATATGTATATACATATACATACGTGTATATATACACACATATACATACACTACACACACACATATATATATATACACACATGTATATATATATGTATGTATGTATGTATATGTATGTATGTATACACGCCAACTTGTCTCCTGTTTTGGGGAAAAGGTAATTGTTTGTCTCATCTTGCCCCTTCCCCTATTTGCTTTCGGTCACACTCTGTAGATCCAAGTATTAAACCATTGTTTGGTGTAAATGCACATTCAAACAGTTGTATAAGACACACAGTTGTACTAAATGGTAAGCTCAGTTAGATTTGTGTGTATACAGTGTGACCTACAAGCATTTTAGTTTTCAGGCCTACTAAAATGAGATTATGCCTACACAGAAAGGTAGGATCATGTCCCCAAGCCCATGGGACTTTTGATTGTTGAAGTAATTATCTACTTGAAATAGATTCATCTCATATTTGCATGTTTGGCCTCTTGGTAGATACAGTATAGATCAGGACATAATGCTTACATTGCAGAAGATCATGAACAATTAAAAATCTACTTTTTAAATTGTAAATGACTCACATTCTATGACTGCTACCAATAATGCATGCCACATTAGGTTTATAAAGTGTGTGTGTGTGTGCGCGTGTGTGTGTGTGTGTGTGAGAGAGAGAGAGAGAGACAGAGAGACAGAGACAAAGAGACGGAGCACACATGCATATGTGACTTTGTGCAGGTACAGGCCAGAGGTCAAGGTCGAGCATACTGAGTCACTTTCCACACCTCTTTTTGAGGCCCGGAGCCTGTAGTGCAGACTCAGCTGCGCTAAGTGCTGAGGGAGCCCTGGAGATCCCTCTGTTCCCACCCTGAGCTGGGATACAGGCACCATGCTGCCACGGCCCAGCATTTCACACGGATGCTAGGGATCTACACTCAGGTCCTCATACGTGCACAGCAAATGTTTTACCAGCCGAGCTGTCTCCTCAGCTCAAGCTTTTTCTTCTTAAATCTTAAGCCCTATTATCAAAATTGTTTTTATTTCATAATTTTTATTTTCTCTAACTGGAGACTATCAGGATGAACATACTAGCTGAAACACGACTTTCCCTGGTCCTCGGTGCCTCTTCTCTGCGTCTTTCCTTGGTGCTGGAATCCATGGCCTCTTCAGTGCTGGGGTCTCTGGGCTCCTCTCCTGATCCATCAACCTCATTTTATTTCCCGAGAGCTAGCTCCACACAGTTGAGTCAAAGGTATCTCAGATCAGCGCTCTGGCCACTCACAATGCAGGGTCTGTGTCCAGTACTACACACAGTGTATTCAGCGTTCTCTGTCTTGTGGTAACAAAGTAGTGTATGAACTGATAGCCTGAAAAACAAAGTTTTGTGGAGAAAATCTTGGAAATACCTTTCCTTTCTGTCCTACCTGTCCTTTAGCCTAGTGCTGTTAAAATGCAAACAAAGGCAGAAGTGGGACATCGGATCAGTGGAACCTTTACACTGGCTTGAAGGAAATGTGCAAGGCGTTCCTTGACTCTGAACGACTCCTGTGCTGATGCGACAGACCAGTGAATTGTAATGAGTCAGTCTGTGTGCCTTCAGTCCTGCTCACGTTCAGTTCACTTGTCTGTGACAGAAGAGAGCAAAGGATGAAATCCCCAGTTCTGCTCATCACCGTCTTCTGCTTTGTATGAAATAATCCTGAAGGGCCTTAAACATTCTTGAAGTTTTGCAAGTCTGTGGTGTGCATGAGTGTCTGCATGTGTGGGGTTACATTTGTGAGTTTAGATATGTGTTCATGTGTGTGTCCGTGCATGTGGAGGGCAGAGGTCAACCCTGGGTTCTTCCTCCATTGTTCTGAAGTTTCTTTACTGCAGAAAGGTCTCTTGCTAAACCTGAAGCTCATGAATTCAGTGGCAGGTCTCAGAGACACCCCTTCCTGTCACCACCAGGCAGCACTGGCTTCAGGCAGCCATCATGCCTACGTTAGAGACGTGGGTGTTAGGGAGTCAGCGTATTTGACTAGCATTTGGATGTCGCACCATCCCGTCCTGTCAGGGAGAAGAAAGACTGGAGAGATTCCAGTGATCTGCTTCACTAAGACAGAGGCAGGGATTGACTGTTCTGCCGAACTCAGTCGCTGTCACACTTCTCACACCATTTCCTGTTCTTCAGGTTGGAGGCCGTTACGTCGGATAAGGGGCTCAGTACATTTTTTAGTGTCAGATTTGACAGTCTGTTCAGCGACTGCGAGTGTAAAAGAACACAAGTGTAATATAGCAAGAAACATGAAAACAGACATTAAACCTTACACCGTGTTGGTTTCTGGTTATCTTCAGGTTTTGTCTGTGGAATGTCTCTTTCACGGTGATAGCCTGAGTGTGAATGTGTGAGAGTATTTGGTTTAAAACAGTGACTAGTCTCATACTTTAGAGTTTTAAACTGTTCTGTTGTTTTCTTTTTAATAGAAAAAATGAACACACCGAGTCAGTCAACACATAAAGATTCGGGGAAGGGTGTGGAGACTGTGGAAGAATACAGCTACAAGCAGGAGAAGAAGATTCGGGCGACTCTGAGAACAACGGAGCGAGACCATAAGAAAAATGCACAGTGCTCGTTCATGTTGGACTCGGTGGCTGGGTCTTTGCCAAAAAAATCGATTCCAGATGTGGATCTCAATAAGCCTTACCTCAGCCTCGGCTGTAGCAATGCCAAGCTGCCCGTCTCTATGCCCATGCCTATAGCCAGAACTGCACGGCAGACATCCCGGACTGACTGCCCAGCAGATCGCTTAAAGTTTTTTGAAACACTGCGCCTTTTGCTAAAGCTTACCTCAGTCTCGAAGAAGAAGGACAGGGAACAGAGGGGACAAGAAAACACGGCTGCTTTCTGGTTCAACCGATCAAATGAACTGATCTGGTTAGAGCTCCAGGCCTGGCACGCAGGCCGCACCATCAATGACCAGGACCTCTTTTTATACACAGCCCGCCAAGCCATCCCAGACATTATCAATGAAATCCTCACATTCAAAGTTAATTATGGGAGCATTGCCTTTGCTCACAACGGAGCTGGTTTCAACGGTACCTCGGGAGAAGGTCAGTGCAGAACCCCTTGCAGGGCAAGCAGTCCCCGCTGGTCCACGTACCACGAGCACCTCCATCGCCAGAGGGTCTCCTTTGAGCAGGTGAAGCGGATAATGGAGCTGCTGGAGTACATGGAGGCACTGTATCCGTCCTTGCAGGCTCTGCAGAAGGACTACGAGCGGTACGCCGCCAAGGACTTCGAGGACAGAGTGCAGGCACTCTGCCTGTGGCTGAACATCACAAAAGATTTAAATCAGAAGCTGAGGATTATGGGCACTGTTCTGGGCATCAAGAACTTATCAGACATTGGCTGGCCAGTGTTTGAAATCCCTTCCCCTCGGCCATCCAAAGGCTACGAGCCTGAGGACGAGGGTGAGGACACGGAGGGAGAGCTGAGGGAGCTGGAGAGTGGCACGGAGGAAAGTGATGAGGATCGAACCCCCAATCCGAGGGCGTCAGAGCTCAGGCTGTCCTCAGACACCATCTTGGACAGTCACTCCCAGGGCTGCATATCCAGGAAGCTTGAGAGGTTTGAGTCCGAGGAGGACTCTGTCGGCTGGGGAACAGCAGACTGTGGTCCTGAAGCCAGTAGGCATTGTTTGACATCTATCTATAGACCGTTCGTGGACAAAGCACTGAAGCAAATGGGGCTAAGAAAGTTAATCTTACGACTTCATAAGCTAATGAACGGCTCCTTGCAGAGGGCTCGTGTTGCTCTGGTGAAGGATGACCGTCCAGTGGAGGTAGGTGGGTTTCATTGGTGGGTTGTCCCTTAGTGTCACGTCTCTAATCCCTCTTGCTGTGTAATATTGATCATACGGACTTTCATATTCTTAGCGTTTTAAGGCATAAATGGCAGATATGAATTGCATATATATAGTTGTTGCCATTAAAGGATTATGGTAAAGGAATCCATGAATAGCTCATCAAGTTTAATGGATGAAGCACAAGGTGACAGGTGGATGGAAGACACAAGCGTATAAATACCAGTTGGAAAAGGATGAGATAGGGGTAAAGTGGGGGGTGGGTGAGGCCTGGGCGACCACAAGCTGCAGGGGAGTCAGTAATAACATCAGTGTCATGCACAGGTATTTTGAAATGGACGTGGCACCTAGAGTCACAGGTGAGCCATTCCTTCACTCACTTACGCACCCATTGAGTCATCCTAGTCCTGAGGGACCTTGTGCATACTGAGCAGGTACTCTACCACTGAACTGGCTCTCTAGCCCTGTGGAGTCTTTGACAAAGCTCGGGCTTGGCTGGGCCATGGCCGAGTGCTAATGTGCTTGCCACGCATGTGCAGGGCAAGACATCAAAAACGAGACACCAAAGAACCTCAAACAGGACTGGAAACAGTTAACCACACCACTGAGTAGCAAGCCCAGTTTTGGTTACTGGACTTTAAAAAGATGCAAATTGTAAAGAAATGTAAAGCTTACCAGAGGAAGAGAGCAAGTACTATAGTCATGACTGACACGTTAGACGGAGGAAACATTCAGTCATGAGTCTTTCACTGTGAAAGACTTGTTGAGAGGAGCATGTCCAGTAGACAAAGTGTGTTGTATTTGGTTTTGAATGCATGACACTTCAGAAATTCAGAGTACTGCTCAGAGTGGTGAAGATTGGGATTGGGGGCTGACCTTAGTCATACAGTGAGTAGGTTTTCTGTTCTGAGTTTTCATGTTTGCATGACTGACAGCAAAAGTTCTCAATCCTGCGAGATTCCTGGGTTAGTTGGTGATTTTGACTTTAGTAGCCAATGTATGTGTATACTTGCCATTCTGATATTTTAAGCTTCAATTTATTGTATACCGTGGCTTGCTTTGGAGTCAGACGTGGTAGAAGGTATTTCCATAAGTCAGGAGACACCTGAGGAGAGTACAGGCTTTCCGGGCTTTGAGTCTGCATTCTCAGTCAGATCATGAACCCCAGAGGATGTCAGGGACTCCGCAGACGGCAAATGGAGGCTTCTTTCCTTTTCACACACGGAACACTGTAATAAAATTTCATTGTGCAGATTTCTCAGAACTGTAGATGTAGGCTTGTTACAGATTTCATGTGGTGAAGTCTGTACTTGAGGAATTTATCTGCAGGGGCCGAATTCCATCAGGACACTCGTGGGAAGACGGGATTGTTTTTCTTGTTTTTGTAAAGTGTTAGTTTTGAGATGATATGATTGGCAAAGGCTGTTAATGAGAACTACCTTCAGACAGCTTTCAAAAAGCAGAGTTAGAGTTTTTCTGTTGGGTTCTTACAGTCCAAACTGGAGCCCTGCCTCAGAGACTAGCCACACTGGCCGTGGGGAGGTCTGGAGTTACAGTTAACTTGGTGTGAAAGGAAGAGTTTGTCTTCAGTCCACTTCAGGAGCATAACGCGTGCAGGTGGAGGGATGCCTGCGTGGCACATGTGCTAGCCATACGCGTCTGACACCTCAGACTGGACCTTCATTCATTTCTTCCCCTTACATTACACTGTCTTGGCGTCAGGGGAGATCCTGCTGGCATTATGAGTCTATCTCGTGGGCTTGCATACGTTTCATGTGATCCATGGTATGCAGTGCATACATGTGTTTGTGTGTATATGTGTGTGTGTTTGTGCGTGCACACATACACATTCTCATCATGGGTTGCTTTTGTCTTAGTCAGATTGCTAAGTATTTCAGGGAAAGGGCCATAATTTGTTTTTAAGGGCACGAGGACAATTTTATTAGAGTTTCAAAGGAAAACTTCAAGGCTGGCCATCTTTAAGACTAAGCACCACTAGGATCAAGCTGGCATGGAGGGCAGCTGCATGGGGGGAGAGGAGCCTCAGACGGAGAGAGGCCCAGAGTGTGAGGAGAGCGGGCTGAGAAGAGAGGGCAAGAGGACCGGAAAGGTTGCGCTCTGCTGAGCAACCAGAAGCAGGTGGCTTGAGGGGCTGCATGCTGCAGCTGTGTGAGCAGCTGCCCAGAGCCTGGTTTTAAGGTCCACCAGCCAGGCCCCGTTTCTGGAGTGACTGACCTCACTGCTGACTCAGTCTTTTTGATCCCAGTCTTCTGTCTGGGAGACGTCTGTAATAGTGCATTCCTGTCTACCCACAGAGTTGATGAAGCCTCAACAGATACTCATATATATGGTAAAATCTATATGCATCAAATACAGACTCCTTTAGTTTTAAGATTATCTTTACATTATTTTTTCCCACCAAAGCCAAGTATAAATCAGTGTGGGCTTTTGTTTATTTTTAAAATATGTAGTTTTATCTTTAATCTCTTCCTAATAATGGTATTTTTGGAGGCATTTGAGGTAGGGAGGGCCGAGCCCAGCCCCTCACACAGTACACAAGCCCTTGTGCTCCCGCTTCACTATTGGAAGCCTCCAGATGGCTCTGCAGCAGACGGGGCAGAGTGCATGGCTGCTATGCATTCTGCCTTTGTGGTTTCTGGCTGACCTCACTGATAGGCTTTATAGAAAAGAAATAACATTGATTTGTGACATTTTTTCCTATGTTTGACTTTATATGTTTATTCCTTATGATTACATTACTTCTAAGCAGTGTTTGTCAATAATTTTTAGTAACCCTTTGGAAGCATGCTTTACAAAATGCTTTTCTCCTAAAGCTTTATTATATTTATTGTTTAAAAAATGTACAAACTAGAAATAGTCTGCTCTGTTTATCTTAATAACATGAGCAGCATCCTTGTTAATGGCTTGTTTGAATTCAGTGATTGTCACTCCCTAGGGCACACCCAGACCACATAGGTTCTCTGCAGTTTGAGGATGAGTTACCTGTCAGAGTTCAGGTAGAAGGCGCTCGTCTGCAGCTTGAAAGAGTCTTCTGTGAGAGACTCAGGTCATCACGTATGCAAGCCCACGAGATAGACTCATAATGCCAGCAGGATCTCCCCTGAGGCCAGGACAGTGTAGTGTAAGAGGAAGAAATGAATGAAGCTCCAGTCTTCCACCCTGTGTTCCAAGAGCCGACCCGAGGTCTTTGTTGCTTTCTCGTTTATCTCCTGGTTCCCTTCTCCTCTGTGTGGAGCCTACTTGGACTTCAGGCCCCTCTGATATCTCTCACCTTGCTGTGATCTAAATTCCCACGGTCGAGTGTGTCTGATTACCATTTCCACATAGCAGACTAGGCTCCCTGAGCAGTGCTCAGTCTCCAGTGCCTGCCCTTCTGCAGATGCTGTCTGTGAGCACAGTACCTCTGGCCTGCCCACCCTGGACTGAGCATGGTTGCTGTGTTACTGCTTCCAAGCTATCTCTTGGATGTCTTCTGTGTGCACACGGAACTATAATTACCTGTCCATCACCCGTTAGCAGGAGCATTGCTCTTGCCCTGGCACATCTCTTTCTTTACCCATATTTTAGCTTTTTTTTTTTTTTCCTGGTGAGATCCCTTCTAGTGTATGCTCCTTTTCCTGAGAGGGCTAAACTTGGAGCCACAACATAGAGTTTAAGCACCCCCGTTTGTCCTTGTCCTAGCCTAGTTAGCGCGCTTTCCCAGCGTTCCTCATCGAGGCTGCATGTATGTTAGTGTAGTATATAAGATACTGACACTACTCGACTGCCTTTGCCATATTATCACAAATACCGAGGAAGTGCTTGGCTACTGTCTTACTTTCTTTCTTTCTTTTTTTTTTTTTTGGCGGGGTGGGGGGGCGGGTTTGAGACAGGATTTCTCTGCTTAATTACTTTCTTGCATTAGAAATTATTTAATTATGTTTAATGGCCAATAAAGTACTGTCTGTCTTTGATGGTTAAAACACTATGCCAGTCTTTCCTGTGACACAGGAAACCCTGAAAAGGCTGTTTAGCGTGGACACGGCATCAGAGACTAGGCTGCCGCTTAGTCTCACCAGGTGCCAGACAGCATCACTGCTCCAGTTTACCCCGGAGGAAACTGGCTTAGAGAGAAGGTAACCTCAGAGTCACAGTGTTGTGGATTGTTGGGCGAGTCTGAGCTACCAGACTGAAAAATAGGCCAGTGGTTTGCAGGCCAGGCTACACATCAGCACTACCCAAAGAGCTTTAAACATACACTTCTGCCCATCCTGGAGAGCAGATCTTCTAGTGTGAGATGCAGGACCGATGGCTAGCACAGTGCAGATCCGTGCCAGCCACCCGAAGCGTGGTAAACTTCTGCTGCCATGAAGTGTGGCATGCTGCCATGAAGTGTGTGAAGCTGCCGGGGCCAAGTGGTTTGTTCCAGTCATTGCCTGTCTGATTCCATAAGTAAAGTTACAAGAACTTGGGTTTAATGGCAGCCTCAGAAGCATGTGCTTGCCCATTTGCCTAGAGGATTTCTGTTTTAAAACAGATTTATGTAGGGGAAGCTGTGCCACATGGTTTTGACAGCTGTGAGCCAGCTGAATCAGACCTGACAGTAAGATTGGAGTTGGAAGTCACAGGGACTGCTGGATCCCATGGTGACAGCATAGCAACAGCACTGTTGGGAACAGAGCCAACAGCAGCCACTGACTGAACAGTGTCCCGTGCCTGAGGGCCAAGTAATTTGGTCAGGAGCATACACACTGCATGTACCAGTATCAGGACATGAAGCTATGCCTGCTCTTGGCTGCACTATGCTGCCTCCTAGAGTTAACATTTTGTCTCGCATGCCTTTAATGATAACGGACCTATGCATATGAATGTCTAATACTACTTTTTAACTTAGTGGTTAGTGTTTTAAATGGGAGGGGGTCCTCTGAAATTCCGTGTTGGGGGTTTCTCTTGGAACACCAGGCCTCACCTCCCACTCAGGAACTGATGGCTGAAGCTGACCAGCAGTGTAAGAGCTCGTTCACCTCAGCCCCTCCCACATCTGCCTAGCGTCTGCTGCCTCCTTGGCACCATAGACATTTCAGCTTGTGATGGCATCCCCAAGTAGCACAGAAACAAGTCTGAGAACCAGGGACTTACTGATAATAGAAGTTCAGGGCGTCGGATATTTTCTGGTACTGTTGGGGGAGCTGGAGAATCAAGATGTTCGCCATTAACTTACTGGTCAAAAATTGGCTCAGCATCCCTGTGATGCAAATGCTGACCCAGTTTTGGCCGATCCTGAGTAACTGGAGGTAAAGGGTCTTCTTCTCAGAACTGGTGGTTTACCAGGGAGCTCAGTGTGCAGTGGTGGATGCGACTGGGTAACCACACGTGCATTTGCAAGGTGTGTGGACTGTGAGAAACATGCTCCCTGAGGCAGCCACAGAAAACCCCTAGAGATGGCCATTCTGGTCTCCTCCTGAGAAGAGTGAGTCATTTGTTAGGGGTTTGCCTGTGCAGAATCAGAGCAGGATGGCCACAGTCAGCGTGCTGTAGAGTTACCGCATCTTCATGGTCGGTGTGGTCAGTGCCTGTGTGGGTATTGGGCCTTGGGACTAAGTAAGAGGGCATGGTCTTCACAGGTACGAGTGCAGCACTGAGTGTCAGCTAGAAGTAAGACAAGCCTGGGACAAAGCTCTGTGGGGTGAGACGTCAGGATCAGAAGATGCTGTTGAAAACTAGTGTGTAGGGCAGGAGCTAGGATGCATGGAACGGAGAAGCACTCAGGAGATAGATCCCACTGAAATCAGGTACAGCAAGGTGGCTGTGGACACACAGTATCTTGAGAGCCACACTATGGAAACAGATGTAACACAGGGACAGGGAGCCATCTTTAAGACGGTAATTGACATGAATTATCCATCTAGTCAGCAGCCAAGGTGTTTGTAAGTCAGCTACTGAGCCCTTGAAGGTTGTGGCTGTGACCGTCCGACACAGATCTGCATTAAGCTGCCTTTGCCTGCGTTTGCTCCAAAGCAACAGATAGAGAGACATAGCAAATGGTTTCTAAGTGCCTTTTCTGGGGTTTGCTCTCCGTAATCTGTATAAGGTGGACAGTGGGGTTGGGGGGAGAACACACAGGTATGCATGTGTGTGTGTGTGTTTGTGTAGGTCCTCATACAGGCAAATGCTTCATACTAAGCTCCAATCCCCAGTCCAAGTCTGTTTTTAAAATAAAGAAACAGCCTGAGGACCTCTAGATACTTTCAGAACCACATAGCTAATTAAATGACCCAAAGCTAGACTTTGTGACTTTTGAGCATTGATTCCCCACCCCGTCCGTCATTGAGCTATGATAGTTCGATGATGACAGTCGAAATGCACTCGAGGGACAGCGTGCGTGCATGCTGTAGGGTGAAGGAAATCCGTAGAAAGGTGTCATGGGTGAGTCTTGGGAATTGGGCTGAGTTAGGAAAACTCCTAGAGGAGCAAGCAGCCTGCAGCAGGGCCAGCGCATGGAGATGTGTAAGGGCCATAGGAGTCTGTGTAGGAGCAGTGGGGAGAGATGAGGGCACTCAGGAGGGCAGGGACCAGGCCAGGTCAGTCATTGGTAGATGGGAAGGTGGCCCAAGGTGACTAAAGATGGCCAAAGACGCCACAGATGAAGAATGAACTACAGTTGGATATGCGGCAAGTTGAGGCTTTCCAACTTTGATGTTCTCGCTTAGAAAAAGGTCAAGGCTTTTCTTGCTGCTGCTGCTGCTTCCAATGTCAGAGGCTTAAGAATGAGGGGAGAAAGCTCTAGATCTCCTGCTTTCTGGGGAAAAGTTTAACAATTTGAGTGGTACAGCTGAAGGAGGAGTGGGTAATGACACAATAGGACTCCCAGGCAGCATGAGGTGACAGGTGACTGAGGGCAGCTGGGGGTTGGGGGTAAGCTGTCTTCTGCAGTATCGGGAAGTGTGACTTCAAATGGATGCAAGCTCGGCTGGTTTTTATTCTCACATAAACAGCTATTTAGGAGTTTTGTATTATTTTTTCTTGTAATTTTAGCAACTCTTTGGTTTCTCAGTCTAGATAGTGCATTGTGTGTAACATGTCACTGGGACTGGGGCTCTGTGTACATGTTGAGTTGTTGGCCATCTTTCATTTTAGAATGAGAATTTTGTAGACATGTCAGCAGGTTGTAGCAAAACTTATAAGCACAGCTTCAGGCTACGTCCTGCGCACAGCTTTAATCTGTCCTGAACTTTTGCCGCAGTTCTCTGACTTTCCAGGTCCCATGTGGGGCTCGGATTATGTGCAGTTGTCGGGGACGCCTCCCTCCTCAGAGCAGAAGTGCAGTGCCGTATCCTGGGAAGAGCTGCGGGCCATGGACCTGCCTTCCTTTGAGCCCGCCTTCCTGGTGCTCTGTCGGGTCCTGCTGAGCGTGATCCACGAGTGCCTGAAGCTGCGGCTGGAACAGAGGCCTGCCGGGGAGCCTTCCCTCCTGAGTATCAAACAGGTTTGTGTCCAACACCACTCAGACAGGCAGTCGTGGCTGCATTACCACCGCCTTCCCTTTCACAATTTCCTCCCTCAGTTATTGCAAACAGTGAAAAATACATCTTAGTGTTTGTTTTTACTACTCTTTTGGGGGCAATCTAGAATGTTCTTCACCTGTAGTCCCCAGAGATAAGAGTGTGTTTCAGCTTCTTTACCACTCACTTCTTCCCGAAAAGTATGAAAAGAGGCTGTCACATGACTCTGTGTCTATCCTTTCTGTGAGTCCTAGTGAATGGCAACAAAATTCCTTTTTTAAAAAGTTACTTATTTTTGATGCTCCGAGAGACCGTGCTGGATGGCGGGTGACATGTCACTGAGCTTTCTCTCCAGCTTTCAGAATTCATCCTTAAAGATGGTTTAAATTCATTCTGTCCCTTTATTCTGTTAGAGGTGTGTGTAGGAAATGTCTTAGAGTATGCCAGGACTTTCTGCTTGCTTCGCAGCCATTGCAGATTCAACAGTAGGATTGAAACACTTTTCCTTCTGAGCTGTGAGCTTCAGGTGGGCTCTTCATTGTATGGGGCTGTATCTCAGGAGCAGCCGTGGGGCGACTGGAAGCAGTTTCATTGACAGTGAAGGCTGAGGAGCATCTTTCAGGCCCTGTGCTGTTAACGTGTTGACATGAACTATGTAAAGTAAAGCCATTCAGAGCCTTACTCCACCTGCTGGAGGCTGACGGGCCCCCGTGGTTCTGCAGATCATAGGTCAATGCAGTTGAAGAAAGACAGGTGGATCAGGTCACACAGCAGGTCCAGATAGGACATGTGTTTGCTTGTTTGGTTAAGTGTAGACCCAGGTGACTAATGCGGTCATTTGGGAGTAGGCTTTTTGTCACTTGCCACTCAGAGTTGACAGTCTGCACCAGCCCAGAGCTGTTTCCACATTAGCCTCATGGCCTTTCCACGGCTCATGTTGTCGTTGTCTTTCTGGCTCACCTGGCCATAGCTCTGCCTTGTTCTCTGTGTTGCAGCGGGTAGCTGAGTCTTGCTAGGCAAATACCCGTCTCAGTTCCTCATCAGATCCAACCCTGTGAGACAGGGTGGAGTCGCTTCACCAATGGGACTCTCATACAGTTAAATAGCAATTTATATTAATGCGCTTCAAACAGTGACCAACAGTACTAGGATTGTTGTTGTGTTTCAGGAAGAAAAAAAAAGAATAGAAATTTTCTGTTACAAAAATTCAAGGATCAGTAGTAAATACCTACATGGCATTTAATATAGTAAAGTAGGTGCATTCACTTTTAGAAGATTTGGCCTGTAGCTACAGTTCTTATACCATGAATAATTATTTGAGAAACATTTAAGGGCTTTTATCTACAAAAGCAATCTTATTTCTTGCTTTAGACAAATTGAAAAGCATAGAAAATAACAGGAATTAATCCCTGTTTTCCCGGCACTCGAGATGAGCACAGATCATGTGCGTCTCCGTCCAGTTGTCCTCCCTGCACACATACACTTCCAGTGCATACAGACAAGAGTTGCTGTGTGTTTGTAATGTGTGTGTTCATGCAGACACATGTGATTCTCTAAAGACTGTAGCAAAGCAAGACTTTAAATGGCTCCACAGGGCTCAGTGTATGCACACACGCTTGGGGGGGGCGGTGCGAGTGCACCCCTGATTAGTTCTTGGGTGCAAACGTAGTAGTCTGAAAGCCACAGCCTCTGTTTGCTAGCCACTGCCCTGGAACCACACTGCGGCTGTGGCCTCTGAACCGCAGTGACTGTGTAGGTCTTCCCGCCTCAGTCCCTGGCCTGTGGTTGGAGAGCGCCAGCTCTGATGGTGGGAGGGGCTTCTGGGGTCGCCTCATCTCTGCGTTCCCCCTCTGCACATCACCTGCCACACAGGAACATTGCACCTTTGCCAGTCTTCTCTGGATTCCTTGAGTTCTCTCTAACTTCATCAGATTACAGTCGGCTTGGTTTGCAGCTTCTGGTAGTAGACGAAGCCGCACACCACTCGGAGTGGGTAACTACGCTATGTCACTCAGAAGCCACCGTTTTCTGTGATATGTTATTTAAATCTTGGTTTTGGTTAGAATTCCCATCTCATGAGCTATTTTTGCTCTTCTTCCTCTTGTCTTACACTGTGCATTGGTAGAAGTGGCCTTACGGAGTGAAAATCGTTTCAATATGAATGGATTTGTAGGATGTACCTGGTGGAGCGGCTTCTCTATGTCGATTCACCATGTTACAGATGGCTGAACTGTTACACACAACAAGCTTCTTAGGAGTCAGAAACCATTTCAGGTTCCTCAGAGGCTAGGTCCTGGGGGCTGATTTGTGAGGACTGGCAGCCTGTGTGGCCAGGGCGCATGGGTGACGGCCGTGTCCATGGCGTGTGCTCTTTTGCAGCTAGTGCGAGAGTGTAAAGAGGTCCTGAAGGGTGGGCTCCTGATGAAGCAGTATTACCAGTTCATGCTGCAGGAGGTCCTGGACGGCTTGGAGAAGACCGACTGCAACATGGATGCCTTTGAGGAGGACCTGCAGAAGATGCTGATGGTGAGGGGGGCGCAGAACACGCCGATGCTGGGGGGGCCCCCCCCCCCCCCCCCCCCGCCCCCCCCCCCCAGAAGATGCTGATGGTGAGGGGCCTGTTCTTGGTCTGTATGCTGTTAACCGTCACACACTCCTAATTGACAGGAAAGTCACGGTGGGAATTGAGAATGATAAAGCGGTTGGAGCACATGTAGTGGAGATAGTCTCGACCTTAGGTCAGCCGAATGTTCTGACCCTATTTCATAATAAGTCTAGAAGAATCCATGTCACAAATGTGGGGCTCAGGAAGGGTTGGCGGGACATGTGCCCGCTGAAATAAGTAACCAAACAAAATAAAACATTAGCGTCCCAGAGGAGCCATGTCCATGATGAAATTTTTCATGTGCTTTTTTAAAAAGCATTATTATACTTTTCTATATTTTGTGATGGTTTCAGTTACTCCATAGGAATCTGAAAGGGTTTGAATGTGTCGTTGCTGAAGACTCACACAGGTGGAGAGTCCTCATTTAGACATCAGTGGGCTGTGGCCTGGTCCTGTTTCCCAGCGTGCCGTGCTTTCCATGGCCGCTGCTCTGTCTCACCGGTGTTTCTGGTTTATATTGTGTTAACAGGCCGAGCTCTAAGCTGCTGGACTCTCTGAAACTTGTCATTTTATATTTTTGTTTTTAGGTGTATTTTGATTACATGAGGAGCTGGATCCAAATGCTACAGCAGTTACCTCAGGCTTCCCATAGCTTAAAAAACCTGTTAGAGGAAGAATGGAATTTCACCAAAGAAATAACCCATTACATCCGGGGAGGAGAGGCGCAGGCTGGAAAGCTGTTCTGGTAGGAACCTCGTGCTTGAACACCTTCCTTCTCGTTCCTCCCAGATCCCTCAACTCCCTTGTACACATACGAGTGTCAGGGAGTGTCTGTGTGAGCAGAGGCTCTCACCTGGGTGGGTGTGCCCTCTAAGGGGCATCCCCAGTGCCTGCAGACACTCTTTATCACATTGGAAGGGAGGTTGCTGCGAGCTCTCAGACAGTAGAGGGCAGAGCGCTGGGGCTCCATTGCAAGCACAGGGCAGCAAAAAAAAATGGCATGTCCCAAATGTGGGGCTTGAGCCCCGGATACCTTATGAGTCAGGAGACTTGGGTCCTGTGAGGGTGGAATACACTGGTGTATTTGAACTTGGTGGGGATGCCCAGAACTAAGTCTTTATGTTTCATTGAGAATGGTTTGGGAATGTCATGTGTCTCTTTATAAACCTCTTACATACTCGGAAGGAGGAGGAATGGGACTTGGGATGCTTATTCCGGGGAAATGAGCATCCCGTTGGCTCAGGCCTGCTGTAGATGCTGGCAGTTCCCTGAGTTCTGACCCTGATGTAGGATGAGACCTGTGCTACTGCTTCCATGGCGGTATGCCTCCTCTTTCTCCTCCTTTTACTACTTTCCCCTTTTTCTGTGAATCGTGTGCATTGGTTCAGCTGTGCAGTGCACTGACCCAGCTGTGCATCCCTCCTGGGAGGTGTCCACTGACCCAGCTGTGCATCCCTCCTGGGAGGTGTCCACTGACCCAGTTGTGCATCCCTCCTGGGAGGTGTGTACTGGCCCAGCTGTGCATCCCT
>NW_021604663.1:2908316-2916018 GCF_004785775.1 Grammomys surdaster | reverse complement strand
GTACTGGCCCAGCTGTGCATCCCTCCTGGGAGGTGTGTACTGGCCCAACTGTGTATCCCTCCTGGAAGGTGTGTACTGGCCCAGCTGTGTATCCCTCCTGGGAGGTGTCCATTGGCCCAGCTGTGCGTCCCTCCTGGGAGGTGTGTACTGGCCCAGCTGTGCATCCCTCCTGGGAGGTGTGTAATGGCCCAGTGCATCCCTCCTGGGAGGTGTGTACTGGCCCAGCTGTGTATCCCTCCTGGGAGGTGTTCACTGGCCCAGCTGTGCATCCCTCTCAGGTGGTGTTCACTGGCCCAGCTATGCATCCCTCCTGGGAGATGTGTGCTGGCCCAGCTGTGCATCCCTCCTGGGAGGTGTGTACTGGCCCAGCTGTGTATGACTAACTGTGCTCTGAGACTTTGGCAATCTCTGTCCTCTCTTAGTGTCAGAATTTTGTGTCCACCATTTTTGGTGTCTCAGGAGCCTGTGTCCACCTCCCTGCAGGGATCTCAGTTCTTAGGCTGCATTGTCATCTTAGTGGGCAGTGAGCCCGCTGGCTCCCAGCCCTTCAGGTTGCAGTCCTGGTGATGTCCCTTCTGTTTTCTATCTCCAGCTTTAGAGGCTCCCACTTAGTGTCAGCCTGTGTCACGTTGTTCAAGTGCAGTGTGACCTCACTCCCTTCAGTTACTGTTTGTGTCTCTGTCTCTACTTGTCCTTCAAATTCCCAAAAGCAGTCTCTGGACTTTGCCTTCTGCCCCTTGTTCTGAGAATAGCTCCCAGGGCTTTACTGCTGCCCTCCCTGGACTGCCACCCCTGGCCTAGCTCTGTGCCCTTCCCATCCAACCCAGCTTGTCCATGGTCCTGGCTACTCCCAGGCTTTGCTTTTAGCCCCCTTCACCTCCACCCCCGACCCCAGGATGGATCCTGTAGTCTCAGCACCAGCTACACACTGCCCATGTCAACAAGTCTGTCAGCCTCCCTTGTGAGCACTCGGCAGCTCCGGGCATCAGGGCAGCATACAGTCGGCCTTCTCATCCAGCGTGTGTGCTCACCTCCTGGACTTCACACTGCAGGCCCAGCAACCCCTTCTATGCTCGTGGGCTGGGCACATGGCGCCTGCTGCCACACATGGACCACATGTCCCAGTTATTTTCATGACTCATCCCCTCACTTCCTGCAGACCTTTGTCCTAGTGTCACCTTCCTGTCGCATTTAGAAGTTCCCACTCACAAGTACCTTAGATTCATTCCTGATTCTTTCCATCTAGTAGAGGGCTTTGTCCACTGCGCTCACTGTTGCTTCTATAGAACAGGAGCCAGGCTTCTAAATAAATGCATCCTGATGCGTTGTATGATATTCTGAAAATACTTTTCTGATCAAGCCACATTCCCAACCAGATATTTTAAAGCCCATCTGCTTTAATGGCCATGTGATTAAACTAATTTACATTAAACCCAGGCCCTCCAGAGCACAGCCTGACCCTTGCTAGGTGTTGCAGCCTGGTGAGCACCTCTGCGTTTTCACCCTCCAGACGAGGTTTCTTACCTTCATCAGGTTCTTTGTCATTCCCAGACTCCCCTCCCCTCCCTTCGGGTAATCCTGCTAACACTCAGCCTTTGCTTGGGGTTGGGGTGGCGGGAGCTTTCTGTCCAGAAGAGGCTTCACTGCCGTGTCTTTCCCATCTGATGATGGGTTTCCATCACTGCCTTTCCATGAACATCATCGAGGTCAGTAGTGATAGTGAAGGGTTGTCACCATGATTCACTCCGCTCTGCGTGCTTGAGTGTTCATTAACACTAGTGTGTAAGCGGTCTGTTCTTTAAGAAAGTTCAGGAGTAGAGAGTCGGTCTTCAGCTGTGAGAGGTGACCTGGAGAGAGAGTCTGGAAACAGCTCTGCGTCAGTTTCTCTTGTTCTGCCATCGCATCATTTGGTCTGCTGGAGGCATTTTACGCCATCTTGAACACTTAAGCAGTAACATTGTGTAATCATGTGGCTCCTACACACAACTTACCACTACGGTTTATACTCAGTGCTGTGTTAGAACAAAGGCGGGCTGGGCTCTCCGCCAGAGTTCTGTGTTTTCTCCTCAGTCATGTGCTAAGAGAAAACTCCCATTGGTCTGTAACTGTTGCAGTGACAGCTGATCCTCCTGCTTTGCCATTTGTCCATCCCCAGTGACATCGCAGGGATGCTGCTGAAGTCCACGGGGAGCTTTCTGGAATCTGGCCTGCAGGAGAGCTGTGCTGAGCTGTGGACAAGCACTGATGACAACGGTGCTGCTGATGAGCTAAGGTTGGCGTCACCCCGGCTGTCTGCTGTTTCTTACCTCTGGATTCTGGACAGTGATGGATGGGGATTATCAGTGGTCTTCTGGCTATGGCTTTATGTGAGAGCCTCTTTACAGGCAAACAGACTTCAACACGATAAAAGCAGTGGATATTAGCTGAATATGGCTGCAACAACACTGCAACAACACTGCCCGTGTTTCCTGGAGTATCTTAAAGTGCTATGCTTTTGTTCTTTAAATCCCTGTCGCAGCCCATGCTGCTTTTTAATGCCATTTGGCACGTTTCTGCTGTGTATACTTGCCGCATCCCTTCTGTTGAGCATTAGGGTAATACACATGCCATGGCTCGTCTGCTGGATGCTCTCCACTGTCATGTCGGCTCATGATGCTGAACCACTGAAACTCCTCCCTCCTCCTGTCTCTTCCTCTGTCTCTCTGTCTCTCTTTGTCTCTGCCTCTCTCTTTCTCTCTCTCTCTTTCTCTCTCTCTCTCTCTCTCCCCCTCCCCCCGCGGGAGTGGGGGTGGACCCTGTAGCTTTAAGCTATAACTGAAAAGTCACCATGAGAGTTGAAGAATGGAAGCAGTATACTAGGTGTACTAGGCAGCAGCTCTTTGGATACTCCGCTTGCCTGCCAGAGATGGATCTCGAAGTTCTCTGTGGAAGGGCATTGGTGCTCCACTAAGCCTGTTCCATGGTGTTCTACCCTTGTGATCAGCTGTGGTGGCAGCACGGTGTCACCCAAGTCAGCATGAGCCCCGAGATGGTATTAGGGGGGTAGTTGTAGTCACCACACAGCTTAAATTTCTTTTCAGTTATTATGAGCCCTTAAACTCTAAGAATGTGTCATCATAATGTCTAGAAAATTAAACATACTGTTACTTGAGGGATATTTGATGCCCCCTACATACACTGAAAGTGCTCAGGTACTTACTACAACCGTCTGAGGATCAGTTGTCTAATCGTCTGAGTATTTGGCCACATTCTCAGTAACTTTTTGTTCCACTGATGAGGTTCAAGGTGCTGTTTGCTCCGTGCTTTTGAAATTTGCTACATGTTTGTTACTCTTGTACCCGAGTGCCCCGAGTGGGAACTAACTGAACTTCACCCCGGCAGGAGGTCTGTCATCGAGATCAGCCGAGCCCTCAAGGAGCTCTTCCACGAAGCTCGGGAGAGAGCCTCCAAGGCTCTGGGCTTTGCTAAAATGCTGAGGAAGGTGAGTCTGCCACCTGAGCGCCGCCACCTTCTCCCATGTTCCATCTTAACGCTGATCCTGAACAAGTTTCTGTTCTGTGATCCTAGGACCTTGAAATAGCAGCAGAGTTTGTGCTGTCGGCGTCTGCCCGAGAGCTCCTGGATGTCCTGAAAGCAAAGCAGTACGTGAAGGTGAGTCCTTTCTCTCTGCTGCGCTCTAGAGAGCTGCGCAGTCGTGACCTGCAGAGTTAGTGCTCTGGACTGTGGAGGCTGCACAGTGACCCTACCAGTACACAGAATACACTTCCTCATACTTCTTAGAAATGCAGACAAAGAGTCAACCTCAGTGTATACTGTCATTAACTTAGCTATGCATTTTAAATATGTAAGTGTATATTTAAAATAGTGACTGATTGTGACTATGAATGGTTTTAGTGTCTGCATTCAGGCCCTCTGCAGTCCACACGTCATCTTGGTCACTGTCATAGTTACTTTTTGGGCCTATCTCTGTCCTCTTCAAGTTGTTTGAGATTTATCACTTTGGGACCTGCATATGACATGTCATTGGCAAGCATATGCCAGACCCAGGTGTCTTAGGGTGTCTATGACTTTGATGAAACACCATGACTAAAGAAGCGTGGGGTGGAAAGGGTTAATTCTGCTTACACTTCCACATTGCTGTTGATCACTGAAGGAAGTCAGGTCAGAACTCACACAGGGCAGGAACCTGGAGGCAGGAGCTGATGCAGAGGCCATGGAGGAGTATTGCTTACAGGCTTTCCCCCTATGACTTGCTCAGCCTGCTTTCTTACAGAACCCAGAACCACCAGCCCAGGGATGGCATCACAATGGTCTGGTCCCTCCCTCATCAATCACGAATCAATAAAATGCCTACAGCCTGATCTTATGGAGGCATTTTCTCAGTTCCAGTTCCCTTCCCTTCAGTGACTCTGGCTTATTTCAAGTTGACATCAAACTATTTAGCACACTGGGGCTGTGTGATGTAGGGGTGGCTGCTGTGCAGCCTGCACCTCTATCATGACATTGTATTCCATGTTAAAGTGACCCCACCTCCTCCATCAGTCCAACCCAGGCACACACCCGTGAAGAACTAGCTGTCGCATGTGGGACAGTGAAGCAGTGCCTAAAGAACCTTCAGTGCTATTGGTCCAGCTCCTGCCAGCCTCCCTCCCTTCCTCCTCACTCTCACTCATACAGTTCAGCTTGTTGTTGGAACTAATGCCTTCTTCCTCACATGCATCCTCTTCCTTGAATCTGCTTGTCTATCCACTCCTGTCCTGAAACACCTAGGCTGGCCCTGAATTCATTGTATAGCCCAGGTTGGCCTCTAACTCATGGCTTCTGAGTGCTAGGGATACAGGCGTGTACCTGTGCCTTGGCTGCTTTTGATCACACATTTCCTAGTTTACAAATGGGTTGTTTCCTTTCCAGGTACAGATTCCTGGGTTAGAGAATTTGCACATGTTTGTCCCTGACAGCCTCGCTGAGGAGAAGAAAATTATTTTGCAGCTACTCAATGCTGCCACAGGAAAGGACTGCTCAAAGGACCCAGACGACGTCTTCATGGATGCCTTCCTGCTCCTGACCAAGCATGGGGACCGAGCCCATGACTCAGAAGAGGGCTGGAGCACGTGGGAGGCTCGAGCTGTCAAAATCGTGCCTCAGGTGGATACCGTGGACACCCTGAGAAGCATGCAGGTGGGTGGGCCTCCCGCCATCAGCTGGGACGGTCGGAATGCTTGTAGGAAACACTGTGGCAGCTTACAGACAGCACCCTCACTGATCTGAAGTGTATGCTCCCTAAAATAGGCCTGTATAGTTCACTGCATGTGTTGTTAGCACGACTGTGCTGGAACTATCCCAGCAGGTTTAAGTGTGTTGGGTTATACTGGGGTGTTTGAAACGACCTGCACATTTGATTTACACTGTTTTGAGCCTCTTAGATCCACAAATGTCAGTTAGATCTTAAAGTTGTCATTTCATTGATGAGTCAATAATTCTAGACAACACAGTCCAGAGTGCCCCTGAAGAGCAGAAACGGTTCAGTTTAGGTGTCACTTATGCACGGAAGGACTCCTCATGGGGCCTGATCAGATTTTGAGATTCACTGATTACTGCTTCCAGAGTCTCCTCACATGTGTGTCCAGCTTAGGGGCAGTGAAAGCAGGTACTCACACACATCTGGAGCCCTGCTGGACCAGCTGCTGTCTCCTCCTCCCCACCCACCTGTTCTTTCTCTTGCGCTCTCAGTCAGATGTGTCCACTCTCTTGTTTAAGTCAGAAGTGTGGCAGCGGACGTAAACGTGTCCTCCGACCTCTCTAGCTAATCACCAGCTTGGCAGCCAGATGTGCTCAGCAATCTGGCTGGTGTGCGGGGCCTGCCACAGCTCAGGCCCCATTGCCTTCCCTGGACAGTTGTGCTGCCCTACTTGGGCTTTTCCTCCTTCCCTCCTCCAGTCCTCCTGATTGTGGCTTGTTTGAAAGGGAGCATGGCAACAGGCAGGATTCTCCCAAATACTGCAGAACCTAGTCTCTCAGTGATTCTCGCCAGGGAGCTTGCCTCGTCCCTGACTTCTATCTTCGTGGGCTGCTCCAGCACACCATCCATGTGTGCCCACGCCCTTTCCCAGTGGAGAGTGGGGTTCTTCCCTTTGCTGAAGAGCCAGCTTGCTGCCTGGCCTGCAGGAGGTGTGTCTGCAGGTGTACCCGAAGGGGATCCTAGCCAGGTGGCCAGCTGTTGCGTGGTGTCTTGAGGGTGGCGCTGTTTGGGGCCTGGAAAGCCATCACTGGTCTGTTTATGCCTTGCGTTTGGTTTTCCTTCCAGGTGGACAACCTTCTGCTGGTTGTCATGGAGTCTGCTCAGCTAGTACTTCAGAGAAAAGCCTTCCAGCAGTCCATTGAGGGGCTGATGACTGTACGCCATGAGCAGACATCCAGTCAGCCGGTCATCGCCAGAGCTTTACAGCAGCTCAAGGTACTGACCACGCCATCCTTGCCTCTGGATGGAAAGCTGTGGAGAAGTCACGTGGTGTGTGGTGATGTCATTCGAGGGCTGTGAGTGCCCCGTTCCTCCTAGTGTACACTTGTGCACATATGTGAATGAGACATTCCCTTGGTACTTCCTGAAACTGGGAAGGATGGAAATGAGACGGTCCATGACAGTCTCGTGGCTGGTGGTTTACCAGAGTTGAGGTTGGGATCTAGGTCTCTTCTGTTAAGTCTCTTTCACCTGAGCAGTTTCCAGTATTTGCTACAGGTCTTCTTTGTACACGGTCAAAAGGCGTTTATCCTATTGTTGAGTATGTGACTCAGGCAAGTGAACTATAACGGAAAGAACCAGCAGGCAGGAGGGCCTCCCAGTCCTTCACAGCCGCGGCTTTGCATCTTTGCATCCCTTTCTGGTTTCACCACTGTGTCTGGTGCTGCTCTCTTGGGTCCTGCTTTTAGCTGCTCCTTCCAGCAGCCGTGAGTCAAGCCTTTATAGCTACAGAGCTGTGGCTTCTTAGAGACTCCTGGGAAGTACAAGTCATTCAGTGAGCTTGTGGTTTTCTTCTGCCAATCCAATTTGTTTTTTTTTATTTATTGATTATAAACTGTTGCCCCGCCCTAATACCAGGGCAAGGGACTATTGTCCTTCAGTTCAAGCCAGGGTCCTCGAGAGTATAAGTTGTCGTACGATGTTGATTTCACTTGAGTTTGAAGGATCCTGGCTCAAGGGCACACACTGCCTCACCGAGAGATCAGCAGCTCCGAGTAGCATCTGGGGATTGCATTATGGTATCATAGCTCAGGAGAGTTTCAGAACAGGAGGAAGAACGGGGACTACAAAAGAAGCACTCCAGCATTGATGTCCAGGGTCAAGGTTATAAGTCTGCTGACCAAGTACCACAGTGTAGTTTGCTGTACATGTCAGAAAGAGGGGAATAACAGAGAATCCAGAGCTGGCAAAATAAGGTCAGCACAGACTGGTTTGTTGAGGAATACCTAATTTTATTTACTGAGCCTTGAGAGTTTGGAAGATTTTTGAAGAATACTTTGCAATGAAATGTGAGTGATACATTCCCAGTGTACAAGGATGTGAGTGTTGGGTGGGAAGGGGTGAGTGTGGAGGGAGTGAGAGATGGGTGGGAAGGGGTGAATGTGGAGGGAGGGAGAGATGGGTGGGAAGGGGTGAATGTGGAGGGAGTGAGATGGGTGGGAAGGGGTGAGTGTGGAGGGAGTG
>NW_021604663.1:2904907-2908306 GCF_004785775.1 Grammomys surdaster | reverse complement strand
AGGGAGTGAGATGGGTGGGAAGGGGTGAGTGTGGAGGGAGTGAGATGGGTGGGAAGGGGTGAGTGTGGAGGGAGTGAGATGGGTGGGAAGGAGTGAGCACCAGCTAGCCTGGTGCTGTTACAGAGGAACTGAGAGCTTAAATTAAGACACATTTCTCAGCCTTCACTCTGTTGACATCGGGACAGTGATTCTTTGTTGTATGGTGTGGTGGGCTGTCTCCTGTTATATGGGGTGGTGGTGGGGTATCTCTTGCTGTATGGGGTGGTAGGATGTCTTCTATGATGCCTCTTGTGTATTGTGGGATATTTGGCAGCATCCTTGGCCTCCACCCACTAGGTGGCAGTAGACCTTATTTTCTCCATTGCTCTCTAGTGGTTAATGCTTAAAAGTACTAGCAATGTTAACACCTACTCAAACAACAGAATACAGTTAAGTATAGCCAGCACTTCCTGTGGCTCTTTCCACCTGGTGTTTGTATGGTGTTAAAGACAGAGTGATAGAAATGAGATTTCTCTGTCACATTTTGATAAAGTGTCGGTCGTATCTGTCTGTGGCTTGTCTCTCGTGGGCTAATGATCATGGTCTGGGACTCTTCAGAACGATGCGCTCGAGCTGTGCAACAGAATAAGCGATGCCATCGACCGCGTGGACCACATGTTCACCCTGGAGTTTGATGTCGAGGTTGAGGAGTCTGAGTCAGCCACGCTGCAGCAGTACTACCGAGAAGCCATGATTCAGGGCTACAACTTTGGGTTTGAGGTAGGTACCATGTGTACGGGAACACCACACAGTCCGGAAATGGCTTTGTGGGTTACGAGAAGCATATGGAGTCTGGACGACAAGCCTTATATTAATTATAATCATTGCATAGTAGGGAATGTCACCTGACACTGCTCTGCAGTCTCCGAAGTGTCAGTTTTCTTTTAAAATTCAGATAGTTACCCAGATTTTAATTTTCTACTCACAGCTATCTACTGTATTTTGAAACTTTATTTAAGAGCTGTTTAGTGTCATAAAAGTACATTCCTAATTTAAAAATAAATTATTTACCGAGCTATATTTTTTTTACTATATTCTATAATACTCTAGGTTATTCAAAGTATACATACTAATTGGACTTTGCTGTTCAATTTTAGAAAAAGACATTTTAGTCAGATCAGCATTATTGTGTGTAGGTATTGCTAGAATGGACTTGTTAATTCTGATACACATGAAATCTTCTTACAGTATCATAAAGAAGTTGTTCGTTTGATGTCTGGAGAATTCAGACAGAAGATAGGAGACAAGTACATAAGCTTTGCCCAGAAGTGGATGAATTACGTGCTGACCAAATGCGAGAGCGGCAGAGGCACAAGACCCAGGTAACAGCGAGAAGCTGGCACTCTGCTCCCTATGTGAGCACATGCGGCTGCTTGGGGCCTGTTTCTGGGCACCACGTGAAACATACCGTCCAGCCCAGTTTAGTCAGTACTTCTCAAATGGATGTGTGTATACACGATGCCTGTAACTAACCTTAGAAGGAAGACAATCTGTAATGTGTCCAAAACGGCCTGCCTCCTAAGAGCATCCGTGGTGGGAGTGTGTAAATTGCTCCTGTATGTAACGCCCTGCAGTTGTCCCTGTAGCATGAAGTTTCACTAAAGTGTGTGAGTAAAGACGGGCTGGGCACTCCGTAATCCAGATGAGCAGACACAGGGCGCTTGGAAGTCACTTCCAAGGCAAAACACTGCAGACTGACTGCATGGTAAATGGAAAGCTGGAGCCTGGCGTGACCAGCTCACAGGTGACGCGTGTCCCCGCTAAATTCCCTCACGCTTCTTTTTGGGGTTAGAACTGACTTTAAAAAGCCATCCTCCTTTAAAAAAAAAAGGTCACTGTAAGTTGATTCTGCTCAGGTGTTTAAACAAGCACCACCTCCACCTCCCCCAGGAAAGACCAAGCATTTTGTAATATCTAATTTACATATTACATGGAGACACTTGCATCTTTGCTTATAAGCGTCATTGTTTTATGGAGACTAGTCTGCTAAGTTGCTTTTATTTATGAAAATGGAATTTATAATATATTTATTAGATGGCATTAGACTTCTGTCCAACTTATGCTTGTATCTTTTGTCTCTTTAACTAATAGTATAGTAAATTTCCAATTACTTTTATGCTAATGTTAGTGTGTGTAACTCATGCAATATTTCCCCAACTATTATGTGATTGTTGAATATTTTCTTATTATAGATGGGCCACCCAAGGCTTTGATTTCCTACAAGCCATTGAACCTGCCTTTATTTCAGCTTTACCAGAAGATGACTTCTTGGTATGACATACTCTTAAATACTTTCTCAGTTAGACAAGAACCGAGTTGGTCCCTCTCTCCCCTGGATAGCATAATATTCATAGAGTCCTGGTTCCTTAGGACATATGCTGTGAGGATGGTGACCCATCAAAATGCACAGCTCTCAAAGGTGTACCACAGTTTTCAGTGTTCCCTTATTGCAGCCATGTGCAGCAGCTGGCTATCTGGTGTCTTCTTGGCCCTTACACTTCTGAGACAGATGCTAGTGTCTGTATTTTATAGTGCCAGCTCAGATTGCTCTCTAGGAGCTAACAGAGAACAGGATTGTTTGCCCTCAGTGTCCTCCGTCAGTCAGTCCCATTGGCTGCCACCGTTCGCAGCAGTGGCTCAGGTGGTGGTGTACAGTGTAAATTCCATCGTGTTTCCTTCTGGTCATGGAGACGCATCTTTGCTTATAGGTGTCATTATTTTATGGGAATAGTCTGCTACGTTGCTTTTATTGATGAAAATAAAATTCATAATATATTTTAAAGTGATACTTAACTTGTATCCAGTTTATGCTTGTATCTTTTGTCTCAAACTAGCTAAAAATATTTACTTAATGTCAAATGTTGCTTTCGAATAGACTGAGTCTAGTGGGCTGGGGATATAATTAAGAATTTACTTTCTTTTATCATCTTCCAATTTCTCTTTGGTTTGTAGAGTTTGCAAGCCTTGATGAATGAGTGCATTGGGCACGTCATAGGAAAGCCACACAGCCCTGTCACAGGTTTGTACCTTGGTGAGACCAGCACTTGATGGTTTTGATGAGCCAACTGTATACAAGGTAGATTTTTAAAGAGTATTCAGAAGGCAACAGAGGTGATCCTACAGGAAGATTAAAATGGCAGCACAAGGTGCAGCCATACATTTGAGCTGGTTTCTGTTTTCCTAGTGTTGATATTGTAGCCTGTTCTCCTTGTTAAAGTCTTTGTGTATGGAGCAAATGGGGAGGGGTCCCCTGGTCCTCTCTTGTCTCATGAAGGAAGGAGGGGTCCCCTGGTCCTCCTTGTCTCATGAAGGAAGGAGGGGTTCCCCTGGTCCTCCTTGTCTCATGAAGGAAGGAGGGGT
>NW_021604663.1:2894100-2904807 GCF_004785775.1 Grammomys surdaster | reverse complement strand
AGGAGGGGTTCCCCTGGTCCTCCTTGTCTCATGAAGGAAGGAGGGGTCCCCTGGTCCTCTCTTGTCTCATGAAGGAAGGAGGGGTCCCCTGGTCCTCCTTGTCTCATGAAGGAAGGAGGGGTCCCCTGGTCCTCCTTGTCTCATGAAGGAAGGAGGGGTCCCCTGGTCCTCCTTGTGTCATAAATGGGGTGTTTGTCTTTCCAATGTTTCTCCCAACTTCTCTGCTCACTTGAGTAAATATTGACTTGGTTTCAGTTTTTAAAAAAACAAAGTTCTTAGCTGGGCGGTGGCCACACTTGCCTATAATCCCAGCACTTGGAAGGCAGAGACAGGCAGATCTCGAAGTTTGAAGCCACCCTGGTCTACGGAGTGAGTTCCAGGGCAACCTGGGTTACATAGAGAAACCCTGTCCAAAAAAAAAAAAAATACTGTTTGCCAAGACAAACAGTATTTTATTTTCAAACAGTTTTGCAGTGTATGCTGAATCCTTAAAAAAGAAAGTGTTTATTCAGAAAGATAGTGTCATTCTTGACACAGTCTGTGAGTCAAGCAAAATCACAGTTACTCCATACTCACCCCAAGATAGAAACTTTGAATTGCATAAAATAGTTCAGAAATGGTAAATTTGCTGGTCATCAGCTATGCTGGTTAAAGCTTATTTGCCAGGCATAGAAAAATCAACAGTTACTGTTGTAAAACCACTCAAGAACATTCTGGAGAGGAGCACTTCACAGGGGGCTGCTCTCCTCAGACTGTCGTCCTGGGTTCACTAGCAGCGACAGAATTTGATCTGATTTCTAAGAACATTTTCCACACGCCATGCTACTAAGAGGGAATGACCCTGGTGTAAGGTTTCTGTTTAGGGTGAACCTTACTAAAACTGCTAGCACATTAAGAGACAATGTCATAGCACAGGGAACACAGGAACCGGGTGGCTCTTGAAAGCAACCAACCATAAGAGAAAGACACCTTAGAATAGAGTGAGTACTGGTATGCCAGTCTCCGCCCTGCCCAGCTGGAGAGAGAACTGGAATCATGTCCATTTTGTAGTAGGAAATCACTGGTTTTAACATTTTCCTTGGAGTTTCATCTAAGTTTGACACTAGGACCTATTGTACAGGTCGAGCGCATTCTTTGCATGCTGGGCCCGATCTTCAATCCCCATCACCGCGAAGTTTGTCAATAATGACATCTGATTTTGGATGTCATTTTGAGCTGTATCTACGTCAGTCCTGTATTACCCTATTTAAAGGGAGAAGAGAAGGAATCCACTCTAGGGGAGAAGCCAGTGTGTCCCTTCGCTGAGCCCCAGCATCAAGTAGTAGAGCATGGTAGCATGTGTTGAGGCGCAGACCCTGCACAAGCATCTGTGTACAGAATCTTCTTTACATCTAGGGGCAGCCACCCACCACGCCTCAGCAGCTCACCGGGTCCAGGTGGATGCTGGTCGTTTGTTCAGCAAATGTTTTGCACTGTTGACACTGGGGTTTACCGAAGCATGGTTTTAGTGCAGGGAAGTTTGAACGTATAACAACTTTACAAACTTTTAAGAAGGTGACATAGTTGGTAGTACTTGCATATTTTTTCACCCTGTGAGTTAATTTGTCTTGGTAATTGTTGAAGTCAATTGCCATTCCATTCACACAAAGACTTGGTGTGGCAGTTTTCCATTGCCCACTCTAACGAGTTTGCTTTGTTGTCATTTTCGGCAGCTATCCATCGGAACAGCCCCCGCCCTGTGAAGGTGCCCCGATGCCACAGTGACCCTCCTAACCCTCACCTCATCATCCCAACTCCAGAAGGATTCAGGTATCCGGTGCTCCCGAGTCACAGACTCGTCTGCCCCCTCCGCGTGCTCCTGCTCTGCAGTCGTCTGGGTGCTTGCTCGGGAGTGCGGTGTTTGTCCTTCTGATGGCCACATGCCGCCTAAAGCTCTTCTCTGTGTTATCTTGAGGACACAGCACAGTGCCTCAGCTGCGAAGGAAGGCAGACCTGCCTCTTTAAGATAACTTAGCCTCCAGCTTCTTTATAACCCATCACCAAGTGCCTTCTGGCTTTGGAGTCCATCTTTTTCTTTCTTGGAAAAATAACCTTAGGAAAACATGTAAAGTATAGTGAACATATAACAGCAGCTCTGAGCCCTCTTTAAGAGTGGAGAAAGTTGGAGTGACCAGTCCACTCTAGACGTCTGCGAGTGTGTATAGTTGTGATTAGGTTGATGGTCCAGAAACACACCCAGGTTCGCACTGATGCTCTAGAATCGGCGTTTCTGTGACTGTGGGAGGGAGTGTCCTTTCTTCCCACTTCAGTGCCTTTGGCAGGCCGGTCTCCTGTGGTAGGGTTTTCTAGGTCAGGGCCTTTTTTTCCTCACACACATAGACCAGAACTCTCAAGTAGCAATGTGCATTTTATATTTTAAAGATTTTTTTTTTCATTTCCTATCTGTGTACTAGATACCAGTAACCCCCCCCCTTCTTACCTGTGTTCCTGAAGCCTTTCTTCTTACCTTAGCACCCGGAGCGTGCCTTCCGACACTCGGAACCATGGCAACTCTGTTGCTGCCGCTGCTGCTGCTGTCGCTGCCGCCACCACTGCTGCTGGCCGTCCTGGCCCAGGTGGTGGTGACTCTGCGTCTGCCAAACCTGTCAACACTGCCCCTGATACCAGGTAGTGCCAGTACACCAGCAGTGTGTCTCCCACCCATGGCCCCTCATGTCCTTCCAGGGGGTGCTCAGCATCAGGATGTGTCACAGGGTGACAACTGTGGGTGCTGGGGTCCCCTCTGGGTTGTCAGCACCTCCAGACCCTGGCAGCAGGCAGCAAAAGCAGAGCAGTTTCTGAAGGAAATGTTTCTTCTTCGGAGCCAGCATGAGCTAAAATGGCCCCTGGCTCTGCCCGTCTTCACCTTACTACACTGGAGGAAAGATCCTGGGGTGCACAAGGGGACCCGGGGCTGGGCCTGGCAGCCTTTTCCAGGTCAGAGCAAAGCAGTTCTTTCTTAATCTCAGCCAGTGTCCAAGCGAAGGGGCCCCACCAGTGTTCTTGTGCAGTAGGAAGGGCAGTTGTGGAGAGGCACCCAGAAGGAGCGGTGTCTGGGAGACGGCCAAATATAGTACCCAGGAGGAAGCAGTGTGGAAGCAGGCAGACTGTGTGGCCTTGCAGCTCAGACAACTGAGATGACGTCACACTGACACTAGTCCTTAACACCAGTCTAAGATTTCTGCAAACATTCCTAGTATTGCTACTTGTTAAAACGATTAATATTCCTAACTTTTAGTCATAAATGTCCATAACCTTAAAATTTTAAATTTAAGTGTAATCCATTAACAACAAAGTAAAATAAATATCAAAGCTCCCATTTCCTGCTTGTTTTTGGTATTGGAGAATTTCAATTTTATTGGCATAAATCTTAATATTGACTCTATCTCGCCATGGGGGGCCACCGAGACTTTTATTAGCATGTGTGCAGAGTCAAGGGAGGCGGCCAGCTTCCCAGCTGCTGCATCCATGTCGCTCAGGGTGCTCCACTGCTGGCCTGGAGACACCTGCCTCTGTAAGGCAGAGGAGCTGGTGCAGGCAGGACACATACATGTGTGGGCAGCCTTCCCATCCAACTTCACCTGCAGCATCTTACACTGCCATCAGTGGTGTCTGGTCATCTCTGTGGAGCCTTGTGGAGCTCTTGGTTGTCATTCAGGTCCACTTGACCCCCAGTGGCTTTTGCAGCAGCATAGTTTTGAAGTTTTTTATTTTTATATTTTTAATACATAGGAACAAAGTTTGTTTTTGAGATGAAGTGTTTGTGAACACGGAAATACTAACCAAAGTCCAACAAAGATATGTGTGAGTCCAAGATTCCTGTCTGCAGAAGAGGCCTGCCAGGCAGGTGCATTCTTGCTCAGGCCTGCTGTGTATCCCTGAGAACCCAATCATAGCACAGTATGGGCCTGAAAAGGGAGCCCTGCGCTGTGACAGTAGTGTCAGCCCACAACGTGCCCCCAGTGTTCAGTGATGTCTTAATTTTATTTTATTGACCTTGGAAATAGCTATTCTGGGCTGAAATTTTATCACCAGGATTCACTTGAAAACATTTTTCTTTTTCAGTGCTGGGCATGTCAGATCTGGCCAGCTTTCACTGTGGCTCAGGAGCTGCCTGTGGGTTTTCAACCCTGTTTCAAGCTGGTTGTTACTCCACAGAAACTGGCAACCTTTGTAATTCACCACAGACCCTTACATCCCATTCACAAATAGACCACTTCTTCAAGGGTGCCTCTTGCCTTTTACCTTTACAAAAATCTCTGAAAGTTTCAAAATTGACTTCAGGAAAGCAAGAAGGTAGAGATACCGAGTGACCCCTGTAGCCTCCCAGATATGGCCCTGCTTAGGAGTGGACTGTGTGTCCTTCCTTCTGTTAGTGGCCTGGCCCTCAAGTGCCACTAGAACTATTCCAAGGACCCACAAACAGCAGCTGTGGTGCCGACATCAGGTAGATACAGACTACCCCAGGCTGAGGGCTATAGCTGCAGTAACCAGGCTGCTCCGGGCCTGCTCACAGGGCCTGCTCACAGGCACCACACTTCTATACAGTTGCACACACACACCAGCATAGCCTTCAACAGCAAACCCGTTTTTGTGTGGTCTTTGGATACATGAACTGTAATCTAACATTTCCTGCTTAATCACAGCTTTGCCCTTGTGAGCTTATTCTCATTCTTACTGAACAGTTCACTGTAGAAGAACAGCTGACTAACTCTGTCTCTAACATGCTGAGCCTCTTGCTCTCCAGTTGCTTGGCTACTGCTTGAGAAACTGTTAGGCATTCCTTTCTTACTGCTAGAGATTTACAATCTTTTGAACCATGTAATGATTTTAGCACTCTTGTTATAATATAAATGTTTAAATATATGTTGGCAATATTTTAATATAATGTTGGCAACTTAAACATTACCTAATTTGTTTAATAAACCCTTATCCACACTAGGTTTAGACTGTGGAGCTTTTCTTATTTCTGTTATTAATGTAGAATGAACAAACTAGGGGGCTTCCTGTCAGTCCCCAGGAGAGACCCTATGTCAGTGGCAGCCCTGTTTATTTGGGTGATAGATTTTGTGGGGCTTGCCCATGTGTCCTCTGCCCACTAGGTGCCAGTTGCAAATGCTCCCTGACAGTACTGTCCTGTTAAGAATCAGGATTCTAGAAGAGCCTCACAGACCTTTATGCTACATTCACTTGATAGCTCAGCTGGGTTTGTTTTGTTTTGCTAATGTTAAAACAGGGGTTCCAGCGTCCCGGAAAACGACCGCTTGGCCTCCATAGCTGCAGAACTGCAGTTCAGGTCTCTGAGCCGGCACTCAAGCCCCACGGAAGAGCGAGACGGTGAGAGTCCCGCTGACACCATGCATCCTCCAGAGCGTTGGTATTCATGTCAGTCACCAGCCCTGACGTCCTTGGACACACAGGAATGGAGGGAGCCACCAGGCTTCAGGAGCCCGCCGACCTTGGCCGTTCAGCGTAGTCCTGCGTATTCTAAATCCTCTTCCTTGTGTCTTACAGAAATACCACTCTTGATATTCTAATTGTTGAGCACTCCTACTCACTTTAGAAATACAGAACTATTACTCAGATTGTTGCAATATGGTGACAGCCTCCCCCCCCAAAAAAAAACCTGCCTCTCAAATAGGGTTCCCCAGAATGCTGTTCTTGTGCAGTTCTGTTATCTGTTAATTATGGAAGGTTCAGATCTCTAACAGTGTCTTCATTAGCTGCCATTTTCTAGACATGAATAGACACACAAGCCTCAGCAGAGTCAGCAGTAAGAGCAGGTTGGCAGTGATGGTGCCATTCACCACCGCAGCAGGGTGTAGTTTTTCCATAAACCTTAATTTGTATGAAAACCACTTCCTGCAGAGCCAGCATATCCTCGAAGTGACTCAAGTGGATCAACACGGAGAAGCTGGGAACTTCGAACCCTCATCAGCCAGACCAAAGGTATGAGAGAGGAGCTGCACGTGGCAGTGTTCAGGCTCATTAGATGTCACCCATTAGCACCGTGACGTCACTGGTATCTCTGGCATCATGGTACCCACCATGGCCTTCCTGAGCACCTTCTGTTTCAGGCAGCGTACTCCAAGGGCCTTTGGGCGTGCTCACCCTTTAGTAGTGGCCATGGTCCCTTGATGGTGTCAGTACTTGTGAACGTAAGCATTCATCTTCATGCTCAGAAATTGGAGGAAGAACTTGGGCTGCTGGGAGGTGGTGATTAATACATTCCTGTGAGATCGTCCTGTCAGCTGAATTGAGGAGGCAATGGGGGCGGGGTTAGAGTTCCAGTACAGTGATTCCAGCAGGTGGATGTATTAGGTTAGCATTGGGCTTCAGAGCTGGGTTGCAGCAAGAAACAGCTTTGGTGAGGTAGTTGGCCAGTCCTGTGCAGATCTGTGTGTACTGAGGGAGAGACTTCTGGACCTAAGTCCAGAAACTGAGAACCAGTCTCTGCGTTAGTCCGCCTATAACTGTGGTTACCCTGGACATAGTGGTGGCCCTGAGTCTGCCCTCCTTTTGAAAACAAACACCTGGTGGTTAGGTAAAATTGGGAACCACCAGGACTGTGTCCCTCTCAGAAAAGCTGCAATTCTCAGTGGCATATTAAAGTCCAAGTCTTCTGGAGAAAGGCTCATTAGTTTATAATTAAGACATCTTTTCACAGCTATTTTGACACTGGGGCCTACAGCCTCAGCTGTAAAAAACGTGTCCAGGCAAACCTAGTGTATCAGGTATTTGGGGGGGAAAAAAAACAAAATGAAAAAACTAGATTTCCTTTCCAGGATTAAAAAAACCGATTGATAGCAAAATAAGCTAATTAAAACGTAAATCTTAGCTGGGCGGTGGTGGCACACGCCTTTAATCCCAGCACTTGGGAGGCAGAGGCAGGTGGATTTCTGAGTTCAAGGCCAGTCTGGTCTACAGAGTGAGTTCCAGGACAGCCAGAGATACACAGAGAAACCCTGTCTCGAAAAAAAACAAAAAACAAAACAAACAAACAAACAAACAAACACCATAAATCTTTGGAAATGTCACTTTTTGAATGAACCTTACAGCCATCCAGATCTTCAGAGATCTGTTTGTCTCCTGGACAGACCTGAAGCTCTCAGGTAGCTACATCATGGGTTATACATAACCCATTAGTGGCTGATAAGTATGAATGTGACCAGCCTTAGTGTCCACAAGCCGAGGCTGTGATAAATGTCACACACGTGCATGTGCACTCATACACACATAACATGGAGCGCCATGCGCTGGCTAAGGAGAAGGAAATTACGTCATGTGAGGAACATGGATAGAGGTCACCTGTTGCTGTGTCGTCTTGGAAACCAACTTCCCTACATGATGGGACTGATGATTTCCTGTCTTTCTGCAGACTCGGCCTCTAAGCAGGGGCCCATAGAAGCTATCCAGAAGTCAGTGCGACTGTTTGAAGAGAGGAGATACCGAGAGATGAGGAGAAAGAATATCATCGGTCAAGTGTGCGACACCCCTAAGTCCTATGATAATGTCATGCATGTTGGACTGAGGAAGGTGACATTTAAGTGGCAAAGAGGAAACAAAATCGGTGAGGACGTCAAGGGGTTATTGTGCCAGAAGTGACACTCGTCCTAGTGTTTGTCATGTAATTCTTTGTACACATTTACAATACAAAATGAAAGTTGAGAAAAGACTTTTAGATAGTTTAATGCATTGAATTCAATAATTCTAGAAGTTTCCATTTGAGAACTACTGAACTTTGGCCCTCTTCATCTGTGTTCTTTTATCCCCATGAGAATATTATTTGAGAAGAGACTAGATATAAATCAGGACAGGAGAGTCTCTCCCTTACTCCCCCCACCCAATAATTTTGTAGTTAACTGATTACTAAGTGAAATTACTCTTAACAGAATAACTAGTGGTAGAGTATCATATCCCAGACTCTACATGCACTTAAACACATCTATCTGTCAAGCATTAAGTTTGAGAGGCAAGCATAGTTGTGAGAACTTTGTGAGCCCTAGAAAACTGGAGACTCCTAGTGCTACCTTAGTGCAGTCAAAAACCCTGTAAGACATCTTAACTGTCGTTCTTGATCTCCTTCTGTCATATGTCCTTGGTTTAGGGTCCCAGAAGCAGTGTTGGAAGCTTCTCCTCACACTTGAGGTCCTGTAGCAATGTGGCTAGAGAGGATCCAGACATGCTATTGGCCACTCCATTCTGCCCCAGTCCCAGCCCAGACCCCTTGAGGGGAACAGCACACTGCTTACCTATCTTCATAGCTCTCTGCGGTTTCCCAAAGCACATTTCTGTGTCACCGTGACATTTACAGATAGGACGTGTACATTGATACAATTGCCCAGAAGTTTGGCTAGCAGGAAACACTAAGGTCTTAAGTAGCAAGCTAGAGTGAGCATAATGATACCTGTATAAACGTAGTCCAGTTAGAGTTGTTGTCAGCTGCCCTGACTGCTGTCTGTAGTGACTGGAAGAGTGGCCTGTTTGTGTTGTCCACAGGAGAAGGACAGTATGGGAAAGTGTACACCTGCATCAGCGTCGACACCGGGGAGCTGATGGCCATGAAGGAGGTGAGTGGTGCTTCTCCAGGCCTTCCTGTGGATAAGTCTGGGTGATCAGGTTCAAAAGCCACTCCAGTTATGACCCTTGTGCAGACAGCCTGCCTCAGGACTCTGAGTTACTGGGCCTGAGGCCTGCGTTTGAGCATTTGACAGTTGGGGTTGATGACTCCATAAGGGCTTCAGGAGAGCAGGATCTCAGGTGATTCCAGTGCTAAGCAGGTGGGCACGCCTGTGGAGGTAGCTGGGGAAAGTGAGGAAGGCTTAGGAAATGGAGCCACCATTCACACCCTGTGGGCACGTGTGAGCAGAAGGCAGGGAGATTCCGAAGTGAGGATGGGCAAGCGCAGGGGAAGCTGAGAAACTCACTGGAGGCCTCCCAGCTGTGTGAGGACTGAGGGTGATGGGGCGGGTTATGGCGGCCTTGCCAAGCTACTAAGAGGCTTTAATTTTTACCAAATATATCATCACCCTCCTTTGTTTTAACTTTTACAAATTTTAACTGACAAAATATAAAATTTTGATTGACAATATAATTATATATTATGGCTTAGAAAATGTGTTGAGTATGTAGACACTGGTGCAATTGAATCAAGCCAGTTTACCGCCTCATGTTTTGATAACTGCAGAGTTACTCTTTAGGCTGTGAGTACCATGACTGCCCATAGGCACATTGATCTGGAGGCCAAAAGTAGGCGCACGAGCTGTTGGGTAGAGTCAGAGCTGCACAGTCACTGACCTGACCTGTAGAGCCCAGCAGCAGCCGTTCATGGCCTGTCGGGTAGGGTCACTCAGATCCCTCCATGTTGTCCTCTAACTGTAAGACCAACTGTGAGAGGAAACCAAGTCAAGGAAAGCCTTAGAGGTGCTGCCCCGGTCCTAGGGCCTACGAACTGACCCATCAGGAGACAGCTTCACGACACAGACAGTATCTGTCGTCATCATAATTGTCCTTTTCCAGATTCGATTTCAGCCTAACGACCATAAGACTATCAAGGAAACTGCAGACGAGTTGAAAATATTTGAAGGCATCAAGCACCCCAACCTGGTCCGGTACTTTGGCGTGGAGCTTCACAGGGTAAGCAGCTCGCACCACAGGGAGCAGTCAGCGGGGCAGAGCAGCCTGGTCCGCATCCCAGGTCTTCCCACTGCAGAGCACAGTAACTGCCTTCTTTCTGAAACTGGCTTTTTTCCTGAAATTAAGTTGCAGACTATAGGAGTGAGTGAGCCCAGTATCCATCCTGGCAGGCAGACTTCCCATGTACTCATCCTGCCACTCAGCCACTTGCCGCTCTGAGATGCTCATTCTTCTCTCTGATATTAGTCGGCCTTCATGGAATAGGAAGAAAGCTAAGAGCACTCTGTACTGAGCAATGGGGCAGGGAACGGGCCACTCACAGTGTGCTGCCGAGGGGAGCTGCCAGGGCTCAATCGTCATTGCTTTCACTAACGGATTTGTGATTGACAGGGATGTGTTTCAGTACTTGATAACACCTGCAGGCATGGCTGTCACTCCCTGTCTAAGGTTGCATGGCGGGTAGTCTCAGAATGGATACGAGTTACCTCTGTGATTCTCAGATCTGACCAAACGAGCTGTACCATCCCAGACAGGAGGCAGGCAGCCCCTCTGAGGAGAGTCAGGCACCGCTGTACCACTCCCTCAGCACTCAGGGTGGCAGCCACAACCCAGCAGGAGGAAGATGATTCCTCTGAGAGGGCCCTGGGGTTTGCAGTGTTCATGCCATGTTCATGCCGTTCGTGGAAAGCCAGTCAAAGTGTAGGTGTTGTGTTGCTTCTGCAGGAAGAAATGTACATCTTCATGGAGTACTGTGACGAGGGCACACTAGAGGAGGTGTCAAGGCTGGGCCTTCAGGAGCACGTCATCAGGTTGTATTCCAAGCAGATCACCGTCGCCATCAACGTCCTCCATGAGCACGGCATCGTTCACCGAGACATCAAAGGTACACCTTACAGACAGTCTCCTGCTGTCCAGCCTATAGCGGGGTCAGTCATGGGTGCTCCCATGCCGCCTGTTACTTCTTCAGGTGGATGTGCCTTCACATCTGTTGCTACTTCTTCAGGTGGCTGTGCCTTCACACCTGTTGCTACT
>NW_021604663.1:2864073-2894090 GCF_004785775.1 Grammomys surdaster | reverse complement strand
CAGGTGGCTGTGCCTTCACACCTGTTGCTACTTCTTCAGGTGGCTGTACCTTCACACCTGTTGTTACTTCTTCAGGTGGCTGTGCCTTCACACCTGTTGCTACTTCAGGTGGATGTGCCTTCACTTTAAGCACTTCTAAAGTGGCCCCTGTGCCAAGGAATGACAGAACCCAGGTGTCTGTGCATTAGGAAGTCCTCACTGTCACCTGTGCAGCCCACTTTAGAGAAATCAGTTTCCTGGAAATGAAGTGTGCTGCTTCTGCAGCCTGCTTTGGTGTGGCTTACTTTGCCTGCTGAGCCCTCGTTATAAAACTCCCTTTCCTAACCTGTGTCAGGGTCTTTGTGCTCTCTGTCCAAATGCATGTTGTAAGTACGTGAACTGAGTCTGAATCCAAAACGCCTGTGAGACAGACCATGCATTTGGAGACAGACCTGTGTCTTTGGAGGTAAAGTTTGTGTAGTATGCTTTTCCATCCCAAGAGAGTAGCTGTGCTTCACTCCAGAGCAGACCAGTGCCTGAGCCACACCGTGACCCTGAGCCACACCGTGACCCTGACCTTTCTGAGTAGTTTGGGAGATAATTCAAGCAGGAGGATGCTCTCATCCCTAGGTGGCTGAGAGTGCTATCCTACTGTATTCTGAGGTTAGCCCAGACACTCAAGACCAAGGTCTAGACCCAGTTCTGTGCAGTTACACCGGAAGCTGCTTTGGCCTGGGTCTGCTGTGCCAGCTTGACGCTGCCTGTCCTGTGCCACATGGCTGGGTCGGTCTCGGCATTTGCTTAGCTGTCCCTGCCCAGATCCAGTTGTCCTGCTCACACTCCACACTCAGTCTGTATATCCCCATGCTGGATTCTCCGAGTCCTAAGTCAGTTTAGCTTCTGGTGACCTCATCAAATGCTTGGTTGTTAAGAACGGACAGATAGAGAACAGTTTCAAAATGTTACTGTACAGTTGTTGTAGAGACCAACTCTGGGAGGCTCTAGCTAGGAAGGATGGATGCCAGAAGGAAGTTCATGAGTATCCAGTGTGAACACTGTCTCACTTTTTAAGGTGTGTATGACATAATATCAGTCATGCTGTCTTGTTTATCCTAACATCGGCTGCCCTGAGATGAGCAGTGACCCTACATCCCCTCAGGAGGGTGATGGCTGTGTGTTGATTGTAGGAACACTGGAATGGAAAATACACAGCACTGTTGTCAGTTACAGTTAAAATGAGCTCAGAGGCGGCCTCTGTGTTGGACTCTGCAGTCCCCGATGTTTGCAGTGTTTGCAGGTTCTCTTCTGTGCATCCTTTTCTACACAGAAGAGAGCCTGCCCTTAGCAAATGCTCACAGTGCTCAAGCACTTCCACACACAGCTGGGTTGTCTATAAAACTTCTCTGTAAGTGTGTCTGAGTTTTTGATGAATTGTTTGTCTCTCAGTTCTGAGTGTCTGCTCTGAAGTCTGTGTTGATTTGCGTTAGTTTGTCGTGGTCCATACATTTTCCTGTGGTTGCGCGTGGAAGTGGAGTGCCACAGAACCTCGTTTTATTTAGTTTGTGAATGAAGTCTTTGGAGTCTGGGTTGCCATGTGAATTTGTTGAGGTCCCCGCATTTGTGTTTCAGAGCCCGCTCAGCAGCTGCTTATTTCTGTTTAGGTGCCAATATCTTCCTTACGTCGTCTGGACTAATCAAACTGGGAGACTTTGGATGCTCAGTAAAACTTAAAAACAACGCCCAGACCATGCCTGGCGAGGTGAACAGCACCCTAGGGACAGCAGGTAAGGGCTGGTCCAGCCGGCTCTGAGCTCTGACCTGAGGAAGGCCTCTTTGCCTCTTAGGAGGAGCTTAGCATTTGGGATTGAAACTGCTGGTTATATCACCAGTCACATGCTTACTGCTTGGTGTAGTTGTTTGGTGTTAGGTTAAATTCCCTGTTTCAATTAAGAATACAATTTACTAGAAATTTTAGCATTCAGGGTTGCTTTTTAAAACAAAATTCTGTCCCTAAAATGTCCCTCAAGTTGATTTGAGATGAAAGCTTTCAACACGTGCTGCCTGTACCTGGGTGAAGGACATCACTGAGGATTATTAGCATGGTGCTTGGTGCTGTTGATATGTAGTGCTGTGCTGGTAACCCGTGCTATTTCCATATCTGACTGTAAAGCTTACATGGCCCCTGAAGTTATTACCCGAGCCAAAGGAGAAGGCCACGGACGTGCGGCAGATATCTGGAGTCTGGGGTGCGTCGTCATAGAGATGGTGACTGGCAAGGTAAGCTCCCTGTGCACCAGAAGGAAGACTCTATGCAGGTCACCCACAGAGCTGAGGCTTTATCCTAAGTGCTGTGGGTACCTTCCTACTTGAGCTCATGACCAGAGAGTCAATGGAGCTCCTGATAAAGTGCAGGAAGGTTCAGAGAAATAACAAACTGGGGTAACTGGATTGACAAACTGTGTCACGTCATACAAGGGATGTTACTCACTGGTGTGAAGAAACTGCTTCAGATCCTCTGAAAGGCGAGAGGGAAGAGATGAGAGGTGCTCGACGTTGCACAGACTGGTGAGGGTCCCTCACAGACTGTGGGAGGCAGGACTGCAAGCACACAGCTCTGTAACCACAGCACTTGGGAGGCTGAGGTGGGTGGGTTATAAGGCCAGCCTGGGCTACATGGCAAGGCCCTATTTCAGAATTGACAAAAGATCGTGGTTACAAGGGTAAGAAGGAAAGGACTAAACAATGGAAAGGGATTCTTGGGATGACGAAACCCTTACTGTATCAGTGACTTTGTCACTGTGGTACCCAAATGCCTTCAAAATACAGCTTAAGAGAGAAAGTGTTCATAGTTTAAGTCCATCCTGACTTTAAGGGATGGCAGATAAGCAAGTATTTGAGACAGCTAGTGACATCATAGTAACAGTTATGAAGGCAAGGGGACAGGAAGTGGATCCAAGCTATAAAACTTCAAGACCTACCCTAGTACATCTTGCCCCACCTCCTAAAGAGTCCACAACCTTCCAAAACAGCACCACCTGCTGGGGATCAAATGTTCAAACACTTTGCCCATGGGGAACAGTTCACATTCAGAATTATTTATTTTATACATATGAACACACTTTAGCTGTCTTCCGACACACCAGAAGAGGGCATAAGATCCCATTACAGATGGTTGTGAGCCCCCAGGTGGTTTCTGGGAATCAAACTCAGGACCTGTGGAAGAGCAGCCAGTGCTCTTAACCACTGAGCCATCTCTCCAGCCTGGACAGTTCACATTCAAACCACTGTGGATAATGGATTCCTATCACACTTGTGTCTAAACTCACAGAATGTATGAGACAGAGAGTGAGCCCTGATGGTACGTGTTCGTTAGCAGCAGTACAGACATTGATTCTCCAACTGTCAATAATTGTAGCTAGTAGGGGAGAGTGAGGAGACAAGACATGCGTGAGGGTGCCTGAGGGCCCACTGCTTCCCAGTCAAGGTTTCCGTTACCGTGAACTACACTAAAAAAGCAAGCCTGGTTGTTCAAAAGAAACAGATAGCATCCTCACCATCTCCAGATTAGTGCATTTAAAAGTGAAATTAATTTTTCCTTAGCACATGAATAACATTTATAAGATTTATGATATTCACACTAAGAGAGGTGTGAGAAAACAGTCATGCTTCAGACAAAAATTCTCAGTGGAAGCTCACTCTGGAGAACTCTTTTCTATACGGTGAAACGTAAACGTACTTCCCTAGACCATGGAAACCTTACTTCTGGTGACAGTCCTGCTGATGAGTAACGACACAGTGTGGGATACATTTGATAGTAGTTACACAGGTGTGTGTGTGTGTCTGTGTGTACACATTCACACAGGCACATATAGTATGTGACTGCTGTCTGGTATTATTTATGTAGCACAATGACTAGGAACCCAAGTGTTACTAGGGGGCAGCTGCAGAGAGAATACACACACACACACACATACACACGCACACACACGCACACACATGCACACACACACATATGCACATACACATACATACACATACATACATACATACATACATACATACATACATACATAGCTCAGGGTGAATGCTCCCTCTTCCCTTAGCGTGGAGTGGGAAGGTGGCCATGGTGCCTGCTTTATTCTAGTCATGCATGAACAGGTGGGCTGCAGAGTACATGTTGGCAGTAACTAAAGAGTAGCATGTAAATTGGGGTGCGTGTAGACCTAGTTCCTTCTCCCCGGATCTCATTTCTCTATAGTCACAATGAAATAAGAGTTGTGATGATGGGATTCTCATAATTCCACAAAGTGGTCAAGAACCATGGAGTTTTATCATCTCTCACTTTTGTAGCGACAGCCTCTAGATGACACAGAGCTAATGGCCTAACCCAGCACGGTGCAAACTGTAGCTGCTTGCCTTTGTTTAGACAGGCAGCCTCACTGGAGCACAGGACGCTGTTGTGAGTGTTGACTGACGCTCTGACAGACATTGTATGCACTCTAAGCCTGATGTGTTTCCTGTTTGTTCTTGCCAGCGAGTGTTTGCTTCCCCGGACAGATGTCTTCTGGAGATACCTAGAGAGGGATTGGGTATTTGTTGCTGTGACCGTGTAATGCTGAAGCCTGTTCTGTTTTGTTTTCCCTGTCTCTGCAGCGGCCTTGGCATGAGTATGAACACAACTTTCAGATTATGTACAAGGTGGGAATGGGACACAAGCCACCAATCCCGGAAAGGTTAAGCCCCGAAGGGAAGGACTTTCTCTCGCACTGCCTGGAAAGTGACCCGAAGATCAGGTGGACAGCCAGCCAGCTCCTCGACCACGCTTTTGTCAAGGTTTGCCCGATTGTGAAATCGCCCTCTTCGGGGTCAAACACTTAAGTTCGGCTTTGCGTCTAGCACAAGCCATTGGAAACTTAAATATAAAATACTTCTGTTTAAAAGGACAGGAGCTAAATGTCTTAGTGTATCAGAGATCTGTTTTCAGTTAGTGAAACGCTCACGAAGGCCCTCTTCATGATCTGTTGACAGGAGGCGAGCGTAGTTCTTGCCCTCGAGAATGTGGTCATCTTGGACCTGTCACTGTTGTGGGCAGCAGTGATGCATGTGTGATGGAAAGTGGGGCCCAGCATTTAGCGCCCTGTGGTAGCCCTAGGCAGGGCTTTCTTAGAAGTCAGTCTCTGAGAGGGTGTGGCCAGGCAGAGGGACAGACAAGGTGTCAGGCATGAGGGCCTGGTGTGGGCAGGGTCAATGAGGAGCTCTGTGTTCATGAGGTCTGGTAGAAGATAAGGCTGGAAAAGATCAAGGAGCAGCAAAGGGGTCTCGGCTAACAAACAACATGGCTGGTGGCCCTCAGCTGTGCTGAGGAGTTGGAATGGCCCTGACTGAGGAGCAGGTTGGAGGTATCTGGGGTGGCCCCACCTCCTGGCTCCTTGAGTCATATGAAGGTTGCATCCCCCGCAGTAAAGCCAAAGGGCAGTAGGTTGGGGCTGTCTAGGCTTCGGCGGTCTCCTTGGTAAGATCTTTCCAAGGTTTGTTAGAAACACTTGCTTGGGATTTTAGGGGGGTGTCTCGTTCCTTAGGACTGGCAGTCAAGAGATCGCCACAGTACAGTGGGCTGCAGTAGAGAGCAGGCACACAGGAGTCGCTGGGGAAGTGTTAGGAGTGTTGATTGGGGGATGAGAACACACCACACACTGATACATAGCTAAGGACCCTGCCCAGGAGTCCCTGATACAGGGTGGCCAGTGGGACATGAGCTCATGTGTGGGCTGGCTACAAGAGACACTGGGGACAGGTAATGAGGGAACAGTGCTTCTTAGCTCTGAAATAGATGAAATACACTGCCCTGAAGGAGCTGTCCTGTGTTCAGCTCAGCCTTTCCTGAGAACAGACACGCAGTAGGTCTGTTTCCTGAGTCTTCCTTCACATGTCGGGGGGCTGGTGCCAGCGGGTCACTAGGCCTTGCCTGTGGGCCAGAGGCCAAGCATGCACACACAGGAACGTGCCTCCACTAGCAGGGCCTCAGCGCTCTCTTGCTTCCTCACAGGTTTGTACAGATGAAGAGTGAGGCTAAGCAGTCCGTGGCCTAGCAGTGTGTGGACAGAATCCCGTGATCACTACTGTATGTAATATTTACACAAAGACTGCAGTCCAGGCGGCCTTCTTAACCTTCCAGGACTGAAGACTACACGGGTGACAAGCCTCCCTTCTGCTGCTGCTGTTGTCTGCTGTAGCCCAGGACCCCTGAGTGACAGTGCTGACAGGCTAGAGAAGCTGCATGTGACGTGCCATGACTACTGCACACGGACCACCGCCCTGTCTCCTCCGTTTCTCCTGTGACTGAAGACCGTGACATCAGCATAGTGTTTTTGAGCTTCTGGGGTTCAGAAGAAAATGTAGTGTTACCGGGTGTCCAGGACCTTAGTTCAACCTCCTGTTTCTCGGCTCTGACTGTGGAGCCTCCTTGTTGGCAAGCTGCAGGGTTGTTATGCAAAGGTTTTTAAATGAAGCTGAAGAAAAGGCTCTTTTTCAATAAATGGTTTATTTTAGGAAAGCTAAGTCAGCGTCTGTTACTGGCTCACGGCTTAAGAACAGGACAACAAGCAGAGGTCTTCTGCCCCCAGCGCTTGGTCCTGCTCAGTAGAAACAGCACAGCCAAGCTTGCCCAGTGGGATGCTGAGCCTGGTCTGTCCACCCCACAGCCTGTGGGCCATGTGCATCGCAGGATAGCTGTGAGTGTGACCCAAGGCATTTGTTTATGACTGCACACCAGTGTTTAAGATTGGGCACACCTGATCTAAGGTCAGCTTGCCGACACGGGAAGGGCAAGGCATAGATCGGGGAGTGCTAAAGATAAGCATAGGCATAGCTAAGGCATGCTTGCCTGTTGATGCCTACAACAAGGCTGGGGCTCCGGTGGATGTATGGGAGGGGAACAATGCCACGTGATCTCCTGACAGGCTGCCATCTTTTCAGAGCATAACCTGACTGAGCAGGTAGGACTCTGAAGTAGCCAGATGCTGTCGTTGATGGTGTTTCTCTTTACTGGTTGTTTTTTTTTTTTTATTAATGCTTGACCGTATTCCCCAAGTCTCTCTAGATCATGCACTTGCTCCTGGCACATATCAGCCGACCCTGGCCGGGTTATTGTCAAGTATTCCTGGTCTCTTCTGGCCAGAGAATACCGATTAGGATTCATGTAGGTGTTAGGACTTTATTTAAAATGTTCTTTTACAGGCTTTTACATTAATTTACATCATGTAAGGGGTTCACACCTGTACTTTGATCAGAGATGTAGAACTGTTGCACAATGTAATTCTAGAACTTTCTGTTGCCCACAGGAGAATTTGTCCCACTTGTCCACACCTGTCTTTATGCAGCCCAGCTACTTCCTGCCTGGGATTTGCTCACTATGGGCATCCCGAGAAGTCAGGATTTTGCAGGATGGTGGTCTCTGAGCTCTCTTGCTCAGCAGTCTCTGAGGCTGTCATGAGGGAGCCAGCACATCTTATTTTCACTGCCAAGTCCCCTTCTACTGTATGTATGCAAGTGCCACATGCTTTGTCCCTGGACTTGTTGGTGGGCACTAGACTGCCCCCTGGTGGCCTGCTTCACGTCTGTTGGAGATTGATGTGCTGGGCTGTGTGTCAGCGTGTGTTTTCAGAAACTTTTGAGCTTTTTCCAAAGTGACTGTCATGTCGTGTTATTCCTGCACTGTGAGGCATCTGGGTCTCCACGCCATGCCATCACACTCTTTGACAGTAGGCTTCCTAGTGATAGTGAAGCTGACTTGGTTGTAGTTCTGACTCGTTTGTCTGATGGAGAAGTTTAGTCACTGTGCCTGATGGCCATTCGTGTATGTCACATCTGCTTGTCTCTGGATGGATGGATGGATATCCATGTATTACTCGTGTATGTACACACACATGTGCATCAGCGCCTATGCATGTTGCAACACATATGTGTTCAAGAGAGGATAAGTGGCTGGAGTCGATTCTCCTTCCACCATGGGCGTCCTGGGGCATTGTACTCTGGTCCTAAGGTTTGGTAGCAAGCGCCTTTACCAGCTGGGCCATCTTGCTGGCTCCACCACTATCTCCCTTGTGGGGGAAAGCCTATTCGAATACTTTGCCAATTTTAAAATTAGGTGGTTGGTCATCTTGCTGAGTTGCAAGAGTTTTATTTTTTTTAATGAACTCTTGAGTAAACCTCCTTCACCTCCTGTGTAGCGTGAAGATGTCTCTCCCCGATTTCTGGCTTATCTGTTATTTCATTTACTTTGCCAACGTCTGTGAGAACCAAAAAAGCTGATTTTTTTAGAAGACTATAAAAAAAAAGTGTTGTTCTTGATGGCTTGTGCTTGTGGTAGTGAGTCTAAAAAACCACAGGCTGGCCCAACAGTTCATTTTAGCTCTTAAAATAGGCCTTTTGCTCTTTAATTTTTGTATAAAACAATATTCAGGGGTCCAGATTTTTCTCTCTGCTGAGGAGACGTCTTTCCCCTCTGTGGATCTCTTCTATGGTGCTGTGAGTGGAAATAACATCTTAATTCACTTTCAGCAATTCATTGCACGGATACAGTGAATTTTTTTTGTTTCAATCTTGTATCATGTGACCTTGCTGAATTCATTTAAAAGCTGTGGTAGCTGCCTTTGTGCGCTCCATCCATGTATCAGGACACGTGACCCAGGGACAAGGGCAGCTTCCCTCCTTCCGGGGTAAAATCTAATTGGCAGTTGTGTGAGTCCCCTTTGTACACCACTGCGTTCTTTTATGACAGTCAGAGAACTTTTCCCCTCTGGATGTGCAGAGGACTTTGCTCTGTGGTTTTCATTTCCGCAGTTTTTGGCTCCCTATCAGGGCGAGGAAGCCTTCCTACAGTGAACTGGACATCGATTCCTCTGTTTCCTCAGAAATGGCCCAGGTTGGTGTTCTTCATCTTTGGGTCCTGGGTAGAACTCCCTCACAGAGCCTTGGGGCTGAGCATCTAAGGAGGGTGGTTTGGAAGTTATTCTGGACTTGCTGCAGGTCTGTTCGGACTTTTATTTTAATAGATGTTAGGGTCTCCACTCAGGCTCACCGAGTTGTCTGGTTTCCTGGCAGATGGTTGTTTGCTCTCTGCCCATCACACTCCTTGTCTGGATGGCTGCTGTCTGCTCACACTCCTGCTTTTACACATCTGTCTTCTCTTTTTCTTTATTAGATAAAGGTCTGTCCATCTTCTGTCCATCTTGTCAACTTCTGGTTTCCTTAATATTTTCTCTTTTCTGTTTCTACTTCTGAACTGATCTTTATGGTTGCTTTCCTTCTCTATGCTTTCGGTTTAATTTGCCTATCTTTCAGAAAATTGGAAGGGTAGAAGATGCTGAAGACAAAATGCTGATTAAAAATAATCCACCGGCCTAACTCCTTTGGTTAAGTCCTTTACGATCAAGTCCGTGTCTAAAGGTAACTACTTCTCAGTAAGAAAACTGGCCGTAATACAAACACCAAGGCTCTTAGCTGCCACTACACTCCCCAGAGCCTGCCTGGAAGGTGCCATCTGCAGAGGTAGAGGGGCTGATGTTTGGTGTGTGCGTTACGTGGGCTTGGTGGCAGCTACTCAGTTCTGCGGTGTGGCAAGAGGGCCGCTGCAGAGCAGTAGGCAGTGCAAATGGCGACCATGTGGACATGCAGGGTACCTGTACACGTGCCACAGCAAGTGTGTGAGGGTCAGGGGACACCTTGCACGAACTGGTCCTCTCCTTCCAACACATGAGTCCCAGGGACGAACTCTTTGTCTCCTGGTGGCAGCGCCTTTACCTGCTGTTTTCTGGATACTTCATTATTTTTGCTCAGCCCACTGTGCCCAGTAAAGGGTAAGAGGGCTTGTTACAGGTAATGCATTGTCTGTCCTGGCATTCTGGACGACGTGAAGGTGAGACTTCCGGTCTCATAACATGTTTGGTCGTCTAGGTGCAAGCACTGCTGCATCCCCGCACCTGTGTCATCCTTGTTTGACCTCCCAGAATGCAGTTGCACAATGCAACTCATCCTCCTCTTCACTGCCCCTCCCCCACCGGGTGTTTCCTCCCCTTAAAGATCATCCCCTTAGTGAGTGTTAGAACCCCCAAGCCTGGGACGTGATTGCTGTCGGCCAGGAGACACGGCCCATTGCTCACTCACTCACAGTACCTCTCCAACTTGAACACCTCAACCTAGCTTTCCCTTGTTTTGGCCTTTCTTCCTCGATAGGCAGAGCAATCCAGAAATGCCCGTCTTAGCCGGCCTGTGTCTGCAGGAGGCTGCAGCAGCCCAGGAGTTCTGGTCTCCCATCCTTCCTGAGCCCTTGGCTTCTCTCCAGCAGTGTGCTGAGTGGGCTTCAGCTTTCTTTGCATTTGTCTTGAGAACCTAACAAAGCCACTGGATTGCTTTTCTTACTTAGCTTTTCTTACTTCAAAGCCTTGGGTAGAACAGCCCCTTAAACACCACTGGGGACTGCCAGGTGCCTGGGGTGTGTGATAAATTCCTGGCTGAAGTCAGCTCTCGGGAATATAAGATGGAAAGCAGTACGTGTATGATTTGGTTCATTTTGGAAATAGAAGGAATTACCACTTAAGGGCCCTCAGTGTATCCACCCCTCTCACCTCCTGAATGTTGAGCAGAGCACAGACGCCAGAAATGCCAAAACGGCCTACTGTGGCTTGTGGGGTATGACTATCTTAAAGCTCTAACTCGTGTAAGCCTTTCTGGGGGAAAACCTTTCCTCACACAGTTCTAGATGCTGCTAGACACTGGAAAGATGAAAGCGGGCAGCAGAAGCTTGCCTTTAGTCAGTGCACAGTGTCAGTACTAACTAGGACCAGGCAGCAACGGGGGGGTGGTGGGGGGCTAGTTAGTCCCCGGTTTTCCTCCGCTGCAGACAGCCTGATGTTGTACTGAGAGCTCAGTTGTTTCAGCCTAACCCTGCTTAAGGTGCTCCCCCTGCTGCTTTAGGAAGGAGAATGCTCAGATGATGGGCGTTCTGTGGCTTTGTTTCTAAGCTTGTGCCCTTTCTGTAGTCAGTATTCAGAGGAGCACCTGATGAAGCCTTGGACCTCAGGGGTTCTCCCAGCCTCAGATGATTTCCTAAAAAGACCCACACTATTTAGGTGGCATTTCTATATGCTGTGTTCTTGACCAAAATAATTTTGAACAGTCGGATATCATGAGACAGGTCCTTTGCTGGTTAGTAACCAGTGCCATGATATGGGTGTCGGGCCCAGCAATAATCCAGTGATTCGGGCCTTGAGCTGTTCTTGTCAGGTCTGGTGCAGGATAGATCAAAGCATGATTGGCCTTTCGGTTAAATTTAAGTTAGGAAGCAGTTGAGCCAGAGTCCGTGTGCGCATGGTGCTGGGGACGTTATTAGGTAGAGCCGGTGTGCTTACGCAGTGCGTATGAGGTGTTGATGGGCACAAGGCCTGAAGTTCTGTGCTGATGGAGGCCCCTGCCTTCCTGACTTGTCTGTCTGTGGACAGAGAGACTATGTCTACAAAGCTAGCTAAACCCTTCTGCCTAGCATGCACTCTGAGGGTCAGTTTGGAGCCTCATTCATTCTAATAAAAAAAAAAATAGGAAATAGTCTCCAACAAAGTCTGGGAAAGCATTTTAAGAAAATTACCCTGTTACAGGGAACAATTTCTGATATCTTCAAACACTCGAAGTTTGTGTGTGAGGAAGAATCCCGACAACAAATTTGCAAGCCACTGTCTTAGGCTCATAATGTGATTGCTTGGCAAGAGGCCCTGATTGTCACTGCTTAACATCCCATGAACATAGAGTCTACAGGGACAGTAAACCATACAGACCTTTAAAGGGGCACCGGGCTCACGTCCGTGTAGACACTAGAACCTTTGCATTAAGACTTTTCACTAAAACTGGAGCCTGAGTTGTCTCTGGGTCCTGAAGCCATGATTGGCAGACCCTGTCATAACGGCTCAGCCTCTCCTGGGCTATGCACTGAGTCACAACTGAGCCTGAGGTGTCAGAGAGGGGGCCAGTGCCAACACTTCATCAAGAGGCACGTTTGCATCTGCTCTACTTCGCTCTCCAGTCTCCAAACCACTTGAGATGTTAAACTTGGGGAGTGCTTTCCTCAATGCCCTAGGGAGAACAGCCAGCCTCAGAAATAGGGCTGTTCATCTTTCCCCTTTCAAACTCCAACTGAGAACAAGTCCCGGCAGCACTCTGCCTCCCTCCTGACTGTCCTGGTCCTGTAGGGGGCTTGCTGGGCCCAGGGGCTACTTTTATTTTTTCCCCACTTAACTTTCATTCTGGCATGCGTCCGTAACATGCATAGTGCTTTGGTGGCACCTGGACTATTCCAAAGAACCCAGTGGCCTGCTCTGTCCACTGCTGTTGTCTTTAAGGGCAAGCTCAGAAGCCAGTGTTGAGCCCACTCAGTCTCGCTCTTCCTGGTACTGGCCACACCACTCTTAGCTGCCTAAACCGATGTTTGGGCTGAAGAGTTACCCCTGGATTTTATTTTGTGATCGATCCTTCAGACCCCAGTGAGCATTAAAGAAGGATGCAGATATTGCAATGTTTTGAACATCCTGTCACCTTTCCAAGGTTTTGCTCGATTTAGAAATTTAGGAGTCAAGATGTATTCCAGGCCTGTGTTAGCACATGGAAAGAAAATGACTTTCTAGAAACCTAATGGGGTAGGCTCTCAGTGAACCTCTGTTCTGTGACTGTCATGCCAAGATTCTATCAAAGGACACTGTAAGTCCCCCACTCTGCATCAAGGGAACAGGCTAGGAACAGCCAGGAAATGCCAACACAGAGGTCAGCTGAGGCACAGGCTGCCGTGGTCCCCCTCAAACCCATTGTTCCCTTTTGTGTTCTAAGGCCATTCAGAGCACCACTACCCAGTCAGTCTTCCTAAAGTGTCTCTGACCCGCCACCAAAGGCCAGGTCAAAACCAGAGATGTGAGCCTTGTACCACTGTCTGGGTCTTACCAGGTACTTTGAGAAGTCACTTTTTTAGAAGCCGCCTTCCCATTCCTTCATCTGATTTGTTCAACAATCCTACCTTCTCAAGGTGAGCCTCTTCACACTCCTGCAGTAACCCAAGGGCCGAATATCATTCCCATTTTACAGATGGGAAGATGAGCCCACGGAGGTCACTAGGCTGGATGGCCAGGATTGAATACTTACTTGATCAAGCTGCAGAGTTTAGTGAGGGCAAGCTGTGCTAGCTCAGGTTCCAGCTAAAGTGGCCTTAGGATCCAGGAGAGGCCTACAGGGCCTCTACCACACAGGGTCCCCGAAGAGGAGTGTCCATCTCTCTGTGCATCTCTGGGCCACATGGCAGGACAGATGTACCCGGCTCAGCACCTTGTGGGACCTCAGCCTCCCTGTATTCTCTACTCTGGCTCACAAAACTCCAGAATGTGGTGGTTTGATTTCTGCAAGCTCTTCTTTTTTTTTTTTTTTCTTTTTAATTGTTGTATTTATTGATTTATTGATTTTATGTATATGAGTACACCATTGCTCTCTTCAGACACACCAGAAGAGGGCATCAGATTCTATTACTGATGGTTGTGAGCCATCATGTGGTTGCTGAGAGTTGAACTCAGGACCTCTGGAAGAGCAGTCGGTGCTCTTAAACACTGAGCCACCTCTCCAGCCCTCTGCAAGCTCTTCAAGGTCATAGTCACACATGACCATGTATGGCTGCCGTTTGATGACTTGGCACACAGATATTTAAGTCTGCAGTGACTCTAGACAGGATGTGCCTTTGTGGACCCTATGGGTGTCTTTTCTAGTGGGGGATTATACCAGGTAGTGAAGGGAGAGTCCATGCACTGCCAATTTCTCTGTCTTATAACTGATCCCTTTCAGAACGTTGCTACCTTTTTCTTCTTGTTTTGTTTGTATCCGGGCTCTGCTAACTGCCCTCAGTCTGCAAATGTCTTCCATGGGCCATTCTCCAAAGACTGCCAAGGAGAGCACACCCCCTTTCGTGTTATAACAGGAGCCAACCCAAAAGCTCAGTGTGGGGGAGAGTGGAGCCCCCAGGTTGGGCTCACCTGTGGAATGTGTTTTGAGTAGCAGCTGACTCCTTAGTGGATCCCACGCGAGAGCAGGAAAGGTGGAGTACCATTTTGTAAAATGCCCCTGCCCTTGCTTCAAGGGCTTCCCGACTCCCGTGACTGTTTCTGATGTTTTCATAACATTGAGTTTCAAAGCTTAAGGCCTTCAAGACTACTGTTTGATCAAGACTGTCCTCTCTGTGTCTCAAGGAAGCACTCAGCTGGTCTCCCTGCATCCTTGTCTCCGCTGCCCACCTCTCTTGCAGGTAACATCACTGCTCTGGCATACTGTGGTGTCTCCGGCTGTGCCTGTGCAGGTAATCTAGATTAGACTAATCGACTAGGTGGGGGCAGACCCATCATAGCCTCGGGCTTCACTGCTCTGTGGGCTGGGATTCTGAACTGATCAAAAGAGAGGTAGGCACCAGCACTCATCTCTTCTCTCTGACCGGATTCCTCCCGTTCCTGCGGCTATGATCCCCCACCATGACGGACTGTAACCTTGAACTGTGAGCCAGAACAAACCCTTCCTGACAGTGACATTTACTAAGACACACACACAAACACCCTCAAGTGACCTGTCAGTGTACGCACCTAATTCACGCTCCCAGCAGCCCACGCCGGGAGCAGAGCCGCCGAGCGGCTGCCATGTGAGATGCCCAAATCCAGGGCAGAGTGGAGGGTAGAAGATTCGTGTAAACACTTGCCACAGACAACCCAGACAAACAGTTTAATTCTTTTTCTTATTTGGAGGCATAATTTAGTCATCTTACCCAAAGCTCTTTCCGTCTCCGGCAATCGATGGTTAGAGAAGACGCAGCACCACAGGATGGCAGGGACACCTGCCCTTCCACCCCGGCCCTGCCCTTCCCTGTAGCCTCACAGACCCCACTGTCACAGGGTCACAAGCACACACGCAACCACACACCCATTCTCCTCACCCCATCTCTCACACACACACATACACACAAACACGTGTGCAACTGAAAAAGAAACGGAACCAAACCCACTAATTCACACAGGGAGGAGGGGAGGGGAAAGGTCTAACGCCGTCTTCCTTTCCCATCCAGTGCTGAGGCAAACTCCGTGACTGGAGGGGCTGTGGTTTCTGTTTGTCTCAGCAAGGCCCCCCAGTCTCCATCACTGAACCCTGCTACAAAGGCTAAGCAGAGAGGCCAACAGTCCCCCAGGGTTCCCTTTGGAGGTGAAGTTCCCTCATCAGTCCGTTTGTTTCCGTTTGTTGTCACTGTTGCCATAGGCAGAGCCCTTGTCGATTTCTGTCACGCCAATCATCCATCGAACACCCATGGAGGCTGCAGAGAACAGGGAAGGGCAGTCAGAATCCCAGCACACCCCAGGAACACTTTGCTAACAGGAACCACCCGGAGGCTCTTGGCACCAGAATGCAAGTGAGTCTGATGGACCATTTGACCCCAGCTTCAGGCATTCCTCTGCAACTGAAAAGGGAAACAGAGGTTCTGCTCTGTGGGGAGGATGACATGGGGCAGTTTATCCTTGCACAGTGGAGGGAAACAGAATTGGGTAAGCAGCACACACCTGTCCACAGAGTTCCCAGAATTCTCTGCTTTCAGCCTCACTTTCCAAGGCAAAAAATGGTTCATTGGAGATTGTGGGTCAGTGGCCTGAGGAGGTACTTTGTGAGGATGCAGGCACTGTATACCCACTTAACTCCACCATTGTCTGGGCTGACCATAGAGAGCAGAATCACTGGCCCCTGGAGCCCTTGCTTTCTGAACCTGAATGTGCTGGACCCATCTGGGAATTCACAGAGCCACTAGGAAACTTGCTTGCTTGGAAACTGCCCTGTAAGCAGTCCCTCTGGAGGAGGGGGATGTTGAGCTCCTTGTGTGCCAGGCCTCTTTTAATCACTGAACACAGCCTACATACAGACACTGTTTATGGTACAGCAGGTGAGCATCCAGATACAGTCCCCAAATTATGGTGTATGTGTCACAAAGCTGTAGCATCATATTCTCTGTATAGGACGCTACACATGACCATACAGTGGACAAGGACATGGAGGCCAGCCTGTGCACATGAAGAGGTGTCTGGCAGAACACCTGTGAAGAAGCTGAGATATAAGCACTCGGGTGGAGTGTCATGTCAGCAGAAGGGACATACAGGAAATGGTAAGAGATGTAGTCTCTGATCCAAAGGCCCCAGGAAGAAGAGGAATACTGGAACAAAGCAGTTTGGAGGAATACTGGCCCGGGGACGGGGTGTAAACGTGTCAGCAAGGACACAAGTTTACTTCTGGGAAATTTTCTGAATGACCACAGCACCCCAGGCCGAGTGCTCAGGCCACTGGGCACTTGCTTCACACCTAGGAGAGACCGTTCCCCATCCCTCTTCTTCTTTAAGGAATGTAGGTCTCTGCCCCAGAGGACATGGCCCTCCTCTGCTGGCCGGCCAGCTATTAAAAGCAGAAGTGGGATTTCTTGCCTACAAGCCCCTCAGCACCTGGCTCTCCCAGCCAACCTCCTTCCCAGGATCCAGTTCAGGATCTAAAATTGGTGGTCCTAGTGCTGGATGTGTCAAGGTGCTCGCTCACAAGGTACTAAGTTAAAAAAAAGTGGTGCAGAAGATGCACTTGCAGTGCAGCAGAAGGTGCAGTGGTTCTCAACCTGTGGGTTGTGACCCCTTTGAGGTCAAACGACCCTTCATAGGGGTCAACTAAGACCGTTGGAAGACACAGGTATTTATACTGCAATTCATTTAACAGTACCAAAACTACAATCATGAAGTAACAAGGAAAACAAGTTTATGGTTAGAGGCCATGTGCCTTGATTTTTAAGACTGCAGTAGTCACTAAGAGATGCTGTTAGCACCAGGCTCCAAATGGGAGTCTGTCCTGAGACACTTCCCACTTCAGCTTCTTGTACTGCCCAGAGACCACAGTGCTTTGTTTCACACAAATAGCCAGCCTATTTGTTCAGGACACGCGCACCTGTCTCCTGGCCAGGCCTGTGCCGTTCTCTCTCAGTCACGAAAAAGCTGAAAGCTATCCATGCTCCCATAAGTCTCAGAATCAGACATGGCCTTCAGGTGCCCGGGAGAATGGCACACCCAGGTGACAGAGGCTTGGCGTCTACAATAACCCTTTGTGAAGAATGAAGAAGGTACTTCCTAAGCCTCCTCACACATGCCTAGTGACCTGGTTTTAGGGGAGAAGTCCCCTAGGGAGGGTCCCAGGTCTGCTTCCCTCTGGAGAAGGGAGGGAGCCAGCAGCGCTGTCTGCAGAGGGTGGGCAAATAGGACTTCAGTCCTGAGAGGAGTTTAGAGAATCGCCTCACCATCTGTTGGGGGTGGGGGAAAGTAAGGGGCTCCAGCTCCATGTCACACCATACAGGCCGTGCAGTTCTACCCGGGCACACATCCAGACCGCAGACAGCACTGGGAGGCTGGCCCTTGTGGGTACCACTCAGCCTGCAAGGAGCACCTCCTAACATACATCTGGTATTTGCTGAGCATGCTGGCTTCAACTTTGAGCCTCTGGCTCTGCACTCACCCATACAGAAGATGAGGACCAAGCTGGCCAGTGTCACCGACGAACCACTGCTGACCATGCTAACAAGGAACTGGAAGAAAGGATAGAGCAGCAGGGACGCCCAGAACAACCAGTTGACCAGAGACCAGGGACGCCGTGGAGGAACCCATGGAGTCTCTGGGAAGACCCCTGTCCTGTAGTATCCCTCTTGAAAGGCATCCTGGGGGCAGAGAAAAGAGCCTCAGACACCTTGCTGGGTTCCAGGTGGTACCTACTGGTACCTTACAGAAAGTACTTTGTGGGAGCTACTGGGGACTGTCAGGGCTACCTGGTTGTCCCCCTTCTTCCAGTGTCACATGGAGTGACAGCTACCACTATCCTTCCTGTGTGCAGGAGATAGAAGCTCAAGCTTGGGGCTGGCTACCCTCAGTCATGCTCACCCAATCCAGGCCCTGAGGAAGCACAGCAGGACAGTGGGATAGGTTGAAAGGTCATTGAGCTCCACACACAGACAGCATAAGACACACTGTCAGTCTAGCCTCTCAACACACAGGTTCCCATCAGCCTGTCTGCAGTCTTCGGAGACTGGATGACAAAGGGCTAGGGGTCTAGAAGGTACCGCTCACAGGAGGTGCCAGCCCTTGCTTGGGGTGACTTCCATGAGGTCAAGTTGGGGCAATGATAAGCAGGTTCTCCTTGTGCCCTGCTTACATCTTTGGGAGGGAGGAGCCTATGTAAGCCAAGCCTGTGTCCACAGCAAGAACAAGCAGGCAGAGCTGGGGAGCTGGATCAGGAAAGGTAAGGGGACCCTTCAGGACCAAATTCTTAGGTCACACTTTGAAGTGACATAGTTTGCTCAGGAGCAGTCAAGATGGCATCTGTTACCGAAGTGAGGCCTCCCATGGGGAAAAGTGCCAGGTAACAGTCATGAAGAAAAACCCAGGGCTACGGGACCACTGTTATACATACAGTATACTGGTAAACCATCATATGCTGTTTGAGCGTGGAGAAGGGATTCTGGGAACTAGGAGACTCCCTTGTCTCATTGAGTTTTATTTCTTTTTTTTTTCTTTTCTTTTCTTTTTTTTTTTTTTTTCGAGACAGGGTTTCTCTGTGTAGCCCTGGCTGTCCTGGAACTCACTCTGTAGACCAGGCTGGCCTGGAACTCAGAAATCCGCCTGCCTCTGCCTCCCAAATGCTGGGATTAAAGGCATGCACCGCCACCACCCGGTGAGCTTGTTTATTTCAACTGTCCTCCATAACTGTGCTAGAGATGGCTGGCCCCTGGCCCCTGACTGACTCTGCAGCGACAGGGAGGAAGGAAACTAGCAAGCAACTCGGAGAAATAAAAACGTGGACTCCTTTGAGAACATTTGAAAGGTGGACCATTTTCAGCAGAAATTACTTCTGTTTACGCCATGGAATAAAAATGCCTGGATAGGTGGACAGGAAGAGGAAGCCAGAAGCTCATCCATGAACGGAGAGCTCCCTTGAGAACTCCGGCATGACTGTTACTCAGGTGACTCCTCCACCGAGGAAGCTTGCTGTGGTCTTTCCCCTCCTTTTGACTGCTGCATGGTAATAAGTTCACTCACTCTAATAAGCTCACTCACTCACTTGAAACCTTTCGGTCTAGCTGTTGTTGTTTATTCTTTGGACCATACAGAACAGCTATTACCCCCTGTGGGTCCACTCCATGCACAGGATGGTTTTATTTTCTGTGAGGCCACCTAACAATGTGTTTCACTCTGTTCTTCCATGTTGATCCTTAGGGACACCCACAACTGGCTCCCAGTGCCCACCCATGAGAATGGCATCCTGAAGCCTAAACCCTGCAGGTACACCCACCTTCTCCTGGTAGAGCTTGTGTAACCAGGCTGAGCACTTCTCTTCATCCTCAGGGATGTCTTCCATGGGAATCCTCCTGCAAAAGCAGAGAGCAGCTAGCAGACAGAACCACAGTGAGGCCCCAGACCACAGTTCTGAGCGACAGTTTTGGCTGCTAATAACCCTGTGGAGGAGGGAAGGGAAGCAGTCCAGGGGTGGAAATCCCAAAATGCAGCCACAGCCCAGCAGAATGAAGGAAGGACCAAGTCAATGACAGAGAGATGCTGTCAGGAGTGGGGAATCTACCTTTCTCCCTCTTCCACTTCCCTAAACCCAACGTTGCTTGCGCCCAAGAGGACAGTGCTACCTCGTGTTCCTTGTGACGCAGGCCAATAGGGGCAGAAACCATATATATGGGACTACACACTAGTACTTATTTCAACAGTATGGCGGACCATCTCATGCATAGCTCCTTTGCCCTCTACTGGGGCACAGCCACTTTGAGGCAGATGCTAGAAGCTCAGGCTCCACTGGCATGTGAGAAGGTAAGGGAATCTGGAAAGAATAGAGACCTCTGAGTTACTCTGCCCAGAAAATGAGCTCACTTCCTGGGTGGCTGTCAGGCTGGAGCTGACAAGGGTGGGAGGCCGATTCACCTTGAACAGGGAGAAGTAATTTTCGGGGTTCCCTCTCCATATGCTCTTGGGCTACTGGCCCTTCAAAGATGACATTTCGAGGCTGTCTGCTTTGGTCCACGGACAAGTGTGTTTGTCACAATTTTCCACGGGACAATTCACAACCCCATTGTGCCCAGAAATATATTAGTAAGGACACTGAAGCTTCTCTGAAAACGCCCTTTGACCTTTTGGGTCCCTGCATGTTTCCAGAAAATCGGCATTTCTTTCTTTGCTCTGTGTGATCTCTGATTGCAAGTAAGAACGTTAAACATGTCTCAGGAAAGAAAGTTAGCAAGGCCTTTCAACCATGTCTTCACTTGGATAGCTGGAGCTTGGGCAGACAGTTTCACTTTTTAAGCATGTGCTGGACAGTAGTGCCCTAGATGTGTCGTATATACTGAAGAATGACCCAGTCATATTAAGTTGGTTACACATGAACAGGTGTGTTGGGTAGCATAAGGACTCTTCTCCACGGTGGCCATGAACGCTTGCTGGCTTTTGGAGGTGAACGCTGTGTACTCTACTCCAGTTCCCACGTAGACTCCAGTTACTAAAAAACAGCAGTTACTAAAAAAATCCCCCTCCCCCACAGCCCTTGCAGAGGTCAATCTTACACCCTACCAGAATCCCAGAATCTAGCTGAGTGGAGCGCTTGCCAAGTGTCAAAAGAAATCCAGGGAGAAAGGACCCACTCGGTCTCTGGTAGTGGGAGCAGGGGTAGAGGTCGTGCTCAGGATCTTCTTGGGTGGCAATGGTGCCTTTGTGTCTGCTGTACACTGAGCAAAAGGTAGCCTGTGCCAGCGTCATTAGAAAAGACACTGATGGTGCTTCTTCCCCATTTTGTGGAAAAGCTGGAAGCATTTCCAGGGAGTTCACACAGCCTGTCAGTCCACAAGCACGTTTGTATATTTAAACATTTTGAGTGGCGTGGCAGAGTGCTTAACCATTGGGTTTCGTCATGGTGTGCTGGAATTTGGCATCTGAAGGGGTCTTTACCCAGAAAGCTCTGTACCCTCTGTCTGCTTGTATGTGGATGTTTCAGGGGCTCTTGGATGGCCTTCGAAATGACTACAGCATAGGGGACCAGCGCCACTGACCCAACTCAGACTGGGTTTTAGTACATAAGGTCAGTAACTTGTTGAGCAAATGGCCCTGTGGCTTCCTGTCTGCTACATCTTCCCATTGTCATTCCACTAGTCTTGGTGACATTCTGGAGATCAAGAGTTAGGTGCAATGTGTAAGCCAATAAAATAACCGGGCCAAAATAATAATAATAATAATAATAATAATAGAAAAAAATTGGCTTGTCTTTGCAAAGAACAGATCCATCTTCGTAGGAAATGTGTCTACAAAGACTGACTGACAATGAGTACTGGGCTCCTGTCTGTCCACCCAGAGCTCTTTGAGAGGAGCGAGCCAAGCTGAGCCGAGCTAGGTAACAGATCTGAAGGAACTGGGAGGGAAGGTATTCTCCCCAGGGTGTGCCGGAGGTGTGCCTCTTGAGTTCATAATATAAATAAAAGATGAAGAAAAGTTCAATGGGAGGCAGACTTCAAGTGAGATGGTAAGCAGATGTTTCTGGAAGTAGGACTCCTTGTGATTTAGCACTTAGAAACAAGCCCTCCCTTTTCTAGGAAGGAAGCAGGGCCAACTTACCTAACGTAGCAGTCAGCGTGATATTTCTTTCCATTTAAGACTCCCAGCAGTGTTGGGTTTTCATTGTTTCTGAAATTGAGTGTACAGTCATATACAGCTGGGACTATAAGACAAGACAAACAAGGCAGTATATAGCAGGTGAGGCCGGTTCTGCTTGGTAGTCACACACACTGGAAGACATACGCACACCGTAACCCGTCTACTAATGACACGCGTGATAGAGACCTCTTCCTTGGGTTTTTCTAGATTCTTCACCTGCTCTACGTTGAACATGTGTCATCTTTTGTAATCAGAAAGCCAACTGTAAGCAAGTCATGGAAACAGAGTAACTCCTGTGGCCACGTGGGCTTTAAAGCAGTGATGTCTGTCAGATCTGTACTAATAAGGACGCTAATAAGCGACTTTCTAGTAGTCGCAAATGCCAATATTTGCGACTCGTCTAATGATGTGTATGTTACAGAACAATAGCCATCATTTATAAACTTATCAAGTGCCATTTTCTTTTTAATAAAAGACTTATTTTTTAACTATGTGGATGCATGTCTGTATGAGTGTACATACACATGAGGCCAGAAGAGAGCATCGCATCCCCTGTTGCTGGATTTACAGGCAGTTCTGAGCCACCAGATAGTAGCGGTGGGAACTGAATCCCAGTCTTCTGCAAGTGCAGTAAGCATCTCGTAGCTGCTAAGCTATCTCTGCAGCCCCAGTGTAACCCTTTCTATGAGCATTTTTGTGCCCTCCCAAAATGAAGCAGCCACAAAGCCAGGGTGTTACATCTAAATCCTGGAGGGAAAAGATAGTGGCCAAGTTAACACTAAAGATTAGTTAAACACTAAGGTTGACAGGGTATAGTCCTGTTACTGATTGGGTCAGAGTAAGCTGTGAGGCCACGCCTTCTATGCTAATATATAGTGTGGTCCTGCTGCTGATTGGTTCAGAGTGAGTAAACTGTGAGACCTCACCTTCTATGCTAATTTGTGGTGTAGTCCTGCTGCTGATTGGTTCAGAGTGGGTAAGCTGTAAGACCTCTCCCTCTATGCTAATAGACCTTTTTTAAACAGGAAGGAGGGAGTGGCTTTTGATATAACTACGGAGCTAGGGACTGGAGCTGGGGGAGGAACAGAACAAGGAAGCTAACAATGAGCTACCCAGTCCAGATAAGGTGACAGGGACTGGTGAGTCAGGAGACTGCCCCCAGCACAAAGGCTAACAGGCTTCTACTAATACAGATGTCTCCATGTCTTTATTATGAAAGCCCCTGCGACAGTAACTTATAAGCACATTCCAAGTTATCTCGTCGGCATATTCCACATTCCATCCAACCTTGCTGCGGGAGCCCAGGGACCTGGTTTAGGCTCCAAAAATGCTTACTGGGTCAAAGAATGGGTGGTTTAATGACAGAGAAGCAAGTGGATACAATGTATTTTTAAAAATGGTAGAAACAGATGGCCGCAGAGAAAGGAAAGAATCTGAGAGTGCGGCTGGGTGTGGCGCCCACAGCCACCTTTACCCAGCAGTGTGCAGTTTGCTTAGCTGCAACACGCAATCTTCCAAACCTAGGAGTTCTGGAGAGTGGTCTTACGATGCCTCATCACACAGGGCTGGGGTGATAGATGCCAGTCACATGAACAAGGATTCAAATGTGATGAAATCAACATCCCCTGATACCTAACCCCATTACAGGTCTGTATGTCCACTATCTTTCTCTATGGGAGAAGGTCCCCATCCTGGCTTATAGGAGTGTCTAGAGGCACTGTCCTCAAAGGCTCAACCACTCTCCCTGGTGGGCTCTGGTACCTAAGGTGGGCATGGCCCAGAAGATATTTAACCTGTTGATGTCCTTGGTGCCCTGGCTAAATCCTTGACATGGGACTAAGGAAGTCCCCCTCATGAGATAAAGACAAGGCTATAGAAGCCAGAAGCCACATCTGACCTGCCTCTGCAACAGACCAGGGCCAGCATGGCCCACCTCTTCCTCTGGGATAAAGCATTTTCTTGGCACGCCTAGTACATGAAGTTCTAGGAAGGCCTGCCCAGCTCTGTGGCGCCTTCACACTTGAAGCAGCATCAAGTCTAATCCAGCCCAGGTAAGAAGTCAAGCCTCTTTTGGAGCTGAAAGCCAGGGGAACAGGGATATGAAAGAAAGGGGTTACGTAGGAAAAGAAGAAACGTGTTTTGAACTGAAGAGGAAGGTTAAAAAGGTAATGGGAGAAGTCGTGTCAGAATGCCAGGGGCAACTGACCACTGCCTCCTTCTGTATTTTAAATATACCGGCATGAGACTCCAGACTCATGGGCCAGCTGCCATAGCATATAGGTCAGATCATCTGCAGGTGGCTATCAGCAATAGACAAGCAAGAGGTGGCCTCAAAGACTGCAGCTCTATGACCAGGCCATCTCAGCGGGTCCTCCAGGGATCCTGCATTTCCAGCACGCATAGTGCAGTGCCACCACTAACCAGCAGAGGGAAGTGTTCACCGGATGAAGAAATGTGAGTTGCCCAGCCAGACAGGAACCTGCCTCTTATCCCAGGTCCCACCTAGCCTCAAAGATCCTGTTTACCCAGCGTCCTTACCAACATCTCTCAAGCACTTCACGGTGATAGCGAAGCCCTTCGTGCGTGGCAGTAGATGGTGCTTGAGGCTGGGCAGCCCCTTGGCTTGGGCCACCTGCATGCTGATTTGGTGTTTCTTCTCTGTGAACCGTGTGCCCTCACAGTGGATCAGGAACTGAAAAGCAAAGGATGACGGTCACACAGGAGGATCCCATGGTCACACAACCCTAAGCTCAACCAGGGTTCACAGTCCCAAAGAGGTTCATAGTCACACTTGATGCCAGGTCAGTCCCAAAGTGTCCTCATGCCCCACAAAGTCCTCAGGTCACATGTAATTCCTGGTCGCACTCAGTTGTGTGGTCACCCACAGAACAGTCCTGAAGTGACTCCCACGTGTGGTAGCCACACATAATTCCACAGGAGCCAGACAGCACACTGCTCCTTTCCCTACGTACCAGATACTTCTCTGGGTAGTCCCGGAGGTGCAGCAGGCTCTTGGCAACCGTCTGCCGATCTTGCTCCCACTTGCGCGTGCAGAAAATCATTTCCACAAAGTACCACATCCAGCCAATGATTGGGACATAAGCCAGTTCTTTCTTGGCCAGGACTTTGGAGTTCTGAAAGATATGAAGAACCCCAGGGTGGCTGTGAAGAAGACGTGGCTGTTGGAGCTCTTAGGGAAAAGAAATGGCCAGTCATACCAAAGGCTACAAAGACAAAGCCTTTGGGCTCGGTGTCCTTCCTCCTTCCCACTGCATTGACCTGAAGTAAGGTCATGCTCATCGCTGGGAGGACGGCCCCATGGACAGGAGTCTGTGAGCATGGCTTGAGGAGGCTCTCATGGACCACGCCCCTCTTAGATGATTGACATCTGTGTTCACCAAGCCCATCCTAAAGTCCTGTCTGGCAAGTCTGTATAATGCCAGCCCGCAGATCAACCCATCAGCAAAGCCACTGAGTTTGTACAGGCAAGGCCAGCAAGATTCATGATGTGACAGACTAGCGAGTGGAGGCCAGCAGAGTTTGAGGGGCCCCATAGCTGGCTTGGGGAGCAGGAGAGGCTGGGGAGTCACCTTGGCTCAAATGGATGTTCTTAGTCATCTCTGTCACTCAGCCCAGGGTAGCCGTGGTTGGTCCCCAGCAGCTATTCCAAGACTACGCTGTGTGGGCACCAGGGGTGGGGTGGGGGACTTGGGATCTAATGGGGCAAGAAGTCAGGGAGATGCAAAAATGACGTTTTCCTCGCTGGGTTTGTATCCTCCCTCTCTCTCTCTCTCTCTCTCTCTCTCTCTTTCTCTCTCTCTCTCTCTCTCTCTCTGTGTGTGTGTGTGTGTAGGGTACACATGTGGAGACCAGGGGACAACTCCCAACTCCAGGTATCAGTCCCTGTTTCAGGCAGCGCATCCTTGTTTGTCGGGTGCATATGTCAGGTTAGCTGGCCCAAGAGTGTCTGGAGATTCTCCTGTCTCCACTGTTCACCTCCCTGTAGGAGCAGTGGAATTATAGACACTCACACTGTGTCTTGAGCTGTATAGAAGTTAGAGGGAATCCAAACTCAGGTCCCCGTACTTGCACGGCAAGGACTTTACCTGCTCAGCCATTTTCTCAGCCCCCTGACCACTGCCACCATTCATATTTTACCCTCCACTTTGGAATTGACTGAGAGGTTCCTTGACTCTTGAGATAGATGCCCACCCGCATCGGCAGTGTGGGCGATTAAAGGCAGCTGAACACTTTTGACAGCTGTCTATCAAGCAAGGTCCTAAGCCTTCGCTGCCTGGAGGGGAGAGCAGATGGTTCATATGGCCCCTCCCTTCTTTCCCCTCTTCCTATCTTCCACTCAGCGTCTTCATAGCTAAGACTATACTGTCAGCGTTTCTACCCTGCTCTGGGAAATTGCCTGCCTGAGGAGAGTAAATTGCCTGACTCGAGAGATGATCTTGCTCTTGTGCCTGTCACCCTAGAAACCAAACAATCTTTGGGGTCATAGTCCTCTCTGGGAGCCCATTGCCCTGTGACCACACTAGACTTCAGACTCCAGGTGACAGGGAGGGACATTCCTGCTGGTCCTCAGTTTCTTTTGTTTCCGTCACCTCCCTACTTAAAGCTCCTACCATGAGAGCAACAGATGCAAACAAAGCCTCCACTGGCAAGTTAAGCTCTTCTTTCTGTAAGTTAAAACTTATTTTTAAGATTCTTATTTTGTATCTTGCAAAAATTACAGGTGGTGGGCTCAGGAATTACAGGATGACCCACACTGCCACCCACAGAGATGCTGCTGGCTCTAACATGGGAGCTACTGGGCTGGGTAGGTGGTCAGTCTTACCCAGCCAATCATAGCTGCATTCTTGGGTGCACTTCCTGTTCATGGTTCTCCTATGAGACACAAGTGGGTGTTAGCACTTGGCCTTTGGTAGCTGGTGAAGAAGGCTACCCTGGTGGATTGTGGGAATCTAGAGGTTCAACTGGAGGTGACTCAAGAGTCTATTCCTGTCACTGTCTTAGTCACGTCAATGTCCCACTGTAAAAGCATTCATTGGCTATAGTGTATGCTACACATCTGACAGTATTTAATAGTACAGGTAAGGCTGCAAACCAGAGTGCAAAGGGTGCTCTGATGCCCACTGGTGTCAATGCAGTTTTATTAGTATGAGGGTAAGCATTCACCTGAATGTAGGAGCAATCTAGCTGCTATCATGGGCTGAATGGTAGTCATACACACAACGTGGTCCACAGAGCTGAAAATGCTCACTCTCTGGCTGGTCAATTACAAATAAGATTAGTCAAGCCTTAATTTACAGCCATTAATATTCACTCCGTATAAAATTCTCATGTTACAGTAAACGGGAGATGGATGGATAGAGGAAGGGGCTATGTTAAGAGACTTTATATAAGTTAACTCATCCTTGACTGACATCCTGGAAATTACTATGGCAGTAAGATGTAAATATATCTAGGAAAACCTATAATTAATATCGGGTAATTCATATCCACCGGGTGCTGAAGTGTCTACCGTGGCCAGTGTGTAGCCGTGGCCAGTGTGTAGCCGTGGCCAGTGTGTAGCCGTGGCCAGTGTGTAGATCACAGTACATACATCCTACAATCAAAAAGTTCTGGAAATTTTTTGGAGGTAAGAAAAGGGGGTAGGGGATGTGAAAGCTAAGGGAGTATGGGGGCACGAGGGTTGAGAAGTTCATTACCATGGGTGCTCTACTCAGCTAGGGAGGACATCACGCATCTCTCAGGGGACACAGCCATTCTCCCAGCCAGAATTTAGCATCTCCGACTAAGACAGTGCAGCGTGTGACCAGATGGCCATACAAAGAACTGCTTTAAATAACACGGAGTTCAGGGCATCTTAACCCTCAAATTTGGTAGCTTTTAACTCATCTCACTACCAGACTACAAATGAGAGCCCATCTGGGTCCAAAACAGCAGCCTGCCAACTGGCCTGCGTCTGACTTGCAGATTAGGACCAGTGTCTTCCTGTCCTCTAACCCCCAGGGTCTGGCAGAAACCTGCTCAGGGCTGAGGTTACTCAGCAGGTGGCCCCTGCTCAAGGCTGTGTTTGTATTAATACCTTACTAGGTTCAAACATAAAACCACTCCTGAAGGCTTATCAGTGAGTCCTTTGGGTTTGGACATGGTTGGTTATTGCCACTAAATATGTAAAAATTAAAGGTGGTAAGATGCCTGGCTCAATAGGAAACAGTTCTTGGTGGCCTGAGATAAATCTCCCAGACCCACAGAGGAAAAGTGGAGAAGAGAATCCTATGCACTATCCTCTGACCTACACACACATACAGACACACGCACGCACGCACACATAATAAAGAAATACAATTAAAATGTTTTAATTACTGAAGTTTAGTGGTGTAAAGTTTCTAATTAAAATTTTTCATTTAAAAAAATAAATAGGGGCTGGAGAGATGGCTCGGTGGTTAAGAGCACTGACTGCTCTTCCAGAGGTCCTGAGTTCAATTCCCAGCAACCACATGGTGGATCACAACCATCTGTAATGAGATCTGATGCCCTCTTCTAGTATGTGTCTGAAGACAGCTGCAGTGTACTCATATAAATAAATAAATAAATAAATAAATAAATAAATAAATAAGGTCACTTCAGTGAAACTTTGAAATAGGTGAGATGTTTGTTAAAACCAAGCAGGTCCAAGGGCCACTCTTCAGCACTGTAGCATGTTCCTTGTATACAAACTAGAGACAAGTAGCCAAGACCAAAGTCTGATGGGGGGGGCTGCCTGCCCTGGGGTCAGGGTAGCGTAATCACACCAGAGGACGTGCTCAGCCTCAGTTCCCACCCATGACATCAAAGTTTATCTCCTAGAAACACTAACCTCAAACTGAGTAGTCCATGCAAGCAAGGACCCCCTTTAGGCCAGGCGTGGTTCCAGTGCCGGGGACACAAAGGTGGGTAGGACTGTCTGTGACCTTGAGGTAGGCGGAGTCTAGAGGCAACCGGCAGTGGCACATTGGAGATTTGATTAGTCCCTTCCCCCAGTACAGACTATGCAGCTGCCCTCCTGTGACAGTGACACACACACAGGGGAGCTCTGAGGTGACAGAAATGAGAACAGAGCTCAAAATGATGAAGTGGGCGTGGCAGTGGGTATCAAAGGGTTGAGACAGTCTGTGATGTGGTCTATCTTTCTTATGGTACTGACCCGGTTCTAGATTTCCAGGGCCTCGAATGCAAGAAAATGCTATGGAGTTTCCTACCAGGAAGTCCTGAGAGTCTCTCTAAACAAAAGCCTGTTCACGATTAGTCACAGCCATGGGGGAAATGCACACAGCAAACTCGAAACAAAAGCACTCTAAGAATCTCTCTCTCTCTCTCTCTCTCTCTCTCTCTCTCTCTCTCTCTCTCTCAGGCTGGAAATAACCACGCATCATTTATCAAAACCCAGTCTGGTATACAAGGTCCTTCAGCACTGAATTATGTTTGCCCCTGCTCAGCCTCTTCCCTCCCTGTGGCAAGCCCCAGACTTTTCTAGATTTGACAGGTGTGCAGAACGTAATGGGGAGGGAGAGGAAGGGTGCTTCCTGGCCAGGAAGTATGCTCAGACTGGCAAAGGTCTTTTCCACCAACTCTTCTCTGAGGAGCTGCAGTGCAGCCAGAACAAAACAGGTAAAAGGAGTTCCTTCTCTTACCACCCCCACTGCCCTCACCCCACCCACCACCTCCTTAATATTCTGAAAGGATACTTCTAGAAAGGCCTAAAGCCGGAGTATCTGGGAAGATAAGCAGAAAGTATTCCAGAGGGGGTGGGGTGAGGTGTAAACAGGGGCAGACACACACCGGATGCCTTCCAGGCAGGAGATAATGGGACACCTTGCTCTGACAGGTGTCCTAAGGTATGGCCAACTGAAAGATTCCAGGGGCAGGTAAGCAGGGCCCCAGAGAGGGGCAGATGGGTGTGTGTGATGGTGGCTAGTGGGGAGCAGATGTCACTGGCTGGGGTGGTTTGCAGAAGGGAGAGGGGGCAGTCCTGGTGTCAGGCAGCCTTGTCTCTGTCTGACTCACTCCTGGCCAGAATAAGCTAACTTAACCGGCTTGCCAGGGGAGTTGGTACCATAAAAGAAGAGGCCCTGCCACATCTAGCTTGGGACTGCACTTTAGGGCTGGCTCCTCCTGTGGGCGAGCTGCCTGGGGCTTTTCTCTACCCAGCATTCTCTTGGTCACCTTGTAGGTTCCTTATCGGTGTAACACCAGGTCTATCCCAGGCACCACTCCTCACCC